>NC_048287.1:1752665-2103498 GCF_009762535.1 Notolabrus celidotus | reverse complement strand
GCCTGAAAAGTCCTCTTCTTCATTCCTCATCAGAACACTCTGTTTTCCCTCTGACCACGCCCCCTCCGGAAGTGGATGTGCCTCGGCTCTCCATCACATTGATCTAATGTTTACATGTTGGCTGAATATACACGGCTGCTCAGAGATCGCGTTACTTCAACCCTCTGAATCTGATCCAGAATCTGATCCTGACGGAGAGGCGCCTGTAGCAGGACCTTTCTGAAGGATTGGTCACAGATTTAGTGTTTCTTGTTGTTTTATTTATCAGTATGTAGACGTGTCTTGGTACACAGCTACGAACATGTAGCTATGTGGTTATGCTAACTAGCGCTAGCACTTATCCATGATAAATAAAAATCATCCACAAGATCTTCCAATCTGCAGACGTGGGGAGTAAAACCGACCTCTGCCAGAAAGGCAGCAGGACCTTTTATGAAGGATTGGTCACAGATTCTGTGTTTCTTGTTGTTTTATTTGTCAGTATGTCGACGTGTGTCTTGGTACACAGCTACAGCTACAGCTATGAACATATAGCTATGTGGCTATGCTAATTAGCGCTAGCACTTATCCATGACAAATAAAAATCATCCACTATATCTTCAAATCTGCAGACGTGGGGAGTAAAACCGACCTTTGTGTTTATTAAGACAGCCTACAACTAGCATGCCTCCCTCCTAAGCTCCTTGTTAGCACACATTTGTGCAGGTAATGAAAAACAGAGGAGGGATTCAGTATTATTTTATACAGTCTATGGGCTGAACAAGCTCCGAGCTCTGACTCCGTGACAGACCGGATATTGTTGTTACGTAACAAAAACACTGAAGTCTGAAACGGCTGGTTTCACACACATTTACAGAAAGGTGGAGAAATCAGAACAGGGGCAGAATGGATTCTTTTCATTCTCGGGGGGTTTGTAGACATGCCAGGGAAACATATTTCAGGTAAAGAACCATTAAAAAGTCAATTTTGCATGATATGTCACCTTTAATCTGTGTTACAATTATGAGGGGGTCCTTGGACATTTTTGTCACCTGTAAGGGGTCCCTGGCTCCTTTGAGCCAGGGACTTTGAGAACTTTGAGAACTTTGAGAACCCCTGCTCTAGCTAGTAGGAGTGCGAACTCCCGATAGTGAAAACAAACGGAACAAAAAGAGCGACACAGCTGCACAGAAACTCCACGTTGTAGAAATCGCTGATCATAATAGACATCGCTACGCAGGAAGACAGTTTACATTTTTTTAAACCTGAGAAATATATTATAGTGGTAGTGATAGTGTTGTTATTGTTGTTTTCACAATCACATTCTTATTTCACATTGGGTCCACAGACTGGAACTGAGCTCGTTGAAGAACGCCCTGCTGCTGAGATGCTTTCCAGAAGAGCCCTCCTGTATTTCACTGCTGTGGGGATTTTTACCACATCTTCATGGATTTTTTCATCGTACCCAAGGTCTTTTCTTCCACAGAATGTGAGCCTCTGTGCTTGTCAAGAATGTATAATGGACTTTGAACCTGGATTAAGTGGGCTGTTTAACAAAACTCCTGAGCTCTTTTTGTCCACGAAAAACAACATATCTGTGGAGATTTTTAATTGGTGGAGGGTAAGTACCATCTTTCAGATCTTAACAAGCTGCTTATGTTTTTTGTTATCTGTATGTGTGTATGTGTGTGTTTTCTTATACACAGTCTTCTGTATATTTCTCTGTACTAAGTGTTTCAGGTTTATCTATAAGACACAATTATAATTCACAACACTGTCAACACAAAATCCACCTGATTCATGTTTTTTGTTGAATATTGTTCTATTTTGACCCTCACAGCTCTGTAAAAGTCAGAATCTGATTCTTTCATTGGATTGTTGCTGACAATACTGACGGATGACGAGTGTTCTTGATATCAGAGAACAATCAAACACGTTTGTACATGTCCATCTTCACACTTTCAGTTCAGGTGTGTGACTGTACTTTCTGCGGTTTATACTCTATCGTGTAACTATCTCTATGATGAAGGGATTAATTTTGATATTTGTTTTGTGCAATATGCATCAAAGCAAAATTAGAAAAATCCCATCAATATTTAGTAGAGCCTCCTTTTGCAAAAATAACAGCCACTAGATGCTTCCTAAGGCCTGTGATGAGTGTCTGGATTCTGGTTGAAGGTATTTTGGACAATTCTTTGTTACAAAACATCAGTTTAGTTAGGCTTGATGGTTTCCGAGCATGGACAGCCCACTTCAAATCATCTCACAGATTTTCAATGATATTCAAGTCTGGGGACTGGGATGGCCATTCTAGAACATTGTACTTGTTCCTCTGCATGAATGCCTCAGAAAAATTTGAGCAGTGTTTAGGGTTGTTGTCTTGTTGAAATATGTAGCCCCGGCGTAACTTCAACTTTGGGACGGATTACTTCTGGCCTTAAAGCTAGGGTTGGTAGTCTCGGAAAACCAGCATGAATTTAAATGTAGCTTTTCCTCATGACTCCGTCTAACCCCTCCCCTCCTCCCCTCGGAGCTCCTCCGAAACAACGCCCCCCCGCTCACATGCACGAGCGCCGCTGATTCTCGACCATATGATGGTGACTGATTCAAAACCGGTCCTCACCAAAACATTCTCATAGTGAAAGTTAAAAACACAAACAAACATGGCTGCTGTTAGTACTCACAACTATCATGCTAGCATTATCCAGTTGTACTGGTGACATGATATCAGGAGAAAAGTTATAACACATATATAATACTGTAACAGCTCTACTGTTTGTTAAACGTGTTCAGTGTAGATGTTCTTAATTCCTACAGTGTTGACGGTCAATGAAGGCATCAGGAGAGGTGTAGAGTGTGTGAGCGGGAGAGAGGAGAGACAAGAGGAGAAGTTCTTCATTCATTCAAACATTGATTGTTGTTTTGTTGGTTGGCGTGATCACGGCCGACAGTGACCGGTTATTAAAACTAAACGTGTTCATGAATCGGCTCGTCATCCCTACAGCGTCCGGACGGACGCTACAATAAATCTATATTTTCTGTAGGACTTACTGAACGTCATTAATTATTCTGCTTGTTGGTGAGAGCTTTTTAGACTCTGATCCGGACTACAGTCCTGAGCAAAGCACCTCATCAGGTCAGAGGGGACAGGCCCGAGGACGAGCGAGAGGGGCAGTAAATAGAGTCAGGGGAAGTAGAGGCAGGAGACGGGGACTCGGAGGAGTGAACGCCGGGGAAATGTACGCGCAGGAGGAGGGGAAAACGGCTGGACGGGATTTGATTGGTTTAAAATTTGGGGAGCCAAAAAACAGTGATTGGTTGGTGTTTTCCCAGGTTTACTCCGGCTGTAGATAGCAGCTTTTTTTCCACTCTTTTTTAGGAACACATCATGTAATGATTACCATCAGGACATAAAGATCATTTTAACCAGTATAACAAAAAGTGTATCTAAATCTGATTACCAACCCCAGCTTTAACAAGAACTGTGCCTGTAGCCTTCCATTTCCTCATTATGTTCCTCACAGTGGAAACTGGCAACTGAAATCTCTGAAATAGCTTTTCCTTCCCCTAAACCATAATGCTAAACAATCTTTGTTTTCAGGTCATTTGAGAGTTGTTTTGAAGTCCCCATGTCGCCACTCTTCAGAGGAGAGTCAAAGAGAAAAACAACTTGAAATTGGCCACCTTAAATACCTTTTCTCATGATTGGATGCACCTGTCTATGAAGTTTAATGCTAAATGAGCTCATAAAACCAATTTTGTGTTCCAATAAATCAGTGTTAAGTAGTTACAGGTATTCAAATCAATAAAATGACAAGGGTGCCCAAACTTTTGCACAGCCTATTTTTGACATCTGATTTAATTTCATACAATTTAGTATTGCTCCACTTAAAGTTTTTTGTCTGGAAAACACCCCAGTACTCAGCTTTGATTAGAAAATGAATGACATGCCACTTGGATCATTTTCTGTGAAGACAGAGTAAATTATTTTGCAGCCTCAGAGGGGTGCCCAAACTTTTTCATACGACTGTATTAGTTGATGAGTTAAAAAATCTGAATCGACTAACATGATACTTAATCCTGCGTCTACAGCATCACTGAACATTATCACAGATATATTCTGCTCTGGCAAAATCACGGTCTGGTTTAATACAGAGAAAGTCTGCAGTGACTTTGAGCACAGTAATATTTGTGTGGTAAGCATTTGATTCACACCATGACAGCGCTGCAAACAGCGACATGCAAATACTGACATGCTTCCATTGTTGGCTTAACAGGACTCTTTTTTTGTTAGTGTCTACACAACACTTTCTTGAAAATGAATGCAAAAAGAAACAGAATTGACTGAAGGCAGTTTTCACATTAAGTAACATAAGGGAAAACAGATTGATTGTATGGAACCATAAATAACGAGATTGCACTGTATTGAGTTTTTTTTCCTTTTCTATTTGTTTACCAGCGTCTGCAGCCTGGGAAGAAAAGCTTCAGTGCGTACCAGACAACAGTGGAGAAGGTGTTTCAGATTTTCCCACCAAGTCCACAATTGACAGAGCCCAGCCCAGACCGCTGCAGGACTTGTGCTGTGGTTGGGAACTCTGGTATCTTGAACGGCTCACACTATGGACCTCTAATAGATTTTCATGATATCGTCATAAGGTACAGTAAATCATGACCCACTCTGTGGAGTTCTAAAACAAAACAAAAGGTACTACAAGTTAAAAAATACCTCCATCCTGAGAAATCTGGATTTGATGATGATGATGATAATGATGATGATGATGATGATGATGATGATGATGATGGAACTTGGAAAGATCCAGTAAACTAAAACTACAACTTCAAGGCTGTCTGTAATTTGATCCATCCAAGTGTACACTTAGGTTCCTGAATAATGCTGCACTACTGCTCTTTTGATACATGAAATAAGTATCAAATAAATGTGTCCTCTGTACCATTTAGAATGAACAAAGGTCCTACCAAGGGCTATGAAAGAGATGTTGGAACCAAAACTACCCATCGTGTGATGTATCCTCACAGTTCTTTTAATCTGGACAACATTACTCGTCTTGTGCTGTTTCCATTCAAGACAAGTGATCTCGAGTGGCTCGTCAAATCCTTAACTCCAAGGTGGGTGCACTTTACAAACCTGATACAAGTCGTCAAACATGAGGTCAGAACATGATATTTGTTTTAGTGTTAGGATGACATTGTATATGAGATTTATAGAAAATCCAGAAAGCAAATTGTCTGTTGTGACAGCCATATAATGATTATATGCAGCTAGTGGAGAATCGATATAACACCTGCTCATCCACCAAATGTAGATGGCGGCAAAATGGTAAATGGGCTTGTACCTACATATCTCTTTTCTAGTATTTCTGACCACTCATTCACATCACATTCATCACTGATGGTAGAGGCTGCTATAGTAAGGTACCATCAGTGTTAGCTAACCTCATTCACACACATTCACACGCTGCTGAGCAAGGAGCAATTTAGGGTTCAGTGTCTTGTTTAAGGACACTTCAGCATGTGACTGCATGAGCTGGGATCAAACCACCAACCTTCCGATTGATAGATGACCGACTGTACCCACTGAGCCACAGCTGCCCCTAAGTAAACAGGTTTCTCCCCAAAGTGAGGGTTAGCTGCTTCAGCCCTTTTTAGTGCCGATAAAGATGTCGCTTGTTATCATTTTGTAGTGTGCTGCATGAGTTGCCAAAACGAGCCAACTGTATGACTGACTAGTACCTGTTCAGATATTAAATGGCGGCAATATCAGACAAACAAGCCTCCTGTTCATCATTCTACACACAATGCAGAGTTGAGAGGTTTATTGAACCAGCCAGCTGCAGGGACTCTACTCCGAGCGTATACTTTCATCTGTGACCTCATTCTTTCGGTCAGAACCCACAGCTCATGAGGATGGAACATACAGTAGATCAACTGGGAAATATAAAGCTTTGCTTTCTGACTTAACTCCCATATCATACCTGAACTCCCTCACCACCCAGGGACACGATCGTAGGCCTTCCCCAAGTCCAAAAATCACATGTAGACTGGATGAGCAAATTCCCATGCCCCCTCCAGGAGCCCTGAAAGGGTACAGAGTTGGTCTAATGCCAATTGCCAGGACCAAATCAGCATTGTTCCTCCTGTATCTGAGGTTTGACAATCGGCTGGAGCCTTCTTTCCTGCACCGGGGTGTAGGCCTTTCCTGAGTGGCTGAGTAGTGTGATACCCCAATAGTTGGAGTACACTCTTCAGTGCCCCTTTTTTAAAATGGGAACCACCCTGGTCTGCCACTCCACAGGCACCGTCCTGGACCTCCATACAACATTGAGGAGGCATGTCAGCCAAGATAACCCAACAATGCCAAGAGCCTTCAGCATCTCAGTGTGAACCTCATCCATCCCTGGCACTTGGCCACTGAGGAGCTTTTTGACTCTGCCTCCTCCTCTGAGGCTGGATTTAGGAGTTCCTCAATGTGTTCTATCCACCGGCCAATGATATTCTGAATCTGGGTCAGCAGTTCTCCACCTTGCTTTCCCTTCCTGAGTATCTTGATGGTTTGCCAGAAGTTCCTTCAGGCCAACCAAAAGTCTTTCTCAATGCCTCCCTACACCTTGGTTTTTGCTTCTGCGACCACCAAGACAGAAGACCTCCTAGCCACCCAGTACCTCTCAGCTGTTTCCGAGACCCCCATGCCAGCCAAGCATGACAGGCCACCTTCTTCAGCCTAACTGCTTCCCACACCACAGTGTCCCTCATCAGGTTCTAGAGTTATCACCACGACAGGTACCAACAGCCTTCAAGCCACTTCAGCAATTGAAGCTTTGAACATGGCCCATTTGGATTCCATGTCCTCAACCTCCCCTGAGATGCACAATAAGTCCCTCTGGAGGTGGAAGTTGAAGACCTCACGGACAGGGGCCTCTGCCAGACGTTCCCAGTGGACGGGCACAACATATTTGGGTTTGCCAGGTCTAGCTGGCAGCCCAGCCACCTGATCCGACTCACTACTCAGTTGATAGCTTTGCACCCTCTTCACCCAAAAAGTGTCAAAAACATACGGCCGCAGTTCAGATGATTAGTCTACAAAGTTGATCATCAACCTTTGGCGTAGGGTGGTCTGATACCAGGTTCACTGATGGGCCGACCTATGCTTGAACATGGTGTTCGTTATTGCCAATCCATGGTTAGTACAGAAGTTCAATAATAATGCACCACTTGGGTTCAGATCCCCCCCCCCCCCCCCCCCCCCCCCCACCTCTCCTGGTGTCTCCATCATTGTCCATGTGGGTGTTGAAGTCCCCCAGAAGAAGGACAGAGTCCCCAGTCAGAAATCCTTCCAGTCCCCAACCAGAGACTCCAAGAAGGCAATGAACTGCTATTTTGTTTGTATGCAGTCGAAGCATTCCTCCTTGCGAAGTCGCGGAGAGGCGACCCTCTCGTTCCAGGGGAGAGCCCCAACACTGAGGCGCTCTGCCTATAAGCCTTTTCATGAGGGTTTAATGAACCACTCTTGGTCTGGACCCTCCACTGAGACTGATTTGCATGGAGGACCTAACAAGTGGCTAATGCCCCCAACAACATAGCTCCCAGATGCCCCCAACAACATAGCTCCCAGGTTCACAGGGTCACAGAACTGGATGGGTCTGAACAAAAGGATGCCACATGCTCCAGTTAGTAAAGGGAGACTCTAAAGGCTGATTTATACTTCTGCGTCTCCCCTACGCAGCAGGGGCTGACGCGGACATGAGCACCATATACTTGTGCGTCGATGTGTCCGTGTCACGCAGCAACTCTCCACCGAAACGCTTGAGGGCAGTACGGCCTCTCTGATCGCGGGTCGCCTCCTTCCGGCCCTGCTACGATCTCTGTTTCCTTTTCCACAGAGATTCAGAGCGTGTTCTGTTAATCTAGAGCTGATACATGTTGCTGTTTATCATACAGACATGATTACATGAAGAATAGAGAGGAGGAGATGAAATACACAGCAGATGAGCGGGGATCCCAGAAGTGCTGTAAATGCAGGAAACACAATGCCGCAGAGCGGACCAATCACAGGGCTTGTGGTCCACGTTGATTCAACAGGTAGTTACATTTTGGAGGAGGTGCACGTCAGCTAAGTGCGTAGGCCTCTGCATAGGTACGGGAGCTACGCGGATCTCCGGCGTAGGCTACGTCGTTGATTCGATGCAGAAGTATAAATCAAGCTTAACTCCTTATGTTCCCCCAACAGAGAAAAACCAGACAACGAACCAGGGTTAGAAGCTAACAAAGATTTGGTGAGTATAATGATTAATTTTGCTGAAAGCTGACACATATAATATTTGATGAGTCATCAATAGTAGTTTGTCTTTAAGAACTCATTGAAACATTCACAGGAATGCACCTGAATGTATAAAAAGCTAACTTTGCCCCTGAACAGGTGATGATCCTCAACCCAGCTTTCATGAGATATGTTCATCATGTTTGGCTAAAAAAGAAGGGCATGTATCCATCCACTGGCTTCCTGACTTTGATTCTTAGCCTGCACATGTGTGATGAGGTAGGTTCATACCTAATCATTAGATTATTCCTTCTCAAACTGTTTGTCTAACGTAACTGATACAATGCAGAAGGTCAAACAATGACAGCCCTTGTGATAGGATGTAAAGATACTGCTTTACTGTATGATGCATTTCCTGTTTCACTGAATGATACGTTTCTGGGAGTTCAGTGTAAAGACCAGCTAAAGCTTTGGTTTCATGTACTGTTTCCAATGAAATGTGTCCTGAAAATCGACTTCTTGTTTGTTACTTTTTGTTATAGCAGATGAGAAGTTCTATCACTGCCAAAAACAAAGTGAACAAATACGTAAAACAAGGTATTCAATGTAACATTATTGTTTTCCCAGGTGGACGTGTTTGGGTTTGGAGCAGACAGATCAGGAAACTGGAACCATTACTTTGAGACGCTTCCGTTTAAGAAGCTGAAAACTGGAAATCATCCTGGAAATGATGAGTATAAAATCATTCAGCGATTACAACGGCTGAAGAAAATCAGGTTTTTGAGAGGATGGTGACCTCGGTTTCTCTGTTTGGTCCCTGTCTTTGTTTAGTTGTAGGTCATTTTGATCATTGTGAAAAATGACTGGCAATAAAATCATTTCCTGTCTTTTGCAAGTTCAACACTGTGAGTGCTATCTAGTGGTTAAGAGAACTATTTCAATCTGGTGAAATATTTATATGCCCCAGGTCTACATGTTGAACCTCAGGAGGAGGTTTAAAAGCATCTGTGAGGGACGCTCAGGTTTCTAGATGTTGTTGTTGACACGTGTGGATAAACTGATATTTTCCTCATATAAATCTTAAAAAGAGCACTCCCAGTCTGGGTGCTGTTAGGTGCTTCTTTATGAGCCAGTTGCAGTTACTGACAGGCTGTAAAAATAACTGTATAAAAAAAAACAGCTGTTCTCCTGATGGTGTGGTTATAAATGAAGTTAAGGTGTTAACTTAGATTCGGGAGCAGGACCACGCCTAAACCACACCCTCAATCACCTGACAAGCCTTCTTAAACGTAGCCAGCCTACTCCAACTGCTTGTCCGTGATTCTTCAACCCACCCTCCCTCACCTTACTCTACTGCACTTAACCTATTTCCTTGTCCTCTCCTACTCAACTCGTGCTCGCTCCTTCTATGCCCTGTCTACTTCCAGGTACAACCTGGGTCAAGATCAGCTCCGGCAGGATAACGCTGAGACGGAACCCCCATCCTGAGTCTCCTTCTGCTGGGCACACCACGCACAACTAATTCATTAAATGTTCAACTTATATCCTTGTGTGGCGTGGTCCTTGCTAGTGAAAGAGACATCACAAACATCACTCTCTTTTCTAAACCACATAAAAACTCCTGATGTTTGCTTGGACAGCATCATTTTCCTGGCATAGTTTTTCTGGAACTGTCATATTGTGTTCATGTTTGCTGAAAGCTCAAATGTTCTTGAAAATGTGCAGTCAGAATGAAGTCACTTTATTCAGATGATTTTCATTCAAAATGAATTAATTTTCATTTTAATATCAAATAAAGTTTTTGACAGGCTGGAGTGGGACTACCTGTGGGAAGTGCTGAAGTGATTTAGCTTAGGTTCTAATTTTATCAAAATGTTGCTCTTACTTTACAAACACATTATAAAATACAGCATTTTTTTAAGAGCAAACCAGAAATGTTTATAAAATCAAGAATAAAGTCAAAAGCAAACTGTTACATGGATAGCAGGTGTCCGCGACATCAGTTTCTGAGTGTGGTGTGATCCAAATGTGACGATCACAGAGAATCACTTTAACAGCGCTGCTCTCGTGTCTGAGCAGACACTGTGGGCGACCATTTGTAAGGTTGTGCACGCTAAGTTGCTATTGCTAAGTCTGTATCGCTTTAAGAAGCTTTTATTTTGGTATTTCCGCTAGGCGGCGGTGTCAATTTAGATATCAGCTAAATATTTAGGATCACAGAGCAACATTTAACATTTAGATTTAACATTTAGATTTAGATTTAACATTTAGATTTAGATTTAACATTTAGATCTAACATTTAAAATTTGGCTTTAACATTTAAAATTTAGATTTAGATTTAGATTTAACATTTAGATTTAGATTTAACATTTAGATCTAACATTTAAAATTTGGCTTTAACATTTAAAATTTAGATTTAGATTTAACATTTATATTTAACGTTTAAAATTTAGATTTAGATTTAGCAGTAAGATTTATATTTAACACTTGTATTTAACATTTAGATTTAACATTTAAAATTTTGATTTATATTTAACATTTATATTTAACGTTTAAAATTAAGATTTAGATTTAGCAGTAAGATTTATATTTAACACTTGTATTTAACATTTAGATTTAACATTTAGATTCAACATTTAAAATTTAGATTTAGATTTAATGTTTATATTTAACGTTTAAAATTTAGATTTAGATTTAAGCAGTAACATTTATATTTAACACTTGTATTTAACATTTAGATTTAACATTTAGATTTAACATTTAGATTTAACATTTAGATTTAACATTTAGATTTAACATTTAGATTTAATGTTTAAAATTTAGATTTATATTTAGCAGTGAGATTTATATTTAACATTTTGTGATTGACAGTGATTGTAACTTAAATATATTTTTCACCACAATATTAAATGTGAAGAAGATCACAAATACTGCTCCAGATGTGATTTTAAAAAATACTACTTTTTCATGAGGTTTTGGAGCTAAATGTGGAGAATTGTTGTAGTTATTTTCAGTGTGCACAACTTTACAAACAGCACCCCATAAGACACATGGTGCTGTGATATAGTTTGTTCTCCTTTTGTAGTTTGGCTTTAATTTGACTCTTGGGGCATTCTGTGTTTTCTTTGAAATGTTTAAAAGGCTTCACAAAGCACACATAAAGTGAGACAGAGGATCAAAGATTTCTGTGTGGTGACAAAGGGTCAGTTTTCTGAACTATGCTCACCTGCAAAGCACAAAGGTGGAACAATTAGAGTAAAGCTGCTGTGCCACTGATCTGCCTTTGGAGGTAGGAAGAGGAGTAAAGGTGAGACAGTGGTGTTTTATAATGTTGGAGTTTAACAGTGTGTGTGTGTGTGTGTGTTCATGTCTGAATCTTCATTAACAATGTGAAATAGCACACCTAGGACACCAATATTACTCTGCTGTAGGTGTAATGTAATGGTGCTGTGGAGTGATGCTGAGAGAAGTATAAACTAGAAGTGATAACTCTTCCTGGGTCCAGAGTTTGTCGGGTTCTACAAAGTGTGAAACAAGGATTGAAAAGACTCAAAAGAAAGAGTGATGCAACAATAGGTTGAGTGTAAAGTTTTAAGAGCATTGAGTTTACCAGTAGAGGTCAGTGCACATGCTTCAGAAACACAGAACTAAGGGCAACTATGTTGTGGCTCAGGTTTTTACACATTCTCTCTTCGGCCCAAGGTTGCCGCTTGGTTACGCCTCATCTTTTATGTGTAATGCACAGAGGAAGAATTACAGGTAAGATGGGCCACCACTGACTATTGTAGGTAGTCACAGGGGTGAAACAGGAAGTGATAGTGGCCTTTTATGTTGAAGCAGGGCATAAGAATGCAATGTGTGTGTACACAATCTGTGAGTGCAGCTCAATATCACAATGGGCATTCTTTCCCTGGAACACCAATGGCAGATGCAATGTATCAGCTTAAGGGCATAACAGCAGCAGATCTGTGTTACAGTGCTGTTGAGCTTTATTCACAACCCAAACCCAGACACTTAAAGTACATGATCAACATATTTAAAAATAAACCTTTTAGAAAGCGAAGTCATGCTGAGAGAAGTATAAACTAGAAGTGATAACTCTTCCTGGGTCCAGAGTTTGTCGGGTTCTACAAAGTGTTTCCTTTTTATTTTATGAAACAAGGATTGAAAAGACTCAAAAGAAAGAGTGATGCAATAATAGGTAGAGTGTAAAGTTTTAAGAGCATTGAGTTTACCAGTAGAGGTCAGTGCACATGCTTCAGAAACAGGGCCGGCTCGTCCAATAGGCAATATAGGCAAATGCTAAGGGCACCGTGGCCTCTAGGGGGCGCCACAAAAGAGGGAAAAAATACCTTAAATATAATTGTATTAAAACTAGTTATTACTATTAACTCTTCAAATGGAAAAGCTCACATTGATTCAAATGTAAAGCAATGGGGCGGCGCCCCCCCTCCCTCCTCCTCCTCCTCCTCCTCCTCCTCCGGCTGATTGTTACCTGCTCGCTCTCTGTGGGAGCCCATTGATGTTGATGTGACCCCAGAAAACATGTCAAAACGACCGAAACTGTCCGGAGCACAGGGGAGAAAAAAAAGAAAAGAATAGCAGGAAAAACGTGAGAAAGAAAGAGGTAAAGTAAAGATACAGTCATAACATGAAGCAAGCATCAGTGGGAGAAAAGCTAGGAAAGTACAGCTGTAGCAGGAGAGGGATGGCTGAGTAGGTAGTGGATGCAGTAATTAAAATCCACCACTAGAGGTCTCTAAAATGCCTGTTTTGTACATAGTTTTGTAAATAGTTGTAGAAAGGTTTTTTATATAGCTTTTGTATATATTTTATTTAGTTTTTGTATATAGTTATTGCAGAGTGTAAATGTAGCCTATGCATATAGTTTTTGTGAGCAAACTGTGTGGTTATTTAAATTGTTTGATGTTGATTGTTTTATTTGTAATTTATTACTATCATTATTGTTATTATTATTGTTATTATTATTATTATTCACTTATTTACAAGTTTTTATTGTGTAGTTAGGGTATTTATATTTTATTTCATATTTTTTTGTATTTAAGTATGTAAATTTGGTGACATGTTACCTTACAAATTAAAGACATTGATAAAAGCAATGCTATTTGATTTCTTTTGTAAGTGCATGTTAATCGCCGATGGAGGGGGGGCGCCATTTAAAATCTCGCCTAGGGCACCACATTGGGTAGAGCCGGCTCTGTTCAGCAACACAGAACTAAGGGAAACTATGTTGTGGCTCAGGTTTTTACACACTCCCACGCTAGCTGAAACTAAACAACCCGCATCATAACCTTCATGTAAAGACAACTTTTCACCTCGGCCGTCGTTTGATGTGGGAGAGTAATTGGACTGTAGGATAATTATATCGGCCCAGAGTCCGACTTGAGTCCCAATTTGCAGTACCCGGATGATAGAGAGGAGGACTCAGGCTTATAAATTGATATAGACTGTTTTAATGTTTATGTATTATTTCTATGTATTTTTCATACAATGTATTCAGTTCAGAGCGAGGGCTGGCACGTGTTGCTTTATGAAGCTTTTATTTTGGTACTAACAGGACCCCATACATGTGTTAGCTTTCTCTTACAATTTCTTATGTTAGTGGGTTGGTTTCGACCCGTGTTTTTAAATCAGCTGTAAAAAACACTAAAAACAATGAACTGTCTTTTAATTTGTTTCTCATCTCTTGGTTACCTTGTTAGGCTTCCTTATCCATGAAAATATTGGTTGTGATATTTTTGTGTGGGTCTCTGGGCCTTTTTCGTCAGTATACCCCTCAATTTCAATTTCATAAAATGTAAAAAGAACCTCAAGATAATCATATAATTAAATTAAAGGTTGGTGTGTTACCTGACTATTACTGAGGGGTATTAGAACACATCTCTGAAATAAATTTGTTTTATTTATTTTCCATTTCAATATTATTAACTATAGTAACATTTATGGTGTTATGGGTCAATTTCGACCCATATATAATTACTTCAAGAAAAAAGGCAAAAAAGTAATATAAGCTTCCAGGTATTTCTCATCAATGACTTTCCACATGTCGCCATGGACTTTTCTTCCTTCAAGGTTTGTCACATATGATTACTCTTTTTAGTGACAATAGCATAAATAGTTCTAACAGCCCTATGTTATTATCATTATTATTATTATTATTATTATTATTATTATTATTATTATTATTATTATTATTATCATTATTATTATTATTATTATTATTATTATTATTATTATTATTATCATTATCATTATCATTATTATCATTATTATTATTATTATCATTATTATTATTATTATTATTATCATTATTATTATCATTATTATTATCATTATCATTATCATTATTATTATCATTATCATTATCATTATTATTATCATTATCATTATTATCATTATTATTATTATTATTATCATTATTATTATTATTATTATTATTATTATTATCATTATCATTATCATTATCATTATTATTATTATTATCATTATCATTATCATTATTATTATCATTATCATTATCATTATCATTATTATCATTATCATTATCATTATTATTATTATTATTATTATTATTATTATTATCCATCCAGTATCTTGACCGTTTATCCCGTTAGGGGTCACGGGGGGGGGGGGGGGCTGGAGCCTATCCTAGCTGGTTTCGGGCGGAAAGCAGGGTACACCCTGGACAGGCTCGCCAACCTATCACAGGGCGAACACAGAGAGACAGACAGCCATTCACACACACACTCACACCTATGGGCAATTTAGAGTGATCAATCAATCTGAGGGGTATACTACGAAGCAAGTTCAGCATATCCTATATATCTTCTCCTGATCCAGCTTCACTGAACCTGACAAAGGAGATCGCTCTAATCTGTCACACGAAGCTGGTTATCAACATGATGAGTCAATCCAGAATTACCCTGAGCGCGTTCACATGAACGGGGCGGAGAAGGCAACATGTGACCAATCACAGACACGGACAGTCTGCTGTCAGCACATCCACATAAATTTCAAACACTGCACTGATATTAGAAAAATATGAAGAAGTTAAAGACATAATCCAGATTAACTTCAACACAGCTGAGTTTAAAACATGAAGGAAGAACCGGAGGATCAGACAAATACTGTTTGAATGAACTAATGATGTCTTATTTCTAATCACTTATTGCAGATAGATCGAGAGGCACCCTACTGCAGGCAAGATGGCGCCGCCACAACATCCACACCGGAAGTCCATACCGGAAGTCCATACCGGAAGTGATTCTTTAACCCCCTCTCTACCCAATGCCGGATGCTTCGAACTGGAAGTTTCTTCTTCGTGTAGCGTATTGATTGCATTAGTCTGTCGCTGCTAAATCAATTAGCAGAAAGCTAGCGATAAATCAGCCTTCTCGAGACACGACACTCCAATAATTAAAGTGAACACACATGCACACTGCTCCTTCCATTGTGTGTGCGTGTGCTTGCGTATTGAAATGTATATTTATTCCTTTCTTCCAGATGCATCCGTCGATTATTGAAGGAGACCAGGGGTTGGAGTACACAAGTGTGTCACCATCCCACTTTGGCTGTCCCCTCTGCCCCAGCTTCACCACACGGAGTGCAGGAGTCATCAAGAGGCACCTGGAAGCTCATGTGACAAATGCAGTGCATTTCATGGGTATGGCCTTAAAAATTATCTTTTTGAGATCATATACCTTCACATGTCATTTTTAACGATACCTTGGTTTCTGCATGTCTAAGGTCATACTTTAACCAGTGTTATATTGTTGTTGCACTCCTTTGCAACTGTTTATAAGCTTATCACATAAAGCAAGTTTCTTTCAAGTGATCCCTCGCAGCACTCAGGGGAATTGTTTCACTTTTTGAAATAGACGTAACTGTTTATAGTAAGGAAAGATACATCTGTATATACTTTATTTATTTTTATATTTAAATATATGATGTTAAATGAAAAGGTTTCTCTCAGATACTGGATGATTTTTAAAAACAATTACTCTCGCCTTTTTTTAGAAATGATGATCTGCAGATGCAATCTCCACTGCAGAGATGGAAGCCATTTTCACTGCCCATTTTGTTTAACCACAATCATCCGCAAAGACTCCATAACAACACACCTCAAGGAGTGCCAAAATAAGTCTGAAGTATCGGTTCCACCCTCTCAACCGCCCTCACCAGAGGCCCACCCTCCTGCGGATTTTACAACATCTATTGTGGCAGCTGTGAAAACGGACCACTCCTACATTGAAACGTCCCCGAAGACCCCTGCACCTGCTCC
Organism: Notolabrus celidotus; assembly: GCF_009762535.1. Taxonomy (NCBI): domain Eukaryota; kingdom Metazoa; phylum Chordata; class Actinopteri; order Labriformes; family Labridae; genus Notolabrus; species Notolabrus celidotus. Next base: position 2,086,942 of record NC_048287.1, on the reverse strand, counting down.
AGATGAGCCAGATGTGGGTCAGTCACCGCCGGCTACTGCTTCAGAGGAGCCCATTGCTTCAGAGCCCATTGCTTCAGAGGAGCCCATTGCCCCAACCCACATTAAGTGCCTGTACTGCCCAGTTGTCCTCTTTAAGAGGAATTTGGTTATACATGTTCAACGAAAACATGATAAAGAAAAAGACATCACGGAACAGTCACACTTGCAAAGCACATTGGTTGACCAATCTAACGGCCTGTACGCCGTTCGAAAAACGGCAAAAGGATTCAGTGTTCCTGTCCACATCAAGCATTCAATCTGAATAAAACTGTTTGACAAGCTCAGAGTGTTTACGCCCATCTAATGTCTCAAAATAGAAGGAGAAACCATTCCCTCCGTTTGTTCTTGTGGTTAATGAACACCCCTGTCACTGTGTCATTGTAACGTGTTACAAATTATGTTAAAAAAGAAACAGTCACCACACACCTCTACATTTTCCTCCTCCTCTCGCCCCTGCACCATAGATAACATTCTGCTCTTCTCTCGTGACTGTGGATCTACTCTGGATCTGTATTTCATTCATTCATTAATCTATACATGTGATCACATAGGCAGACAGCATGCAAGGTAATTTGGAACAAACACTACAGCAAACTTAGATAATGTGACAAGTCCCCATGGAAAGAGACTCCTGCACGCTGCACAGTTATCATAATGAACCTGTGGGGAACAGCTGTGCAGGAAGGAAGAGGGGTCACTGGGGGAATCAGTCAAAGGGAAGCAGGTGTGCAGGGGCAGGACACACACCACAGGGAACTGGTGGGCAGGTGAGGTACAGTCAGGCTAACACAACATAAAATAACATATGACCCAGACAAAACAAGAGAGGCATATGCAGATGTCATCACGGCAGCATCATAATCAGCTTTAAGTATTTCAACACACACTCGGAACAAAAGGCTGTGCATGGCTGAGACGTTAACACTAGAACTTAGTGATTCGTGCAGGCTTCTAAGTAACTTGAATTCTCAACAGCCTATACACTTTTGTCAATCAACTAGTCAATAATACTGATACGATTAAAATGTAAGTGCAAAAAAGTTCATAGAATTACGCGTAAACCTACGTGTTTTTGAAGGCTTTTATTTTGCGTTCACGTTCCTGTTTTTCAAGGCATTTATTTTTTTGAAGGCTTTTATTTTTGTAATTTCCGGTATTGACTTCCGGTGTGGGTGTTATTGCAACATTTTTAGCTTTGTAACTTCCGGTATGGACTTCCGGTATGGACTTCCGGTGTGGATGTTGTGGCGGCGCCATCTTGCCTGCAGTAGGGTACTCTTGGATTATTATATTATTGATCATTAGATATATCTGACTATAATAACTCTGTTTATTGATCATTAGATATATCTGACTATAATAACTCTGTTTATTAATCATTAGATATATCTGACTATAATAACTCTGTTTATTCATCATTAGATATATCTGACTATAATAACTCTGTTTATTAATCATTAGATATATCTGACTATAATAACTGTTTATTAATCATTAGATATATCTGACTATAATAACTCTGTTTATTAATCATTAGATATATCTGACTATAATAACTCTGTTTATTGATCATTAGATATATCTGACTATAATAACTCTGTTTATTGATCATTAGATATATCTGACTATAATAACTCTGTTTATTCATCATTAGATATATCTGACTATAATAACTCTGTTTATTGATCATTAGATATATCTGACTATAATAACTCTGTTTATTCATCATTAGATATATCTGACTATAATAACTCTGTTTATTCATCATTAGATATATCAGACTATAATAACTCTGTTTATTAATCATTAGATATATCTGACTATAATAACTCTGTTTATTAATCATTAGATATATCTGACTATAATAACTCTGTTTATTGATCATTAGATATATCTGACTATAATAACTCTGTTTATTGATCATTAGATATATCTGACTATAATAACTCTGTTTATTGATCATTAGATATATCTGACTATAATAACTCTGTTTATTAATCATTAGATATATCTGACTATAATAACTCTGTTTATTCATCATTAGATATATCTGACTATAATAACTCTGTTTATTCCTCATTAGATATATCTGACTATAATAACTCTGTTTATTAATCATTAGATATATCTGACTATAATAACTGTTTATTCATCATTAGATATATCTGACTATAATAACTCTGTTTATTCATCATTAGATATATCTGACTATAATAACTGTTTATTCATCATTAGATATATCTGACTATAATAACTCTGTTTATTGATCATTAGATATATCTGACTATAATAACTCTGTTTATTAATCATTAGATATATCTGACTATAATAACTCTGTTTATTAATCATTAGATATATCTGACTATAATAACTCTGTTTATTGATCATTAGATATATCTGACTATAATAACTCTGTTTATTGATCATTAGATATATCTGACTATAATAACTCTGTTTATTCATCATTAGATATATCTGACTATAATAACTCTGTTTATTGATCATTAGATATATCTGACTATAATAACTCTGTTTATTAATCATTAGATATATCTGACTATAATAACTCTGTTTATTGATCATTAGATATATCTGACTAGAATAACTGTTTATTCATCATTAGATATATCTGACTATAATAACTCTGTTTATTGATCATTAGATATATCTGACTAGAATAACTGTTTATTCATCATTAGATATATCTGACTATAATAACTCTGTTTATTCATCATTAGATATATCTGACTATAATAACTCTGTTTATTGATCATTAGATATATCTGACTATAATAACTCTGTTTATTAATCATTAGATATATCTGACTATAATAACTCTGTTTATTGATCATTAGATATATCTGACTAGAATAACTGTTTATTCATCATTAGATATATCTGACTATAATAACTCTGTTTATTCATCATTAGATATATCTGACTATAATAACTCTGTTCATTCATCATTAGATATATCTGACTATAATAACTCTGTTTATTAATCATTAGATATATCTGACTATAATAACTCTGTTTATTCATCATTAGATATATCTGACTATAATAACTCTGTTTATTGATCATTAGATATATCTGACTATAATAACTCTGTTTATTGATCATTAGATATATCTGACTATAATAACTGTTTATTAATCATTAGACATATCTGACTATAATAACTCTGTTTATTCATCATTAGATATATCTGACTATAATAACTGTTTATTAATCATTAGATATATCTGACTATAATAACTCTGTTTATTAATCATTAGATATAACTGACTAGAATAACTGTTTATTAATCATTAGATATATCTGACTATAATAACTCTGTTTATTCATCATTAGATATATCTGACTATAATAACTGTTTATTAATCATTAGATATATCTGACTATAATAACTCTGTTTATTCATCATTAGATATATCTGACTATAATAACTGTTTATTATCATTAGATATATCTGACTATAATAACTCTGTTATTAATCATTTTTGAAGTTATCTTATTATTATAACTCTGTTTATTCATCATTAGATATATCTGACTATAATAACTCTGTTTATTCATCATTAGATATATCTGACTATAATAACTCTGTTTATTCATCATTAGATATATCTGACTATAATAACTCTGTTTATTTATCATTAGATATATCTGACTATAATAACTCTGTTTATTCATTAATTATGACTATAATAACTCTGTTTATTCATCATTAGATATATCTGACTATAATAACTGTTTATTCATCATTAGATATATCTGACTATAATAACTCTGTTTATTTAGCATTAGATATATCTGACTATAATAACTCTGTGTATTAATCATTAGATATCTGACTATAATAACTCTGTTTATTAATCATTAGATATATCTGACTATAATAACTCTGTTATTGATCATTAGATATTCTGACTATAATAACTCTGTTTATTGTCATTAGATATATCTGACTATAATAACTCTGTTTATTCATCATTAGATATATCTGACTATAATAACTCTGTTTATTGATCATTAGATATATCTGACTATAAGAACTCTGTTTTATCATTAGATATATCTGACTATAATAACTCTGTTTTTCATCATAGATATATCTGACTATAATAACTCTGTTTATTGATCATTAGATATATCTGACTATAATAACTCTGTTATTGATCATTAGATATATCGGACTATAATAACTGTTTATTAATCATTAGACATATCTGACTATAATAACTCTGTTTATTCATCATTAGATATATCTGACTATAATAACTGTTTATTAATCATTAGATATATCTGACTATAATAACTCTGTTTATTAATCATTAGATATAACTGACTAGAATAACTGTTTATTAATCATTAGATATATCTGACTATAATAACTCTGTTTATTCATCATTAGATATATCTGACTATAATAACTGTTTATTAATCATTAGATATATCTGACTATAATAACTCTGTTTATTCATCATTAGATATATCTGACTATAATAACTGTTTATTAATCATTAGATATATCTGACTATAATAACTCTGTTTATTATCATTAGATATATCTGACTATAATAACTCTGTTTATTAATCATTAGATATATCTGACTATAATAACTCTGTTTATTCATCATTAGATATATCTGACTATAATAACTCTGTTTATTCATCATTAGATATATCTGACTATAATAACTCTGTTTATTAATCATTAGATATATCTGACTATAATAACTCTGTTTATTCATCATTAGATATATCTGACTATAATAACTCTGTTTATTCATCATTAGATATATCTGACTATAATAACTGTTTATTAATCATTAGATATATCTGACTATAATAACTCTGTTTATTAATCATTAGATATATCTGACTATAATAACTCTGTTTATTCATCATTAGATATATCTGACTATAATAACTCTGTTTATTCATCATTAGATATATCTGACTATAATAACTCTGTTTATTCATCATTAGATATATCTGACTATAATAACTCTGTTTATTAATCATTAGATATATCTGACTATAATAACTGTTTATTCATCATTAGATATATCTGACTATAATAACTGTTTATTAATCATTAGATATATCTGACTATAATAACTCTGTTTATTCATCATTAGATATATCTGACTATAATAACTGTTTATTCATCATTAGATATATCTGACTATAATAACTCTGTTTATTCATCATTATATATATATGACTATAATAACTCTGTTTATTCATCATTAGATATATCTGACTATAATAACTCTGTTTATTCATCATTATATATATCTGACTATAATAACTCTGTTTATTAATCATTAGATATATCTGACTATAATAACTGTTTATTCATCATTAGATATATCTGACTATAATAACTGTTTATTCATCATTAGATATATCTGACTATAATAACTGTTTATTCATCATTAGATATATCTGACTATAATAACTCTGTTTATTCATCATTAGATATATCTGACTATAATATCTCTGTTTATTGATCATTAGATATATCTGACTATAATAACTCTGTTTATTCATCATTAGATATATCTGACTATAATAACTCTGTTTATTAATCATTAGATATATCTGACTATAATAACTCTGTTTATTCATCATTAGATATATCTGACTATAATAACTCTGTTTATTCATCATTATATATATCTGACTATAATAACTCTGTTTATTCATCATTAGATATATCTGACTATAATAACTCTGTTTATTCATCATTAGATATATCTGACTATAATAACTGTTTGTTCCCTGACAGTTATCTCTCTCTCTCTGATTTCATCTTGTGTCGTGTGTGACAGTTTAGATGTAATGTTTCAGCTGCAGTCCTGACGGTATCAAACTGAGCGCTGTGGTTAAAGGACTAATGAAAATGAGAACATGATTCAAAGAGATAAGCACGCGCAGTTTTATATTTAATGCAGTAAAACAATTGAATCTGAATAATCTGACTTCAGACTCTGTTTATATATGATGTCAGGAAAGATAATCAATAACTGTCATCAGCATTTTATATATAAAATCATACAGGTAGACAAAGTGTCCTGCCCGTCTCTTCTCCACTGCAGGCTTGACCGCAGTTCTCCCCCTCCCCTCACGATCAGCTCTCAGAGCTCCGTGATCTAGCGAGCCGATTGGTCAGTGGGCGGAGTTTTCTACAAACTGATCTCTGATCCTGAGTATAAACTGCTCCGGAGCAGGTTAGGAGTTCAGCATGAGTAACGATGGTGATCTACCCTGGTAAGGAGTGAACCACCTTCATAGTTCTGAAAATCCAGAGTTAACCCTGAAGTTACCTCGATAACCGCAAATCTGGCTTCGTAGTATACCCCTCAGAACAGCGCTTCGTCTTCTGATTTCTGATTGGTTAACCCCTCACCCCACCTCTCACCTTTTGTAACTTTCAAACTCACCTCACGTGTGTGAAGTTTTTACAAGTGAAAAATGAAACATACAAGTTCAGATTTTTGATCCACAAGTTCTCAAAGCGTATTCTGCAGGTTCTCACATCAAGTCTACAAGCTTGTGCATTTTGCAACATATTTACCTTCATAGATCGTGCCTAAACGCTGTAGTGCAATTCTAGGATGGGATGTATAGGGGCGCTGAGCACCCAGAAAGCTGCCCGGCCGGGCAAGATACATTTCACAGCTTTATACATTTTAACGCAATTTCATTCCCACATTTGTGAAAGAAAAGTACTTCTTACTTCTTTCAACATGTTTTTATTTTCTTGACCAAAGATTTTTGATTCCAAGAAAAGTTGATGTTAAATTCTACACAAAGTGTGTCCCATGAATTATATCATCTCAGATAAATAACTATCTGTTCTCTTAACTCTAGACAAGCTGATCAAACATCCAACCAGATACTCTCAGAGTTAAATACTCATGAGTCTGGTCTACTATGATAAGATAAGAGAATAATGTATTCATCCCACAACGGGGAAGGTTATAGTCAGAGCATATTGCATCATATCTGGAAACCACAAACAGATCAAGACCACAAAATGCAGCTAAGTGCTGAAACACTATTAAAATAACAGTAACCAGAAAAAACACCAGATATCAAGTCAGGTGAGTTTATTTATTTGTTGTCTATTTGTAGTTGAGTCCTGAGGGAATGAAATATTTAGGTATAAAATGATGACCAAGATTAGAAAACAGTTTCTATCAATATGGTTCCCTTAATTCAATTCAACCACATCTCAATGATGATCCCAGTTTCTATTTCTGATCAAACTTTTAAACAGTACAATCTAATGATTAAGGAGTTTCAACCTAGAATAAGTCTTAAAAACGATTCCCTTCTAAGGAGAGTGGCGGATTGGCCCTCACAAACATGGAACTATATAGTGTTACATTTGAGACAACCAAGCTGGTAAGACACTGGGTAAAGAACAAGTCTAACCTTGGTTGGGTAAAGATAGAGAGAGCCCTGGCTGACCACCAAGTGTTATTGATGTATTATCTCAGAAAAACAAAGCAAACCAGACCGAAGAAGGTAACTTCATCTTACAGCATCCCGGTGCGCATGGACGAGGGCGCATACGTTTCTTGGGATCTCATAATACAAACAAAAGTTACTCCTCTATGGGATAATCTCTCCATTCATGTAGGGAAAAAATAGTTTATGGTTACATGCTTGGCAAAAGGGATACACACGGTTAGTAATCTATATAGAGATTGTTTGTTTATGTCATTTGAGGATCTTAAAGGAAAATGTAACCTGACTGATAAAAGGGATTTCTGGAAGCACTTCCAGCTGAGGAGCAGCTTGGATCTGTCTTTGGACTGATGAGGGAAGAACAATCAAGGAATGAGACTCTAGAGTTTTTCTAGACATCAACATCTGATTCAATATTTAATAGGAACATAATGAATATCAAAACTAGAGTTTGTGAAAGCTTGAGATTAATATGGCAAAAAGATCTTGATTGTGAGATAAGTGAAGACCAGCAGCAGGAAGTAATTTCAAACGTAGGCAGGGCCACAGGAGATGCACGAGGTACATTTATACATTATAGAAGTGTACATAGATATTATTTTACACCTGCCCTATTTAAAATGGGCCTAAACAAGGATAATAAATGCTGGAAATTTAATGAAGAAGTGGGCACATTTCTCCATGCTCTATGGGGCTGCACCACGGCACTACCTGTATGAAGAATGGCGTTGAAGAGTCTTGAAGGCAGTGGCGGTTCTAGACCAATTTTACTGGGGGGGCCAGGCGTGGGCTAAGGGTGTTGTCAGAGGGACACATTCAACCCTGACATAAGAGACTGAGAGGGGCAAGGACCGGCTGAGAACAAACTGGCAAAACATCAGTGCATCCCTTTATACTAGACATACTGTATATACTACTGTGTACTATATCAACATGCAGACTCACAGCAGCTGTTTGGCTGTTTACACTCAACATGAGTCCCTTAGCACTCTAAGGGACTGGAACCAAGTACCACACGCATGTTTTCCGCCTGTAACATCGGCGTGATACCGAAGCTTTTTTTATTGTATAATATTTGTTTGGAGGGGGGGGGGCCACAGGGGGGGTCCAGGTTCAGTTTTACTGGGGCACCGGCCCCTGTTGGCCCCTCTCCAGAACCGCCACTATTTGAAGGCTGTCTTAAACAGCCTCTTCCACAGTCTCCTCAGCTGTGTCTGTTAGGGGACTTTTCTCTGGTGCCACCTGGTGTTACCAAAACAGAATCTGCCCTGATAGTAACTGGCTGTATTACTGCAGCTAGACTGATTCTGCGTAGGTGGAAGAGCCCACACAAACCAGAGTTTAAAGAGTGGTTTAGACCAGAGCTTCCCAATGTGTGGGTCACGAGACACAAATAGAGGGTTGTGAGATGTTTCCTGAATGTATTTTTTTTAAGTTATCTAAAAAAAGTACATTTTATCTATTATAGTAAAAAAATATTGACAAAAATAGTTGCTGACCTTGAAATAAAACCTTGAAAATATAAAGTGTAATGAGTTTTCTGCCTTTCTTTGTTTCCAGATGACTCTTAAGTTTAGGGTTAGTGAACAGTTCATTATTAAAAGCATCAGTAGTAGCAGGTTCATTCATAAAAACACAGGAAACACAGACACATGCTCATATACACTACCGTTCAAAAGTTTGGGGTCACCCAGACAATTTTGTGTTTTCCATGAAAACTCACACTTTTATTTCTCAAATGAGTTACAAAATTAATAGAAAACATAGTCAAGACATTGACATGGTTAGAAATAATGATTTTTAGTTGAAATAATAATTTTGTCCTTCAAACTTTGCTTTCATTAAAGAATGCTCCCTTTGTAGCAATTACAACATTGCAGACCTTTGACATTCTAGCTGTTTATTTGTTGAGGGAATCTGAAGAAACCCCACGCTTCCTGAAGCCCCTCCCACAAGTTGGATTGGCTTGATGGACACTTCTTGCGTACCATACGGTCAAGCTGCTCCCACAACAGCTCAATGGGGTTGAGATCTGGTGACTGCGCTGTCCACTCCATTACAGACAGAATACCAGCTGCCTGCTTCTTCCCTAAATAGTTCTTGCATAATCTGGAAGTGTGCTCTGGGTCATTGTCCTGTTGTAGGAGGAAATTGGCTCCAATCAAGCGCTGTCCACAGGGTATGGCATGGTGTTGCAAAATTGAGTGATAGCCTTCATTATTCAAAATCCCTTTTATCTTTTATAAATCTCCCACTTTACCTGCACCAAAGCAGCTCCACACCATCACATGACCTCCACCATGCTTAACAGATGGTGTCAGGCACTCTTCCAGCATCTTTTCACTTGTTCTGTATCTCACTAATCTTCTTCTGTGTGATCCAAACACCTCAAACTTTGATTCGTCTGTCCATAACACTTTTTTCCAATCTTCCTCTGTCCAATGTCTGTGTTCTTCTGCCCATATTAATCTTTTCCTTTTATTGGCCAGTCTCAGATATGGCTTTTTCTTTGCCACTCTGCCTAGAAGGCCAGCATCCCGGAGTCGCCTCTTCACTGTAGATGTTGACACTGGTGTTTTGCAGGAACCATTTAATGAAGCTGCCAGTTCAGGACCTGTGAGGCGTCTATTTCTCAAACTAGAGTCTCTACTGTACTTGTCTTCTTGTTCAGTTGTGCACCGGGGCCTCCCACTTCTCTTTCTACTCTGGTTAGAGCCTGTTTGTGCTGTTCTCTGAAGGGAGTAGTACACAGCGTTGTAGGAAATGTTCAGTTTCTTGGAAATTTCTCGCATGGAATATCCTTCATTTCTAAGAACAAGAATAGACTGTGGAGTTTCACATGAAAGTTCTCTTTTTCTGGCCATTCTAAGAGTATAATCGAACCCACAAATGTGATGCTCCAGATACTCAACTAGTTCAAAGAAAGGCCGGTTTTACAGCTTCTCTAACCAGCAAAACCGTTTTCAGCTGTGCTAACGTAACTGCACAAGGGTTTTCAAGATGTTTCTAATCATCCATTAGCTTTCTAAAGCGATTAGCAAACACAATGTACCATTAGAACACTGGAGTGATGGTTGCTGGAAATGAGCCTCTATACACCTATGTAGATATTCCATTAAAAACCAGACGTTTGCAGCTAGAATAGTCATTTACCACATTAACAATGTATAGAGTGTATTTCTGATTCATTTAATGTTATCTTCATTGAAAAAAACTGTGCTGTTCTTTCAAATATAAGGACATTTCTAAGTGACCCCAAACTTTTGAACGGTAGTGTAGGTAGGGTCATTTACTGCAGACCAGCTAAATGTACAAAAATATAGTAGTCAAAAAAGACTATCCATTGTGTACTAACCCTACCTCTGAACAACACAACTGATGGTCTCAAACACATTAAGAAGGCAAGTCATTCTACAAATGAACTCTTGACAAGGCTCATGTTCATTAGAAACCATTCCAGGAGACCACTTCATGAAGCAGACTGAGAGAATACCAAGAGTGTGCAAAGCTGTCATGAAGGAAAAAGGGGGCTACTTTACAGAATCTAAAATATAAAACAGATTCTGCTTTGTTTAACACTTTTAGTTCATTCAATAATTCCATATATGTTCTTTCATAGTTTTGATGTCTTCGGTATTAATCTACAGTGTTTACAATCATTACAATAAATACAAACCCTTGAAGGAGAAGATGTTTCCAAATAATAACTCTGCATCCATTTTTGGGGAGCATGTCATACTTTTGTGCTACTTTGAACTTGTCAATGTCTTTTCATCTCTAACACTCTTGGAAACGATAAGTAAAAAGTTAAAAGCAGTTGCTGGGGTCAACTGCACATCTGGAGAGAGTTGAGGTGCTTTGGATAACCCTCTGGGTTGGTAGTCAGATTTAGATCCACTTTTTGTTATACTGGTTAAATGATCTTCATGTCCCGATGGTAATCAATACATGATGTGTTCTTAAAAGGAACCCTGACTGTGGGGACTAATAGGCATAAATCTTCCTTAAATGTTTGTCTCATACTAGAATGCTTTGTTAAATAGACATGAAGAATTGTTATTTCTTTAAAGAGTGAAATTTATAACACATATTCTAACCTACGGGCGCAGCCATTGTTTTACTAGCCCAATGCATGCTGGGTTGATGACGTGTAACGGTTGCGTCTTGCCGTGAAAAACCATAATAATGCCACACTGTGCTGCGTTTGGGTGTAATTTCCAGTCCGAGGGAAACAATCAGAATCAGAATCAGAATCAGAATCAGCTTTATTCGCCAAGTATGCTTGAACACACAAGGAATTTGACTTTGGTAAACTGTGCTCTCTTTGTACAAGGCATAAGAATAGGAATAAGAATAAGAACTACAATAAAAAATAAAATGAAAATATAATAACAATAACCTTAGCTATAAATACAAAGAAACAACAAATAGCTTGACTAATATGTACAGGCTAAAATAATATGATAAAGTGCAGTGGTGAGTTGCAGAGGTAGTTTTACATTATAAAAATAGAAATTAAATAATACAAAAAATAGAAATATGGAATTCTGCTTGGAGAATTGTTGCATTGTATATCTACATGTATATTTACAGAGAGTATTTATCTGACAGGTATGACACTGTTATGGTTTAGTGTTCATCAGAGTGACAGCCTGGGGGAAGAAACTGTCCTTAAACAAGGGGACTGGTGTAAGTCTACACAGCTTTCCAAGAGACAGAAAGAGAAGAAAGCAGTGGGAAATTGCTTTTGGACGTACACAACTTCTGAAGAACCCGCGGCTATGTTCTCGTCCTTCACTCCAGATGCATTTGATGCATTTAGCCGACCCACGCTGGTGAAAGAGCTCCCAGGTGCTGCTAGTTATTAACGGAGACTGAAGCCAAATGCTGTGTCGTCAGTTTTCATTCATAAACAGACAAAACGCCCACGGGAAAAGAGTGAAGTCCACTCAAGGAAACGCCATAGGCAGGAAACGCCATAGGCAGGAGACGCTGGATGTGCTCCTGTTGATGTAGCCTCTGATGGCGAACCATCGGGCACGATCACGATCGCGATCACGACCACGATCAAGGAGGAAGCTGACGACGAGTCTCCCGATCAGTCAACACAGCAGAGTGTAAGTGTACACTGTTCTCCAAATAAGAGTGATGTTGATCAGACAGAAAAACACACATCTGATGCAGCGGTACAGTGGCCAGCTGATGCGCACCAACTTATTACTCAAGACCACGTTTCTGCTGCTAATTGTGAAAATGAGCTGAAGGAACAGTTTCAGGAGGACAGTCAGTCTCTGGATCTTTTCCTCTGAGATGATGACTTTTTCAGCGAGGGCAGTCAGCCACTGTACAGACAGTCTGATCCCAAATATAACTTCACAGAGCACCCAGGAATCACATGCTTCAGCTGACACGCATGAAGAAAACAGTCTGTTGCAACCAAATGACGTCACTACCCAAACATCATTGAGACGCAAAGAACAATGGCGGCCTACGAGTGATAATATTTTTTCCAGTTTTAAGCAAACTAAGATATTTTGAGAGATTTTATTATCATTTTTATACAGCTGATACAAACATTGATCATATAGGAAAATACGTTTTGGTAGCCGGGGTTCCTTTTAAAAAAGAGGTAAAAAAAAAGCTGCTATCTACAGCCGGAGTAAACCTGGGAAAACACCAACCAATCACCATCATCAGGAGCCAAATGATGAAACCAATCAAATCCTGTCCTGCCGTTCTGCCCACCTCCTGCAGAGCGTACATTTCATGTTTGTTTGTGTTTTTAACTTTCACTATGAGAATGTTTTGGTGTTTTCTTACCACTGAGTGAGACATGCAAAACACAAACCATGTAATGCAAAACACAAACCATGTGCTGAGGACCGGTTTTGAATCAGTCACCATCATATGGTCGTGAATCAGCGGCGCTCGTGCATGTGAGCGGGGGCGTCGTTTTGGAGGAGCTCTGAGGGGGGGGGGGGGGGGGGGGGGGGGGTTAGACGGAGTCCTGAGGAAATGAGACATTCAAATTCATGCTAGTTTCCCATGACTACCAACCCTAGCTTTAACTATGACTGAAACCAGTTTAAAGCTGTACCTGAAATCCCAACCCAGTTATGCAGTGTGTTCAGTAGTGACATGGTGTTAATAAAAAAGACAAAGTAAAAGCTCCAGTACAAAAACACATCATCAGTTAAAATCATTTAATGAGGTAGAGCATACTGAACCATCTCCCTAATATTTCCTTCCAATTAAAAACACTTCATCATAAATTCAAGAAGAAAATAGCATTTGGCACTGACAAATAAAAACAGGGTTTAAGTTTACATCAATCGATGGTGTGACAGAATTAAAAAGGCAGTAGACAGTTAGCAGTCTATACAGAACATATATATATATATAGACACCTGTGGGTAACCCTTCTCTCTCTCTACAGCCGCCTGTGAAGCCCAGGATATTTCCTTACACTTTGCATGATGAGCCAAGGCTGAGTCGATTTGAATAACAGGAGGATGCACTGTTAAAACTTTACTTAAAAATGTAAAAACACAGAGTAAAATTTGTATATTTAAAGAGGTTCTTACTTCAACATTTCACCTGGAAGAATGTTTAAAAGAAAGTCATGAAGATGAATTCCTGCAGAAAAAGGACTATAAATTAAAAATGATCAAAGCAGTGCAGCTATGAAGAACATATCTTACATTCTCTTGGTTTTCATTAAGTTGTCCTTCACATTAAAAATCACTGAATCAACAAGATCAGTCACATTCACTTTACATGTTCAGTTCTGTTCTGTCCCCATAACCAGTTATAATGAATTCACAGTTTGTCAGGTTTCATGAGCACGGTCAGGAAGTCATTCAGAAAGAGTTGTGGCTTGAGTTTCAAGAACTCAGCATCTCAGTTTGGTGCATCGCCTACTATCAGGGCTCTTTGCACATTGAGAGAGAGAAATCACCATCCTGAATAAAACTGGATTTTTTGTTGCTCTGTCAGTTTTAAGATCGTGTCATACTCATGGTTTCCAGGATGTACTCCAGTTCTAAAACTTTTGTCTCTGAGCACTTCCCAATAATGGCTCCAGTTTCCATCATTGTCTGCTCCGTAACCAAACACGTGGATCTGGAGAAACAAAAACAAACATATAACTATCTGAAGTAGATAATGGTCTTCCTAAAAAGAACATCAGCTTTAGCTGCTCAGAAATTCAGCTGCTAGAATGCTGAGAGCCCACATTACACCAATTTTGAAGACTTTGCATTGGCTCCCAGTGTCTTTTAGAAAAGATTTTAAGATTATTGTATTGGTTTTTAAATCTCTTAAGGGTCTTGCTCTTTCTTATTTAACAGATTTGCTTTTATCATATGAGCCAGTGAGAGCCCTCAGCAGGGCCGGCTCTTCCAATAGGCAATATAGGCAAATGCTAAGGGCGCCGTGGCCTCTAGGGGGCGCCACAAAAGAGGGAAAAAATACCTTAAATATAATTGTATTAAAACTAGTTATTACTATTAACTCTTCAAATGGAAAAGCTCGCTCTCTGTGGGGGGAGGGGCGAATTTATTGATGTGACCCCAGAAAACATGTCAAAACGACCGAAACTGTCCGGAGCACTGGGGAGAACAAAAAAGAAAAGAAGAGCAGGAAAAACGTGAGAAAGAAAGAGGTAAAGTAAAGATACAGTCATGACATGAAGCAAGCATCAGTGGGAAAAAAGCTAGGAAAGTACAGCTGTAGCAGGAGAGGGGAGGCTGAGTAGGTAGTGGATGCAGTAATTCAAATCCACCACTAGAGGTCTCTAAAATGCCTGTTTTGTACATAGTTTTGTAAATAGTTGTAGAAAGGTTTTTTATATAGCTTTTGTATATATTTTATTTAGTTTTTGTATATAGTTATTGCAGAGTGTAAATGTAGCCTATGCATATAGTTTTTGTGAGCAAACTGTGTGGTTATTTAAATTGTTTGATGTTGATTGTTTTATTTGTAATTTATTACTATCATTATTGTTATTATTATTATTGTTATTATTATTATTATTCACTTATTTACAAGTTTTTATTGTGTAGTTAGGGTATTTATATTTTATTTCATATTTTTTGGTATTTAAGTATGTAAATTTGGTGACATGTTACCTTAAAAATTAAAGACATTGATAAAAGCAATGCTATTCGATTTCTTTTGTAAGTGCATGTTAATCGCCGATGGAGGGGGGGCGCCATTTAAAATCTCGCCTAGGGCACCACATTGGGTAGAGCCGGCTCTGGCCCTCAGGTCTTCAGGTAGTGGACTTTTAATGGTACCAAAAGTAAGAACAGGCTATCATCACGGCCCATGCCTGTGGAACACCCTACCTGAAGACCTGAGGGCTGCACAGAACATCAACATTTTTAAAAGAGAACTCAAGACGGACCTTTTTAGTCACTTTTTATTTTATTGTATTTGTTTTTTTATTTATTTATTTTATTTAGTAAGTAAAGCATCTTAGTTTATTTTACTGCTTCAATATTTTAGTGTTTTATTATCTTAGTCATTTATTTTATGAGTCATTTATTTTATTTTGGTGAGTTTAATTTCCTGTGTTGAGTTTTAACATCTTATGTTTCCTCCAGTGTTTCCTCATTAAGATATCATGAGAACTTTTCCTCAGTTCGTACAGCAACTTCTTAATGTCTTTTTATTCATATATATATAGTTTATATAAATCTTTTCTTTTTAAATAACAAATGTTCTTGAAAGTAACATTTGTAACCAAGCCACACACAGTGGTGACAGCATGAGCAGTAAAAAACAACCACTGCTTACTAAGCTGCATTTTAAGTGTGTTGGGTTCAGGAGACTTGAGATGTTTTGTGTCTGGGATTTATTCTGTGTGTTGCTGGGTGTAACCTGACACCTGCAACGGATCACTAATCAATCAGTGATCATTGAGTATGTTAACAAATCACAGTCATTTACAAGCAAACCCCAATATAAAGACAAGCTCACCTCATCACAAATGTGCAGGGCCATTATCAGAGCCATGAATCCAGTGGAGGGATACCTGCCCTTCTTTCCGAGCCATGTTTCATGAACGTACTTCATGAAGGCCGGATTGACCACCATCACCTGTTTGGATCAGAAATTACATTTTTACGTTTTATAAATCTAATCTGAGAACCATGTATATTTGTAATACATACAATAAACATAGTACTCACCAAATCCTTGTTAGCTTTGATTTTAGATTTTACTGGCCTATATGAGCTGTTGAAAAAGAAGAAGGGAATTGTTAAACTTTCTGTTAAATAAGCTACTTTCTTTACTTTTTTAGGCATATGAGGCACAGTTAGAGCAGGGGTTCCCAAACTTTTCAGCCATTGACCCCCAAAATATAGGTGCCAAAGACTCGTGATCCCCACTGTCCCTCAAAGTGATTTAATGTGTCTTCATTTAGCTGGTTTGCAGAAAATGACCCTACCTATATGAGCATGTGTCTGTGTTTCCTGCTCCTTTATGAATTAACCTGCTGCTACTGATGCTTTTTATAATTAACTGTTCACTAACTCTAAACTTAGGAGTCATCTGGCAAAAAGAAAGGCAGAAAACGCATTACTTTTTATATTTTCAAGGTTTTATTTCAAGGTTAGCTACTATTTCTGTTGATATTTTTGCTATAATGGGTAAAATTCACTTTTTTTATTGCATTTCTTTTTAGTATTTCTTTGTCCAGCACAAGTTAATACATTATATGTAAGTAATACAAAACCAACAAAGAGAAGAAAAAATATATAAATACAAAAAAAAAAAAACATAATAATAATAATAAAAAAGAAAAAAAAAATAACAGACACAAGAAAACAAGCTTAAAAAACAAAAATAAATATTAATAATAAATATTTTTAAATAATTTTTTCTTTTTTAAACATTCTGGAAGACATCTCACCACCCCCCATTAGTGTCTCGCAACCCCCCAGTGGGTCCTGACCCGCACTTTGGGAACCCCTGAGTTAGAGGACTTTCATAGGTGCAGTCCCAATTCAACAAGAGGCGGGATGCTGTCTAAAATGTTAAAAACAGATTCTGATGGTTTGAAAATCATTTACAGCCTATATTTAACTGAAAAAAGTTCCAAGTCAACAAATTAAACTTTGAACCTGGAAAGTGTGATTGTTTAATGAAAGATATACACTTAATCTGAGTTTGAAAACAGTTGGTATGGGGACAACAATACACAGGACTGTGTAAGTAAATAGTAAATGTATGTGCGTTATGTACCTTTGTTGAAATCCTCCATTTTTTAGCAAGTTTCTCAAAAAAATCGAGGATTTCATTATCTACAAAACAAACCATCATAAAAGATTCAGAGGATGTGGAGACACCTTTTTACAAAGAGAACAAGGACCAAGACCAAGACTGGATGGCTGTGATCTTCAGGCCCAGATTATTTTATTGGTTTTTAAATCTTTTGAGGGTCTTGCTCGTTTTATTTATCAGATTTGCTTTTATCATATGAGCCAGTGAGAGCCCTCAGGTCTTCAGGTAGTGGACTTTTAATGGTACCAAAAGTAAGAACAGACTCACAGTGAGGCAGCTTTTTATCATCACGGCCCACGTCTGTGGAACACCCTACATCAGGGGCGTCAAACTAATTTCAGTTCAGGGGCCACATACAGCCCAAGTTGATCTGAAGTGGGCCAGACCAGTAAAATCAGACCATAATAACATATAAATAACAACAACTCTAAAGTATTCCCTTTCGTTTTAGTGCAAAGTACATTCTGAAAATGTTCACATTTCATGAACTACCTTTCTACAAAAACAGCTGTGGTATTTTTTGCAATGATGAGTCTCACAGTGGGCTGAATATTTTACTCTTTAAGCCCTGAAACCTGCTGCGAACACATCAAACACACAGGTTACCCATTCAGCTGACACAGAGTGTAATGTTTACATCAAAAGAACAGAGATAATAATAATGAAGAAGGTAAAGTTGAATATTATGGACCCCTCAGTTCCAGCAGGAACAGTTTGCTTGTTGGCCAGTGTTGTATGCAGGGGTGTAGTGCTAGTGTTAGTAGTTAGTGGGTCATCTTATAATGCTCTAAAAAGTCTGCATGAATCTCAACTGGATTATGCAAACAGCAAGTCATCTATTTTCTCACTTTGAGGAAAAAAGTCCTGGAAAAAAAAGTGCTGTTCAGGTGTGCTCAGTCAGCACTTTGATTTTATGTGACCCTCAGAGGACAAATTTGAAATAGTAGTTACTTTTATTGGAAAATTGCAGTTAATGTCTTCTCTGTCATTTTTTTCACTTTGCAAAGTCATCCCGCCGGGCCGGATTGGAACCTCTGGCGGGCCGGTTTTGGCCCGCGGGCCGCATGTTTGACACCCCTGCTCTACATGAAGATCTGAGGGCTGCACAGAGCATCAGCGTAGTCTCACTTTAACTGAGTTTTATTCACATAACAGTTTTATTTCACCTTACTTTATTTATTTATTCATTTATTATCTAGTTCAAATTTTAGTCACTTTTATTCTATTCTATCTATGTATGTACTTATTTATTTTATTTTTTAAGTACAGCATCTTATTTTCTTTTAATGGTTTAATATTTTAGTGTTTTATTATCTTAGACATTTATTTCGGTGAGTTTAATTTCCTGTGTTGAGTTTTAACATCTTAATATTTACCTCCAGTGTTTCCTCATTCAGATATCATGACAGCATTTCCTCAGTTCGTTCAGCAACTTCTTTTATTTTTTGTATTTATTTATTTTATTTGCATCGTTATTATTATTATTGTTGCATATATTATGTTCTTAACCTTAGGATTGTGGGGTGGGTTTGGGTTTGGGACTGGGGTTGGGGTTGGGATTAGGATGGGGGGGGTCTTTTTATTTTATCTTTATATATATATCTTTCTTTTTAAAATGTATTCTATTTAAGTTGTTTCTATGTACAGTACTTTGTGTTAAAATGTCATTGTATGAAAGCACTTTATAAATAAAGTCTGATTGATTGATTGATTGATTGATTGATTGATTGATTGATTGATTGATTGATTGATATTTTTTCATAAAACATCAATGACTTTCTCTGACCTAGTAATGTTTTCCATTTGGGTTAAGGTTAGGAAAAAGGTGTTTAGGAAAAGACAGGTATGTTTTCAGACCATTCGACTGGAGCCTTTGTCTTTGCACCAGTTGCTTGTCATTATTATTCCACAAGGTGGAGCCATGACAGCACATTTGGTTGCTTGTTATATTTTGGTCATGGACATGCACCTCACAGTACGACACACAGACACACAGTCTTTCTTCAATTTTTGAAGAAGTTTAGCACCTTTTCCCTTTTTTAGACCGACAAGCATGCATGTCTTCAACATCTTCATGCTCTGACACATCCTTATCAAACAAATCCTCAAAGTCAGAGCCCGACCACAACGGATTCAAAGTCAGACATGCAGCAGCTGAGAGAACTGAAACATGCAGTGGGTTTTCAGGATCAGGGAGGTTTAAATCAATGACTCAGCTGAACAGTAACATCAAAATATGTTGCAAAACTTTTAGTAAAAAGACAGGGAGGCATACGCACAGCAACAACAACCACAGAGGATACAGAATCAATCGAGATCAAAAACAGCAGATCCAGTCTTCTAAAGTTATCTCTGATAAGTGTTTAACAGAACAGGGTGTACAGCTGAGCCCCCATGAACAATGAGTATAACCTAGTACTAGTCCACGCTTATGCATCTTGCTGGACACGTGCATAGTGTAACTTGAGGCTGTCCCTGTCACACAGAGCAACACAAGACTGATGAGAAGACCGGTTTGGGCTCACTCAGCCCCCAGCTCCGGGGCTTTAAGCCTGTTGCTTCTGGGTGAGCAGGTTAAGCGAGTGCATCTTGTTGAGCATGGACCCTCACTTAGTCCTCGGCTCAGTGGGTGTGAGCTTTGAGCTTGCTGAAAGAGGGTCTGTTGCTGAAAAGCTGCACACACTCTTTGTGTGGCACAGTGGGGGTGTACGGTGATAACTTGGTGGTTAAAGTCACTGAGCAAGAGTCTGTGTGTAACAGCAACTTGACTTTTTATAATGGTCACACTGACCTGCTTCTTCTTTTGTAAATACACCAAATGGTGACTCATAAGAGACAATACTGGGACATGGGAGGAGGGTTGCAGGGTCCAAAGTTCAAGTACATGAACTAAGAAATAAAGAAGTAAGACGCCAAAGTGGACAAGTTTTCTCACCGTGTAGCCTACCCAGAGGAAACTTTTACTGCTCAAGGCTTTCTCTTCTAAGTCTCTGGAGATAAAATTGAGATTCTCACTTCAGCCTCATTCAAGTTTCAAATTGTTCTCATTAGTTTCTCCTAAAATTCACTAGGAGAAATAGTTGAGACCATGACATGAGTCTTATTTGAGACTTAAATGAGAGATCTCATTAATGGTTCATTTTCTTCTTTTTTTTAAAATATATTTTTAGCCTTTTTGCCTTTATTTGACAGGACAGCTGAAGAGAGACAGTACCCTCTGTATGTGGGGCGCTTAGACTGCTAGGCCACCAGCACTTCTGCCAATCAATCTCTTGAATTGTAATAATCTTGCTAAATCTGGTCGGCCCTTTTGTGGCCCATATTTTAAATAAATGGTCTGTCATGCCTGTTGTATGAAATCTCTATCTTTTGTAATTTCTCTCAAATCCACTAAATCTTTGTGAAGTTGTTTTGTTCCAAACAGACTTGTAAAGGAATGACCATACTGTGAAGTCAAAGAAGAGATCTTCTGACATCTAAATATCTGATCTTGAAGTGGTTCAAATGTTTTAATGAGAATTGTAACTTTGTGGACAAGTACATTGAAATCTTAATTTTGCAGGGTACTATAAATGTTCATGAAAAGATGAGCTCAGGCTCTTTCTTTGCTCCATCTGAGCTCAACTTGAGACACAAAAACTGAGTCTGACAAAAACAAATGGATGAGGTGAGATTGAGACAATTGAGAGAGCTCCCTGATTTCTCCACCTGAGCTCAAAAGGAGTCACAACACTTGAGAAATACCTGAGAATCATTTCAGATTCTGACCAGATCTCCTTTTGAACTGAAAGGGAGACTAAGCTGAGACTTTTTACAACTGTTTTTTTCTGGAGGCAAGAATGAGAAACAGGAGACATAAGCTATAGTCTCATTTTGCTTTCAAACAGATCTCATTGTTGTCTAGGAGACAGAAATGAAACACTTTTGAGATCTCCTCTCTAAATTTATTTTCCTATGGGTATGAGCAATGTTTGATGGCAAAATCTGGACCTCTTATTATGCTGCAGTTAAATTTACAAAATGACCTTTTTGCCTCAGGTCCAGAACCACAAGTTAATCCTACCGAGCTATGTTTAGGTGAAGTTAACATGTTAGAGCAGCATAGTCTAAAGGCTGATTTATACTTCTGCATCTCCCCTACGCAGCAGGGGGTGAAGCAGACATGAGCACCACATACAGACCTGATCAAAATCTTAAGACCAGTTGAAAAATTGCTAGAATTTGCATTTTGCACATTTGGATCTTAATGAGGTTTTAAGTAGAGCTACAATATGCAAAAGCAAGAAGGGGGAGTGAGACAAAAAAAGCGCTTTGAAAAAGTAACTTATTGAAAACAACAATTAAAGTGAAATAGGCTGTTTATCAGCTGATCAAAAGTTTAAGACCATCGCTCAAAAAATAACAAAAAACTCTCCAAATTTTCATTTTCTGTCACATTCACACTGTCATGCCCTCCAGATGGCTAAAGCTAAGAAGCTTTCTCTTTTTGAACGTGTTCGGATTGTCCAGCAAATTCTAGCAATTTTTCAACTGGTCTTAAGATTTTGATCAGGTCTGTACTTGTGCGTCGATGTGTCCGTGTCGCGCAGCAGTTCTCTTCCGAAACACTAGAGGGCAGTGTGGTCTCTCTGATAGTCGGCGCCTGCTTCCAGCCCCGCTATGATCTCTGTTTCCTTTTCTACAGAGATTCAGAGCATGTTATGTTAATCTACAGCTGATACATGTTGCTGTTTATCATACAGACATGATTACATGAAGAATAGAGAGGAGGAGATGAAATACACGGCCCAGAAGTGCTGTAAATGCAGGAAATACAATGCTGTCGAGCGGACCAATCACAGGGCTTGCAGTCCACGTCGTTTCTACGCGTAGTTACATTTTGGAGGAGGTGCACGTCAGCTACGTGTGTAGGCCTCTGTGTAGGTACAGGAGCTACACGGACCCCCAGCGTAGACTATGCCGTTGATTTGATGCAGAAGTCAGGCTTTAGACTGAACTTTCATGATCAATCAATCAATCAATCAATCAATCAATCAATCAATCAATCAATCAATCAATCAATCAATCAATCAATCAATCAATCTTTATTTGTATAGCGCCAAATCACAACAAACGTTATCTCAAGACTCTTTTACAAACAGAGCAGGTCTAGACCACTCTATGTCAATTTATGAACAGAGACCCAACACCAAGACAGGATAAGACTCAGTCTGACCCCACCTTAATCCACCATGAGCATTGCACCTCACAGCATTTAGCTAGTTACAGCAGAGAGGACAAACTTCCTTTTACACACAGGGTGTTACTTCTTGACTTGGATAAATGATGGATATAATAACTTGTACAGAACCACTACACTACTTCAGTTCAGCGAGTTCATGTGTGCCATCCAAGCGGTAACCTCCAGTATAAAAATATGAGTCCAAAGCGGAAGTACTAAAATTTGCATTTCTGGAAGTACAGGAAACCACATACACACCTATTCAAAGAAGTTGATCTTTACAGCAGAAATAAACATGTTTACAGCCTGCTTCAAAAAATGAGTGTAGTCTGGATAGCTCATTTCTCTATCAGCACACACTGTATGGGGGGAGAATTTTTTTCTAACGCTGCAATTTCAAAGATATTTAGATTATGAGTTTTCCATTATGAGAGGCCCAGCTGACTTGATTGACGTCACACTCGCTGGATTGGCTTCAAAACAGTGCTTCAGAAACCGATTGGTGACGTCACAGATACTATGTCCATTGTTTATACAGTCTTTGGTGCCATCCTTCATGCTACCCATCAACAACAATGTTCCTCTAGGCAACAAATGGGGGAGGGGAGGGGGATCATGTACCTGTACAACCAGGCCAGAAACCCAATGACAAAGGAGATCAGGGTAGTCTAAAGATGCCACATATAAAAGCTGCAGGACAGGTTTTGCTAACAAAGCTGACTGTGTTTCACTGACGATTTAACTGTTGCTTATCTTCCAGAGTCAAAACTATCAGCCTAACATTACCATGGGTCCCAGCAGGTGATGTGATTACATGTAAGCAGCTCTGATACATGAGCTCACACCTGGCCCTGAACATGTTTCCACTCTCACTTCATTGTTCCATGTGCAAATAAACATGCTCATCATTTCCATGAAAAACAAGACACAGACTGACAGCAGGAGGACATAAAGATGCTCTGGAGTGTTGTCATGGTATTAAAGCTTAGTTTGATTATGAAGCTAAATGTAACTCTGAAGGTCTGTGATTAAGGTGTCTAAACTACCCTCAGACTGAAACAGGTGGAAACACTCTTACTGTGTTGCATGAAAATGAACCATGACAAACTGGCCATAGCTCACACCTCTCTTCGACGTCAGGTGCGACCTTGCTGTCTTAGTTTCTGCCCCTAAAACATGATCCAGTATCTCATAAAGTACAACATGCACTGTGCTTTACTGAGTAAGACCAGGATGTTATATGTCCAATGAGCAATATGATGCATGGATTATGTTTTCATATGCTTGGAATACTAAGAGAACAGTAAAAGAGTATTAAATCAGGGAAGAATGACAGCTGAATTGTTTTTGCCTTGATAATAGAGACAAGGTCAACTTGCACATTCAGCTAATCTCAAGGTCAGCCTTTTTTCACTTACGCAATATTTCTAAAATTAGACACATCCTGTCTCAGAGCGACGCAGAGAAATAGTCCATGCATTTGTTACCTTCAAGGTTAGATTACTGTAACTCCGTTTTATCAGGCTGCCCCAATAAGTCTCTAAAGACTCTTCAGCTAGTTCAAAACACTGCAGCTCGAATATTGACTAGAACTAGGAAGAGAGAGCACATCTCTCCAGTGTTAGCTTCTCTTCACTGACTCCCCATAAATCTAGAATAGAATTTAAAATCCTTCTTCTGACCTACCTGGTCGTACCTAAAGTCTCTAAAAGTAGTATGGGAGGTAGAGCCTTCAGTTATCAGGCCCCTCTCCTTTGGAATCATCTACCAGTCAGGGTCCTGAAGGCAGACACCCTCTCCACTTTTAAGAGTAGGTTTCAAACTTTCCTTTTTGATAAAGCTTATAGTTAGAGCTGGATCAGGCTTGGACCAGTTTTTAGTTATGCTGCTGTAGGCTTAGCAGGGTTCCCACTCTTTTCCAGAGATCCTTTTCCAGGATATTTCACTTTTTCTCCCATTTTACAGTTGTTTCCCAGTACTGGAAAGCTGGTCGACTGTTTTCAAGGTTTTCCAGGTTTTCCAGGATGCGTGGGACCCTGCTTAGACTGCCGGGGGAACTGGCGCACTGACACACTGGGATCCTGCCTTTCCCTTGCTCTCCTCTCTCTACCTGTCACTCACTTTAACTCTGCCTGTCCCATTAAAGTTACTAACCATAGACCTTTCTGGAGTCCCTGAGCTCCCTTGTCTCGTAGGTTCCTCTGAGCTGCCGTAGACGTCCTCCTGCTGTGAACGTTCCAGACTCCAGCTGATACAGACGTGCTGGACTCCAGCGGCAACAGATACTACTACTAGTCTCATCACTATCACCGCTCCCTCTCTCTCTTATTCTCCTCTATCCCTCTTTCCAGACCCAACTCGGTCGAGGCAGATGGCTGTCTAACATGAGTCTGGTTCTGCTCGAGGTTTCTGCCTGTTAAAGGAAGTTTGTCCTCTCTGCTGTAACTAGCTAAATACTGTGAGGTGCAATGCTCATGGTGGATTAAGGTGGGGTCAGACTGAGTCTTATCCTGTCTTGGTGTTGGGTCTCTGTTCATAATTTGACATAGAGTGGTCTAGACCTGCTCTGTTTGTAAAAGAGTCTTGAGATAACGTTTGTTGTGATTTGGAGCTATACAAATAAAGATTGATTGATTGATTGATTGATTGATTGATTGATTGATTGATTGATTGATTGATTGATTGATTGATTGATTGATTGATTGAGGGTCAACCTTCATTTCAGCCCAGGACACATGAATGCACACACTTCTGAAAGCCTGTGGCCTTCTGCAGGCTGCACTGCCTCTGAATGAGGCCTGAGAGAAGATGGCTCTGTGTTCTCCATACATCTTATGTGCATTCACATGTAGGAAAAGATGGTTGCTTGTTCAATATTAAAGAATGCATGGTGACATCTTGTGTAACCAAAGCCAGGGGCAGAAGCTCGGGCCAGCACCAAGCCCACACACCGTATCCCCCTCCAGGCGTGATATATGTGCTGTCAGGGGGTCAAAAACTTTCTATCAGACAGGAAGCAGCAACGGACGGACAAATCACAGCAAACCCCTGGCAATCAGCATCAGCATGGCCAATGGATTCTCACCCCTACTCCTCCTCCCCCACACAAACAACCGCACCACAGAGCCCATGTTTAGCAAAACTCCTGAAGCTTGAGAACCGTGGAGATCAGCTTCATCGTGTTCTCTTTTGTACAGAAAGGAGGTAAAAGGAGGATACATCATTTGAAGGTAGTATGTAGTCTGACTGCTCTGTTGGATCTGGTCTGCAGGATGCTGGGTCAGGCGTTGCTGGATTTCCGGTTTCAGAAAGCGGAAGTAAACAACGACCAAGCTGATAGATAAACTGCTTCTTTATCATCACTGATGATTTAAAAAGTTAGGAAGTGGTTCATATGGAATTAATAATTTTCACAGCACCTAAACCTGAGCGCCTCGCTATAACTGTAAAAAGCTCCGCATCTACAGCTTGATTTGTTCCAGTTTGGTGATACATCAGACACATTTAGTAAGTTTGGATCAACTCCTTGTCATTAAAGATGCTGATGCATTTCAGAGTAGCAGGAACTAAAGGTGGGCAGATGGATCCCAAAATATGGATACTACAGATACTAGCTATGCCTCGTTTTTGCAGATCGATTCTAGCATCAATAGGATCGAACCAGTTTCAGTTTCTCTCTTCTAGGTTTTATCCAGTTCATCAAAGAGTCTGTGCAAACAACGTTCTGTTCTCTTGAACACACTCAGTGCATGCACTCTTTACTTCTCCACTGCTGCTGTCCTGTCTGCTCAAACAACCAACAAACGCAGCACGCAGCGCGCCACATCACACACCCTAACGGTGCCAATCAGACATGCATTGCATGCCGTGATGGTTGAAAGTAAGAGGAGCATCTTGTGGAGCTATTTTACAGCTGTCACTGAAAATGTAGTGAACTCTGACATGTGTAGGAAGGCTGTTCGCTACTGTGATAACACCACCAATTAGTTCAAACATCTAAAAATCCACGTCAAAGAGAACTCTGAGTTTCAAGAGGAAAGGAGGGAGGAGGAGGGAAATGCTTCAGACAGAGTATTTGTTGTTTGCCTTTAAAAACTGTTCAGTGTTTTAAAACACACGTAATGTATCAAAGTACATAAGACACTTTGAATGATAGAAAGTATCAGTATCAGTATCGATATCGGTGATTCTGGCCCTGTGTTATTTGGTATCGGATTGACACCAAAATTTGTGGTATTGCACAGCCCTACCGTGAACTGACTGACTGTCCAGTGCGCCTTTCACTGCTGGTACATTCAAGGACCATCGTAAATAAGCACTATAGTCCTTTCATGGCATTTTTGTGGATCAACAGAATCAAAATACCATCACAGTGACAGGCTGAATTATTGAACTTAAAGGTGACATATCATGCGAAATCGACTTTTTAATGGTTCTCTACCTGAAATATGTTTCCCTGGCATGTCTACAAACCCTCTGAGAATGAAAAGAATCCATTCTGTCCCTGTTCTGATTTCTCCACCTTTCTG
Source organism: Notolabrus celidotus (assembly GCF_009762535.1). Classification (NCBI taxonomy): domain Eukaryota; kingdom Metazoa; phylum Chordata; class Actinopteri; order Labriformes; family Labridae; genus Notolabrus; species Notolabrus celidotus. Next base: position 2,059,375 of record NC_048287.1, on the reverse strand, counting down.
AAAATGTGTGTGAAACCAGCCGTTTCAGTTTTCAGTGTTTTTGTTACGTCACGACATCCGGTCTGTAACTGAAGTCAGAGCTCAGAGCTTGTTCAGCCCATAGACTGTATAAAATACAACTTAACTCCTCCTCTGTTTTTCATTCCCTGCACACATGTGTGCTAACAAGGAGCTTAGGAGGGAGGCATGCTAGTTGTAGGCTGTCTTAATAAACACAAAGGTCGGTTTTACTCCCCACGTCTGCAGATTTGAAGATCTAGTGGATGATTTTTATTTGCCATGGATAAGTGCTAGTGCTAGTTAGCATAGCTACATAGCTACATGTTAGTAGCTGTAGCTGTGTACCAAGACACACGTCAACATACTGACAAAACAACAAGTAACACAGAATCTGTGACCAATCCTTCAGAAAGGTCCTGCTGCCTTTCTGGTAGAGGTCGGTTTGACTCCCCACGTCTGCAGATTTGAAGATCTAGTGGATGATTTTTATTTATCATGGATAAGTGCTAGTGCTAGTTAGCATAGCCACATAGCTACATGTTCGTAGCTGTGTACCAAGACACACGTCTACATACTGACAAATAAAACAACAAGAAACACTAAATCTGTGACCAATCCTTCAGAAAGGTCCTGCTACAGGCGCCTCTCCATCAGGATCAGATTCTGGATCAGATTCAGAGGGTTGAAGTAACGTGATCTCTGAGCAGCCGTGTATATTCAGCCAACATGCAAACATTAGATCAACGTGCTGGAGAGCCGAGTCCACATCCACTTCCTGAGGGGGCGTGGTCAGAGAGAAAACAGAGTGTTCTGAGGAGGGCTGAAGAAGAGGGTTCTCAAAGTGTTTTTTTGAGCATAAACTTTAAAGACATGTTTTGGGGACCTCTTAGACCAATATATATTGATGAAAAAAGCGTGATATGTCACCTTTAAGATATTACACAAGCAAAAGTGTTAAAGGAGTGAAATATTGACGATTTGAACACTTGGTATAACCCTGATACCGATATCTGATCGACTACATGAATTATTTAAAGAGTGAAGATGTTTGGCAAAAATCAAAGACTAAAATGTGACTAAAACTAACAGGCATTTGTGTCTAAAGACTAAGACTAAGACTAAAATAGCCTCCAAAATTAACACTGCTACTCTGAGATGATGAAGTCTGCTATCTGTGAATCCACCAACGACATGATGTGTTCTTTGTATTCAACATTTTGGACACAAACATTGGGCATGAGATATAAAACTCTGACTCACGTTCCATGGAATCCTGTGGTGAGGGCCTTGGTGACCCACAGAAGATCTTGTATCTTGAATGGAAACAGCACGAGGTGGGTGTTGTTCTCCAAATTCATGGCACTCTCTGGATACATGATGCGATGAGTGGTTCTGTTCCCGACGTCTGCCTCATAGCCTTCGACTCTACCATTGTTCATTCTAAATTGAACATCAGGAATTACTTTAAGCTGACTTTTGGACATTAGGACAGACATGATCACATTTGTCATACATTCTTGAAATTGTGTTAAATTGTTATCCATGACCACAAAACAAAGAAAAGACTTTATACACTTTTATGAGCTGAAGGATTTACCTAATGACAACATCTTGGAAATTGATCAAAGCTCCATAATGTGATCCCTTCAGGTTGCCTGAATTACCAACCACAGCACATGTCCTGCAGCGGTAGGGGCTGTGCTCTTCAAGATCCGGCCTGGGAGGGACTACCTGAAATAGTCCTTCCACTGTTTTACTGAAAGAACTGAGGCTGCCCCTCTCTCCTTGCATGCGCTGTCAAACATACCACATGTTGCTGTTAGACCAGTTCAGTAGCATAATCTGCTTCTCTTTACATATAAGATCATGGAAATGTAAAGAGCACGGGTCACTTACTTTCCACCAGTTAAAAGCTTCCTCTGTGAGATTGTACTCTGAAGACAGAAATGGTGCCACAGATTTGTTGAAGCGTTGCGTGAACCACGGATCTCCTTCTGATGAACATTTATCACAAGCACAAGAAGTGCTTTGATAGTGAGAGAAGAAGTTTCTCAGCCTGCATCCTCTTGGAAACATACCCACGGCGGTCACACAGATCAGGGCGAGGAGTGTCTTCACTTTCAAATCCATCTTCTCTGTGAGAGTCCAGAGAAGGGAAATAAACACTATAAACACAATCTACAAATAACTTCATAAATACTGTGACATCAAACTCAGAGCTCTCTATGGAAACAAATCTCTCTCAGGTGAAGAGCTGCCTTTCTTTATCAAATGTACCTCTGTGTGAATGACTTTCTCCAGAAGATTAAAACATGTTTTTATTGTTTCAATTAAACTTTATTAACTTCCTGTTATCATACTTTATAAATATATTAAATTCGGTCTTACCAGATAACAGTTCAAATCCTCCAGTCACCCAGCAACATGCATCAGTCGTATCCTTTCTCAAAAACACTCAAATGTCACCATCAAAGCACCATCAAATATAACAGAAACCTAACCCCCTGATGGAGACCAAAGGACTGCTGATCAAAGGCCTGGCAATAGACTGTTTAAATAGGAGCCTGGCGCTTCCGTGACGGAGGAGGGAGTGGTCTGCGTAAAGTTGTCTGATGTGATTGAGTCCGGTAGAGTTGGAGACACGTTCATATATCGGACCTTCCCCGATCAATAATCCGTCAGCTGAACAATCCTCATTTAAAATCTTGAGGAGCCGTTCTTTTCAAAGAGCCGTTCAAAAGACTGGCTCTCTGGCTCATTGTTATATTGATTTATTTTTAAGAAGTCAACCAGGGGGAACTCGATTTATCAAGAAAACAATCACTGGTAGCAGTTATAAGATAAGATTTGGATCAGAATAATTCAAACTCACACATCCCACCAATATACTTATATACTCTATTAGTGGGAATTATTCTGAAATATTGATTATCATTTAATTTGGCATTGTAAAAATTCCATAAGATGGTGCACTATCCTCATGCTTCCACAGTGAGATCACTATTTTGAATTTACAGATAACTTCCATGAAAAACAACTAAACTGTGAAATTTTCCACAGAAGAACATTTGAACAATACAAAATAAAATGTAAAAATAATAAATAAAAATAAATATATATGTAGCCTATATAAAAAAATATTAAAATAATAAATACGAATAAATATATATGTATACATAAAATATTAAAATAATAAATAAGAATAAATATATATGTATATATAAAATATTAAAATAATAAATAAGAAGAAATATATGTATATAAAACATAAAGATAATAAATAAGAATAAATATATATGTAGCCTATATAAAAAAATATAAAATAATAAATACGAATAAATACATATGTATATATTTAAAATATAAAAATAATAAATAAGAATAAATATATATGTATATATAAAACATAAAAATAATAAATAAGAATAAATATATATGTAGCCTATATAAAAAATATAAAAATAATAAATAAGAATAAATATATATGTATATAAAAAATATTAAAGTAATAAATAGGTATAAATATATGTATATAAAACATATAAAAATAATTAGTAGGAATAAATATATATGTATATAAAAAATTTAAAAATAATAAATAAGTATAAATACATATGTATATCAAATATAAAAAGAATAAATAAGAATAAATATATATATGTATATAAAGAATATAAAAAGAATAAATAAGTATAAATATATATGTATATAAAAATAATAAATAAGAATAAATATATATGTATATAAAGAATATAAAAATAATAAATAAGTATAAATATATATGTATATAAAGAATATAAAAATAATAAATAAGTATAAATATATATGTATATAAAACATAAAAATAATAAATAAGAATAAATATATATGTACACAAAAAATATAAAAATAATAAATAAGAATAAATATATATGTATATAAAAAATATAAATACAACTAGAACAAAATTAGGACATTATAAAAATGTAAATGCTAAATTGTACTACCCGACCTGGTGTTTCTACACCTGAACTACTTTACAAACAGGAGCTCAACTCCTCGACTCAAATCCTGCGGCAACCTCCAGTCTCAAACGATGAAGCCCATGCAGAAGTGTTATAAACTGCAATACATTGAGAATCCGCTTGAGGCTGGCTGCAGAAACACAGGAAACCACATACACATGAATGGGAAAAAGACGATCTTTGCAGCATTAATAAACATGTTTACAGCCTGGTTCAAAAAACGGCTTGGCCCTACGAAGCTAATCTCTCTAATGGCACACACTGTACGGGGGGTGAATGTATTTCTAACGGATATATATATATATCTATATATATATATAGATATATATATATATATATATCTATATATATATATATCAGAAGATATTAAGATTTCAAGTTTTGCCCATATAAGGACATGACTGACGTCACTCCCGGTCGGGAACACATAGCTGTTGGCTAGGAGGCTCACACTACGTCACACTATGCCTGGTTGACTTCCGCATTTCCAATATGGCTGCCGCCGTTGATTGGCTTCAAAACAGCTCTCAGGAACAGATGGGTGACGTCACGGATACTACGTCCATATCTTATACAGTCTATGACTCAAACCACATCAAAACATTGTAAACAATAACAAAGTGTAGACAATAAGTGTGAACAAAAGACTCATGGGGCACGCAGGTGACACGTGAAGGCAGCGTGGGCAATCTGCATATAATAACGGCTCTTAAATGAACAGCTCGCAACTGTGAATTGGTTCTCGTCGTTCACTCAAAAGAGCCGTTCGAGAGACCAACTCTTTCGTCGAACGTCACATCTCTAGAAGAGGATCAGGGCCACTGAAAAAAATGATTAAGGTGCATTATTTTAAAAAATATAATATTCTGAGATTCAAGTCAGAAATCTGTCAGAACTTTTTTTTCTGAATTAAAAAAGTTAATTATCTCGGAATTATGAGAAAAGTTTTTGTAAAATAAATAAAAATCTGCCATTTTTCTGAATTAACCACTTACCTCTATACGTAGTAAAATCCCAATATCCAGGTTGTTCAGTTGAATCCAGTTTTATTTTGCTCTGGGTTTATCAATGTCAGAGTAAATGTATGACATTAGACTGCGACTGATAACATAATATGTTGTTTTATGTCAAAGACACTGACTTTAGATGAATTAAAAAAAAAATGTTTGGTTATACAAGATGTCACCATGCATTCTTTAATATTTAACAAGCAGACATCTTTTCCTACATGTGAATGCACATAAGATGTATGGAGAACACAGAGCTCCCATCTCTCAGGCCTCATTCAGAGGCAGTGCAGCCTGCAGAAGGCCGCAGGCTTTCAGAAGTGTGTGCATTCATGTGTCCTGGGCCAAAATGAAGGTTGACCCTCAATCAATCAATCAATCAATCAATCAATCAATCAATCAATCAATCAATCAATCAATCAATCAATCAATCAAACAATCAATCAATCAATCAATCAATCAAACAATCAATCAATCAATCAATCAATCAATCAATCAATCAAACAATCAATCTTCATTTGTATAGCGCCAAATCACAACAAACGTTATCTCAAGACTCTTTTACAAACAGAGCAGGTCTAGACCACTCTATGTCAAATTATGAACAGAGACCCAACACCAAGACAGGATAAGACTCAGTCTGACCCCACCTTAATCCACCATGAGCATTGCACCTTGCAGTATTTAGCTAGTTACAGCGGAGAGGACAAACTTCCTTTAACAGGCAGAAACCTCGAGCAGAACCAGACTCATGTTAGACAGCCATCTGCCTCGACCGAGTTGGGTCTGGAAAGAGGGATAGAGGAGAATAAGAGAGAGAGGGAGCGGTGATAGTGATGAGACGAGTAGTAGTAGCTGTTGCCGCTGGAGTCCAGCACGTCCGTATCAGCTGGAGTCTCCAGAAAGGTCTATGGTTAGTAACTTTAATGGGACAGGGAGAGTTAAAGTAAGTGACAGGCAGAGAGGAGAGAGAGAGGGAAAGGCAGGATCCCAGTGTGTTGGGGGGAAGGGGGTGAGATAGGATACCAGTGTGTCAGTACCCCAGGTCCAAGCCTGAGCCAGCTCTAACTATAAGCTTTATCAAAAAGCTGACTCTAAAAAGGGCCACAGGTTACTAAAGGGACAGCTGGCTACCTTTCACTTTGGCAACAGTACACCAGTCATCCTAGTCACCTCTTTCAGCTGGGACACAGTCTACTTCAAACACTTTGTAAACATATCTCTTTATATGCTCAGGTAAAATACAGTACAACTTTCACACTACTCATTAGCCCACCTGTTACTATGGAGGCTTAATCACACAACGTCCCCACAGGAGTGAGGCAGGAAGTCCCTCGTGTTCACTCGCGTCTCCAACACCTGAGGCCCTCAGGGTGATTAAAGAGAGCTGCAGTCTCTGTAATCACACTGCTGTGTGCAGCAGAGGGATTTATTTGACATTCTGACCTTTGCAATTTTACCTCTGACTTGTTTACTAACGTTCTTTTTTATTTCTTCTTTAATTTCTTTCTTTCTTTCTTTGCTGTGCTTTGTTTCTTACTTTCTGCCTTTCACTGATATGAGTACAAACATCTTAACCACATCCTGTAACAGCAAGCTAATACAGTCAAATTGTTGTGTTGTCTTTTTAGGTAGATCTATTTCTTAAATCTGAACACTTGTAGCTTGATAGACATACAAACACATATTGGAGTGATTATTTTTCTGTCACCCCTCCACACATCAGTGAAATTGGGCTTTGTGTGCATGGTTCCTGTTCTTGTCACACTGGTTGTATTAAGTTGTTCAAGCTTTATCAATGTACTGATCATTTGTGTTTTCCCCACTGGGGGGCAGTGTGGCGCAACTTTACAGTTATTATGATAGAATGATAACTATCACCATAATCATGTTACTTTGTTTGATCTTTTTTTTTTATCTTTGATCTCTCTTTTAGCTGTTCCTAATAGGAGAATAAAAACATTTGGTGACATGGCTTTCAGCAACGACGCTCCTAAACTATGGACCAGCCAGCTGGAGGATCTGAGGGGAGATATACATGTAATGAATATGTAGTGAATATACACTGCTCAAAAAATAAAGGGAACACTTAAACAACCCATCCTAGATCTCGATTAATGAAATATTCCAGTTGAAAATCTTTATTCATTACAAAGTGGAATGTGTTGAGAACCAAATAACATAAAAATGATCGATGGAAATCAAAATCGTTAACCCATGGAGGTCTGGATTCAGAATCATACTCAAAATCAAAGTGGAAAATCAGATCACAGGCTGATCCAACTTCTGTGGAAATTCCTCAAGACAATTCAAAATGAGGCTCAGTAGTGTGTGTGGCCTCCACGTGCCTGTATGCACTCCCTACAATGTCTGGACATGCTCCTGATGAGACAACAGATGTTCTCCTGAGGGATCTATTCCCAGACCTGGATCAGGGCATCAACGAGATGATGTCCCAGAGGTGCTCTCTTGGTTTCAGGTCTGGGGAACGAGCAGGCCAGTCCATAACCTCAATGCCTTCATCATGGAGGAACTGCTGACACACTCCAGCCACATGAGGTCGGGCATTGTCATGCATCAGATGGAACCCAGGACCCACTGCACCAGCATATGGTCTTACAATGGGTCTGAGGATCTCATCCCGGTACTTAATGACAGTCAGGGTACCTCTGGCTAGCACATGGAGGTCTGTGCGGCCATCCAAGGATATGCCTCCCCAAACCATCACTGACCCACCGTCAAACCGGTCATGCTGGAGGTTGTTGCAGGCAGCAGAACGTTCTCCACGGCGTCTTCAGACGCTGTCACGTCTGTCACATGTGCTCAGTGTGAACCTGCTCTCATCCCTGAAGAGCACAGGGCGCCAATGGCGAATCTGCCAATCCTGGTGTTCTCTGGCAAATGTCAATCTGCATGCACGGTGTTGGGCTGTGAGTACAGGCCCCACTTGTGGACGTCTGGCCCTCATACCACCCTCATGGAGTCTGTTTCTCACAGTTTTAGCAGAAACATGCATTAGTGGTGTGCTGGAGGTCATTTTGTAGGGCTCTGGCAGTGCTCCTCCTGTTCCTCCTTGCACAAACGAGCAGATAGCGGTCCTGCTGCTGGGTTGTTGTCCTCCTATGGCCCCCTCCATGTCTCCTGGTGTACTGGCCTGTCTCCTGGTATCTCCTCCATGCTCTTGACACTGTGCTGGGAGACTCAGCAAACCTTCTTGCCACAGCGCGCATTGATGTGCCACCCTGGATGAGCTGCACTACCTGAGCAACTTCTGTGGGTTGCAGACACCGCTGCATGCTACCTCTAGTGGTGAGGGCACTGGTAAAATGCAAAAGTGACCAAAAATCAGGCAGAAAGGATGAGGACGGGGAAATGGTCTGTGGCCTCCACCTGCAGAACCATTCCTTTATAGGGGTTGTCTTGCTAATTGCCTCTCATTTCCACCTGTTGTCTGTTCCATTTGCACAACAGCAGGTGAAATTGATTCACAATCAGTGTTGCTTCCTAACTGGACAGGTTGATATTACAGAAGTGTGATTGATTTGGAGTTACACTGTCATTTTTAAGTGTTCCCTTTATTTTTTTGAGCAGTGTATATGGAACGTATGTGTATGAATTTTATGTGCTTTGGCAACAACATGTCTTTCTTCATGCCAATAAAGCAAATTGAATTGAATTGAATTTATTCAGACTTTTAAACGTAAACTAAAAACGTATTTATTCAGTCTGGCTTTTATGTAGGGTTTAAAAATGTTAACTGTTTATTTTATTTGTATTAATTAATTAACCTTTATTTATCTACTCAGTTTTATTGAAATTTTTAGCCTTAATTTTATTTTCAACTCTTATCCTTACCCTTTTTAAATTGATTTATTTTAACTATTTATATTCTTAATATTAATTTGACGCTTTAACTTATTTTAATTACACACATATTTTATTGTTGTCGGTGTGCATCAGTCTCTATTTTAAAATCTACTTTTGTTTTGAACCCACAAGGACACTACGAACATCTGGGGCTGGCCTACTGACCGTCCCAAGAGTCAGAACAAAACATGGAGAAGCAGCATTTTGTTATATGCAGCACAGACCTGGAATAATCTCCCAGATAGTATTAGACAAGCCCAGATTCTGACCACTTTTAAGTCCAGACTAAAAACGTTCCTCTTTTTAGCTGCTTACACTGCTCAGTAATAGATGCAAACCCATTTTAAACCTTTTAACTAATTTTACGTCTTAATTTTGTCATTTAATGTCATTTTTTTAAGTTGGATATTTTTCAATTTAATGTCAGATTTTAAAATCGGATTTTGTTGGTCTGTCGGGCACCCTGTGGGGGTGTGAAGACGACATTAGACGACAGAGCGCTCATCATCAACTCATCACCAGGTGAAGTAATCAAGCATGGTGACATCAAATGTGTTCAGATTGAGGGCATGCCACTTTACAAGGAGCCTTATGAAAAGGGACAGCTGATCATCAAGTTCCAGGTGGAGTTCCCAGAGAAACATTGTCTCCCAGAACATCTCATGTTCCAGCTGGAAAGACTGCTCCCTCACAGGCACGATGTGATGATCACTGATGACATGGAGGAGGTAGAACTCATTGAGGTGGATGAGCAGTCACAACAGAAAAGCTACAGCAGGGAAGCTTATGAGGATGATGAAGAAAGTCCTACAGGCACAGTACAATGTCAAACACAGTAATTTTGTAGAAAGGGATCCCATCTTTTCCTCTCCTCTCTCTGCCTGTCTCTTCTTTTAACTTTTCCTGTCCCATTAAAGTTACTAACCATAGACCTTTCTGGAGTCCCTGAGCTCCCTTGCCTCGTAGGTTCCTCTGGATCTCTGCTGCTGTGGACGTGCCAGACTCCAGTTGCTACAACTACTACTATCCGCCTCACCTCTATCATCTCTCTCTCTCTCTCTCTCTCTCTCTCTCAATTCAATTCAATTCAAATTTGCTTTATTGGCATGAACAACGAGATATTATTGCCAAAGCACATAAATTCATACAGTACATTATATATATTCACAACACACTACACTCACCATATACATTAATCACACACCATATTCATTACATATTATATTCATCACATACATATCAACCATATATTACATATTTTATATGCATTAATGAACGATGGTGTCACCTATACAGCATAACTCCATGTCCTCACCCGATGCGGCACGCTCACAAAACCTCCACCCAAAATCAAACCCCATGGGATGGTGCGTCCCTCAGGCTGTGACAGGCAGACACATATTTAGCAGCCAGAGGAGCTGCTGACCCTTCCCCCAGGAGAACTGACAGTTTCTCTTCTGGGGTTAATGTTGGGAAGTTTGGTACCATTTTAGTAATGTCCCTGTAGTGGGAATCTCTTAGTAAAGAGAACTTGCTGCAGTGGAGGAGGAAGTGCATCTCTGTCTCTATGTCCCCTGTAGAGCAGTGAGCACATAGACGCTCCTCTTTGGGCAGCCATGTCTGTCTGTGTCTCCCTGTCTCTATAGCCAGCTGGTGGTCACTCAGCCTGTATTTGGTCAGGATACATCTTTGTTTTGTATCTCTGACACTGTACAGATATTCAGATCATTTATAATCAAGGTTTAGGGTCAAATAACAATTCATTCTACTTTGGGTCTTTGTTTGGTTTCTCCAGTGATCTAAATACAGATCTTTGGAGTGCTTCATGATGAGTTTCATTTGGTTGTGTTTTGGATCAGTGCTGATTGGAGTCTGGCTGATTAGCTTCCTCAGCAGCTGACTAAGGGGACAGTTTTCAGGGTTCAGCTCTTGGGTTTTTAGTGCTTTATATTGAAGTGAGTCTTTTGGGCTTAAATTTAGATGGGTCCAAAATTTTATTGCCCGTTTCTGAATCTCAATCTCTCTCTCTCTCTCTCTCTCTCTCTCTCTCTCCATCTCCCTCTATCCCTCTCTCCAACACGGTCTCAGCAGATGTGTGTCTAACATGAGTCTGGTCCTGCTGGAGGTTTCTTCCTGTTAAAGGAAGTTTGTCCTTGCCACTGTAACTTGCTAAATGCTGCAAAGTGCTCTGCTCATGGTGGGTTAAGATGAGATCAGACTGAGTCCTGTCTGTAAGATGGGACTGGATCTGATCCTGTCTTGATGTCGGGTCTTTGTTAATAATAGAACATAGAGTACGGTCTAGACCTGCTCTGTTTGGAAAGAGTCTGAGGAAAACATTTGTTGGCATTTGTCATTTAATAAATAAAGATCGATTGGTTCAATGAAGTACCAGCTCCATGTGAGTCATAAACTTAAAGAAACAATCAAAGAGAAAAACATTCTACCACAACTTTTAATTCACATTAAAAACAGTTTACATCTTCTGTTCATGGGGAATTAAAGGCACATTGAGGTGAGCAGTATTTACATTATGTACAGATAAATACACATGACTTCCACTCAGAGGAGACGTTTGCCTGCCAGACCCGCAAGATTTCAGTATATTATGCAAGAATACAGCCTTCATACATGTCCAATGATAAAGCACAGAGCTGTAGAGGAACATCAGGCTCTCTAATCAAATCAACTTTACTTTATCACTTCAGTGTGTGATTTTTCTGCTCCTCCATCCCTCCTGCTCCTTATGTTCAGGCACTTCTGTAAATGATGGTGATTTTATATACCTTGTGTTTGTATCTGGATATGTGTTGCTTAAGGTTAGCTCTAAAAGACCAGCCTACTGAGTAGTATTGTCCTCTGCTTTTGCAACAGCTGTGTCCATCAAAATCTTAAAAATAACTAGAAAGGTTGCATTTCCTGAAAGCAAATGCGTTGAAATGCTGAAGCTGAAGGCTGAAAGCTGTGAAACACAGCTGAACATGTGGAAGAGTAGTAGAAGTAGTTGAATTAGTGGAAGTAGAAGAAGTGGAAAAAAGTAGAAGTAAAAGAAGTGAAAGGAGTGGAAAAAGCAGAAGGAGTGGAAGAAGTGGAAATAGTAAAAGTAAAAGAAGTGAAAGGAGTGGAAAAAGCAGAAGGAGTGGAAAAAGTAGAAGGAATGGAAAAAGCAGAGGGAGTGGAAAAAGTAGAAGAAGTGGAAAAAGAAGGAGTGGAAAAAGTAGAAGGATTGGGAAAAGTAGAAGTGGAAAAAGTAGAAGTGGTAGCACCTATTAAGCTGCATGACAAACTATGAAAATGTTTGTGTGTGTGTGTGTGTGTGTATGTGTGTGTATAAATCTGTGTGCGTGTGTGTGTGTGTTTGTGTGTGTGTATGTGTGTGTTTGTGTTTATGTATAAATGTGTGTGTGTGTGTGTATCAGTCAGCACTGATGAGTCTGAATCACCTGTGTGCATGTGTATGTGTGCGCATGCATGTGTGTGTCTGTGTGCGTATTTGTGTTTGTCACTCACTGATGAGGCCATCTTAATCACCTGTGTGTGTAGAATGTGTGTGCGCGCGTGTGTGCGTGCATTTGTGCTTGTGTGTTTCAGCACTGATGAGGTCATCTGAAACACCTGTGTCTCCAACTGTCATTAACTGTTGCCATGGTGATGGGACCAGCTGTGCAACTGCTGTGTGACAGTTGATTTAGAATGGGATTCATGGGAAAGGTAAGGTCTACATATGTCCACACTGTGCGATAACCGTAATAGCTATCAGAAAAAGGATCAAACCGTGAGCATCACAAGACTCTGATGAATACAGTGATGTGTTTTTCATGTCTGTACAGTCAGAAATATAGTCAGGGCAGCGAGTTAAGAAAAGGGAAATGTGTGCTGCCCTCCAGAAATATTTAACATTACAGTAGATGGCCGAGCAGAGAGACTTTCTCTGACAGTTGGTGACCTGCTGGCTCAATGAAATAATCTTTTGCTTTGGTTACCTCTTTGACAGAAGCAGGAGAAGACAGGGGACGTTTTGATGTCTTATTTGTGTATGTGGAGGGAATTGTTTGGATTTTCTGGTAGTTTGTTTGGAGAATTTCAAAGATCTCATCAGCAGGCCTCACCCTCTGTCTGATGACATCACGTGCTCTGCTGCCATGAACAGTCCGCCATACACACCAATGTTAAAGTTAGAAAAGCAGCAAAAAACTTTGTGTCATTTAAGCTGTAAAATATCAAAAACTGTAAAAGATACAGAAAAATGTTGAACACAACATTAACAGCTGAAAGACCTGTGAACATTTTAATGCAAAAATGAAGGCTGTAAGTTGAAGTATACTGAAGCTGTAGAATCTCAAATTTGAATGAGTGAAAGGCAAATTGGCTGAATTCTCCCATCTGTTTCAATGTTAAAAAAAAGTTAAATAAAGTTGAATAATTTAAAAAGTATAAGGGTTGAATATGTGAAAAGTGATAGCCTGAAAGAGGTTAAGAAGCTGAATAGTTGAAAAGTTGAACGGTGAAAATTGGACAAAATTTGAAGGCTGTGAAAGCGGTCATGGAAGTGGAAAAATAAGAATAAAGTTTAGGAATAACAATATGTTGAAATGCTGACTCAGCATTTCAACATAAATATTTAAAAATTCATACTCCAAGTGCTGCCAGGAGATCACCACCCTCTATAGAACTTGATTTTAAGTTGTTTGGCGAGTGCAAGGATGATGTCATACTCCTGAGTCCCAGGATGTACTCCAGTTTTTAACCTTTTGTTGGTGAGTGCTTCCCAGTAATGACTCCAGTTTCCATCTTTGTCAGCTCCAAAACCAAACACGTTGACCTATTAAAGCAAAAATACATCTTAATGAATTCAAAAAAAGAATAAAACATGATGATTATAATAATAATAATAATATATCTTATTTATCACGCACTTTACATTTGGAACAAATCTCAAAGTGCTACAGGGCATAATAATGATTATGGCTGGGACAATGTTGATTTTGTAATCAAACTTCATAAAATAGGAATGACAGCTGACAGCTCTTCTAGAGCAGGGGTTCCCAATGTGTGGGTTGGAACCATAGACTGTAAATAAAAATGGACAGCGTTGCTCCGCCTCTTCCCGTTGTACGGTTCTGAAGCCAAAAAATCCTGCTCCTGGGCGCCACCATTGTGCAGCCAGAGCCTGTGAAGCCACTGTAATAAGCTCCGCCCTACAGCGCAACGTCACAAGACGCTGTGTGTCCTTTGAAGTTTTGTTCTACGGCGGCTGTGAATCAAAGGAAACAGGAAGTAAAACCCCGTTTTTTAAACTCTAATAACTAACGAAAAAGAAACTTTTCAGGAAAAAGAGGCCTTGAACACAAAACACTCAAATACTAACTACATATCACCACAGCATACGGATGTGAGAAACATTCGTACGTGTGTTTATTTTTTAAAGTTTGACTGCTCCCCCATTCAAATGAATGGGGGAGACGGATTTTTTTACCTATACTGCAGCCAGCCACCAGGGGGCAGTCACACTGCTGAAAGCCTCACCACCAGCCACCGGAACCTCTCCCTTGGTTGGGACCATAGACTGTATATAAAAAGGATGTCATCTCGCTCGGCTCGAAGTGATGCCACCACAAAAACTGCTCCCCCTGGTGGCTGGTTCTGTATAGGTCAAAAACTCAACTTCCCCCATTCATTTGAATGGGGCTGCGGTCAAACTTTAAAAATAAATACACGTGGTATGAATGTTTCTCCCATCCGTATGCTGTGGTGATATGTAGTTATTATTTGACTGTTTTGTGTTCAAGGCCTCTTTTTTCTGAAAAGTTTCTTCTTCGTTAGTTATTAGAGTTTAAAAAACGAGGTTTTACATCCGGGTTTACTTTGATTGACAGCTGCTGTAGAGAGAAACTCCGTAGGACCTCGGGATAGGGATGTAGAGCGGAGCTCGTTACCGTGGAAACACACAAAATGTCTACTGTGCAGACTCTGGCTGCAGAAAATTTACAAGATGGCAGCGTTCTGGAACGAGATATTTTGGCTTCAAAACCATTCAATGGGAAAAGGCGGAGTGACGCTGTCCATAATATATACAGTTTATGGTCAGAACCCTAGGGGGTTGCAAGACACAAATGGGGGGTCGTGAGATGTCTTACAGAATGTTCTTTTGAATGTATCTAAAAATATTTATTATTATTATTTATTTTTGTTTATTTACCTTGTTTTCTTATGTTTATCTTCCTTTTTGTTTGTAACGTTAATTATTACTATTTCTTTATTATTATTATTATTATTATTATTATTATTATTATTATTGTTATTATTATTATCAATATTAATGTATTTTGTTGTATTCATTGATTCTTTTAGTTCTCTCTGTTGGTTTTGTATTAATAGTTGTATTAATTTCAGTAATACTAAAAAAATGCAATAAAAAAAGTTGAATGACAAATGTTATCCAAAAATAGTACATTTTACCCATTGTAGTAAAAACTATCACCAAAAATAGTAGCTAACCTTGAAATTAAACCTTGAAAATATAAAATGTAATGAGTTTTCTGTCTTTCTTTGTTTCCAGATGACTCCTTAGTTTAGGATTACTGAACAGTTAATTATCAAAGCATCAGTAGCAGCAGGTTAATTCATAACAGCACAGGAAACACAGACACATGCTCATATAGGTAGGCTCACTTTCTGCAGACCAGCTAAATGAAGCCACATTAAATCACTGTGAGGGACAGTGGGGGTCACAAGTCACCTCTATTTTGGGGGTCGCAAGCTCAAAAGTTTGGGAACCCCTGTACTAGAGAAACATTGCATTACGATTGAATGGAGACTAATAGAAATCTTCACCACTGATCTGCTCCTAGAGGTATATCTATATAATTCATAGGACTAGTGCACAGCTTTGCATCAACTAAAGATGCCCATGGAGAGAAAAGAGGAATCCATCTGATTCTCAAAGCACATGCAAATGGTGAGAGGAACTCTTACAGCACTGCAGCGCAAATAGCATCCCATGCTCTACTGCTTATTCAAATCACCATTATGGAGACAATTGGGCCATAATTGGTCCCTTTATGCAACTTATCATCGCTGCAAAAACATCCAATTTACACACAGAAGAGCTAACAGCAGCATGCACTTAAAGTGAAGACATTAGTGTTTGCAGAGAGTTGTTGGTAACTTGAGCCTCGTATTTAAGAGTGTCACCTTCTTTTACTGGTAATAGAAAAACAATTCCACCATAAAGTGACCTATGAAATATAAATGCCTGTTAAAACTCTCTGCTACTGTTGCATAATAATTTTATTATAACATATATGAGGGATAAACTGATCCGGCACCTTAGAGCACACTTTCTTAAGTGTGTGGAGGAACCACAAACAGAATAGTAATGTGTGTTACTTTATCAGGACAAGCTGCTCCTGCATGCTCGCTCCAACAGAGGAGTTGATTAATAGAGGGTGAAACTACAGCCAAATCTGGGTTTCACAAAAACTGAGAAAAGATGCACCCTCCCCTCCCAGCTTGCCTCCAGAGCTGCACTATCCCCACCCAGCTCATTCTCTTAAGCTGCACCCTCCCCTCCCAGCTCGTCCTCTAGAGCTGCACTATCCCCACCCAGCTCATTCTCTACAGCTGCACCCTCCCCTCCCAGCTCGTCCTCCAGAGCTGCACTATCCCCACCCAGCTCATTCTCTACAGCTGCACCCTCCCCTCCCAGCTCATCCTCTGCACCTGCATCCTCCCACCCAGCTCATTCTCTACACCTGTGTCCTCCCCACCCAGCTCATCCTCTACACCTGCACCCTCCCCATCCAGCTCATCCTCTTCACCTGCACCCTCCCCATCCAGCTCATCCTCTACAGCTGCACCCTCCCCTCCCAGCTCATCCTCTACACCTGCACTCTCCCCTCCCAGCTCATCCTCTAAAGCTGCACCCTCCTAACCCAGCTCATCCTCTACACCTGCACTCTCCCCTCCCAGCTCATCCTCTACAGCTGCACCCTCCTAACCCAGCTCATTCTCTACACCTGTATCCTCCCCACCCAGCTCATCCTCTACAGCTGCACTCTCCCCTCCCAGCTCATCCTCTACACCTGCACCCTCCCCTCCCAGCTCAACCTCTACACCTGCACCCTCCCCATCCAGCATAGACATATAATCAATCACAAAACAAGAGCAATATGCTGTTTTTGTCATATCGCTAGCATCATATCACTTGTGAATCAGACCTTAAGCATGCCAAAAAGTGGTGGCAGGTGATTTTTGAAACCATCAAGAGTCCTATGCATGACCTTACCTCATCACAAATATGCAGGGCCATAAGCAAAGCAATGAATCCAGTGGAGGGATACCTGCCCTTCTTTCCCAGCCATGTTTCATGAACGTACTTCATGAAGGCCGGATTGATCACCATCACCTGTTTGGATCAGAAAGTGTTATGAATTTTATCAAGCATTTATTTTACAGTAACTTAAGTTTAGGTTAAATACACAACAAATGACACTCACCAAATCCTTGTTAGCTTTGATCTTGGATTTTACTGGCATATATGAGCTGTTGAAAAAGAAGATTTTAAGATTTGTAACTCAGTATCAAGTAAACAAAAGTTTTTAAATATATATGTATATTGCAATTTTGTTCAATCCTGGTGCATGTGGTTTAGTCGAGTCAGCCAATGTGGAGTCTGAGCCATGTCCTCAGTGTTCAAGTCTGAGTCCGGTCCGAGTCACTTGAGAAGAATTCAAGTGAAGTCAGAGTCCAGTCCCGATTACAAATACTTTAAACCAGGGGTTCCCAAACTTTTGAGCTTGCGACCCCCAAAGTATACGTGCCAAAGACTTGCGACCCCCCCGTCCCTCAAAGTGATTTAATGTGGCTTCATTTAGCTGGTCTGCAGAAATCGACGCTACCTATATGAGCATGTGTCTGTGTTTCCTGTGCTGTTTTGAATTAACCTGCTGCTACTGATGCTTTTGATAATTAATGTTCACTAACCCTAAACTTAGGAGTCATCTGGAGAAAAGAAAGGCAGAAAACTCATTACATTTTCTATTTTCAAGGTTAGTTACTATTTCTGTTGATATTTTTTTTACTATAATGGTTAAAATGTACCCTGCCTTCCGCCCGAAGCCAGCTGGGGTAGGCTCCAGCCCCCCGTGACCCCTAACGGGATAAGCAGTCAAGATAATGGATGGATGGATGGATGGATGGGTAAAATGTACTATTTTTCAAACAACATCTCATGACCCCCCATTGTGTCTCGCAACCCCCCAGGGGGTCCTGACCCACACTTTGGGAACCCCTGCTCTAAACTATTGACTGTATGAAGCTGGACTGACAGAGTGGGACCTTTTGACGTGTGGGAAACACATTTCATGTTTTAAAATTAGATCCTGACTGATCCTGGAGATTCAAATGATCAACGATGTTACAGCGCTGTCTCTCTAGAGTCAATCATCTCTCAATAGAAAGGTTGGGGGTTCGATCCCAGGTTCTGTAGTGTCCCTAAATAAGACACCTTAAATTGCCCCCCGTTTCTCAATGAGGGGACACACTCATCAATTCTGCTAATCTAATAAACTCAAAAACACCTGCCGCCCATAAGTATTAATCGGAGTTTAAACTACCCAAACATCTTGGACCTACTTTAGTTCCCAACATTATCACTAGTCCTCTAATCTAGTCTCATTTACATAATCAACAGTTCAAACAGGCCGACTATAGCCTCTTACTTTTCTGTTTGCATCCAGGACAGATGTCCGTTGAAGTCTTCACATTGGTGGTTCCTTCTCATATTGGATGTGTTGCACTGTTTTTGATTGAAACTAATGTAAAACATTTGAAAGCAAAACAGCCAGCCGGTGGCATCTTTGCTGGAGCTGGAGCTAATCAAGATGGCACGTGAAGCAGCATGCAGGTGAACACACCTTAAACTATTCAGGCCTTAAACTAGAAGAACAAAACAACAGTCTTCATCAAGAAAGACGTCAGAGTCTGAAATGCTCAGTCAATGCTCAAGTACGAGTCATCAGTGCTCAAGTTCAAGAGGAGTTTCAGGACTCCAGTAGAGACCTGGACTCGAGTACTCTAACACACAGCCTGCTGCTAAACCACTCATTTCACTGAACAATGAGACACACTTTCCTATGTATCAGATCCGAACAAAGATCAATGATACTGAATATCCTGAGTTTAACTTCACTTCTTTTTATGAAAAGGAAATGGAATATGCCTTTCTTTGCACAAGTTTTACCGTTATTATAGGTATCATTATTTCAATAGAGTAACACAGCTCACATTAACCCTCCTGTTATGTTCGTTTCTCTGGAACAGCAATAATGTTCCTGGGTTAATTTCATATTCAATTATCCAAAAGTGTCAGAACCCCAAAAAATCTGAATACACATTTTTTAATCTAATTTTTAACTAAATTACTAACCATTTAAATTAAGATTTAGTGCATTGGTGTTCTATAACTCTCACAGATCATGGTTCAATGAGGATAACTCGCTTGTTTTTTATTAAAATTCATGTTGAAACTTTTTTTATGTACATTAAAAAGCCCTAAATATAAATACAATAGTTTTACATGTCATAGATTTTTGTTTATTTTGTTTTACATTTTGATTTTTTTTTGATAAATTAACACAACACCTCTTCTGTCACATGCAGCCCAGATTTTGATGCTGCATTAAGCTGGTTTGGAAGGAATATGTAGCCTAAAATAGACTTTAAAAAGGGTCAATTTGACCCGCAACATAACAGGAGGGTAATGTAAACCTTCAGATCGATAGGCGACCCACTCTGACCACTGAGCCACAGCCACCCCTGTCAAATTCAATGATCTGATTTGGCTGTTTCAGGAGTGCTGAGAGGAATTTCAGGCCCTAAAAAGTGTATAAAGGGCAATCCCACACTCTATGGACGTTTTAATGAAATATACACTATGGAATTACTAACAGGCATGGAGATTAATCTAATCTAATCTTTTTTCTTGTTGCCAATAATTTGCGTGCCCCCCCTCCCCTCCCCACATCCTGCTCTAGGCTGCTGTTCTCCTCAAACCTGTTGAGGCCTGTCCTCAGCTCACCTAACATCAGAGATAATAAGGAACGTCTTACAGCTGTTTCCCATATTCAAAGCTGTGCACAACAGTTAACTCTTTAATCTGCAGCACAGAGGGATGCTCTGGAACATTGGAGTGTTTCTTAGCTAACCACACATTTGTCATGAACACACAGTGGATGATTTAAATCCTGACCATGTCGAACACACTGCCTGTGTGTGACTGCAGAGAGACCGAGGTTGTGTAAAAGCTTATCCTCTTGTAACAACAGTCAGTGCTGCTACTGATCTGCTGTTTGGCTCACACCCAGTAACAACAGCTCACTGAAGAGGTAACGTGTTTTCAAACATCCTATCATTGACAGAAATCTCTGATATCTGGTGTTCTTCTACTTCTTATTAAAAAATGTACTGTTTGGTATAGGGATGTAAACAATTAATCCAGTATTGATTAATTGATTGTTAAGAACTTACTCGAAACACGTGGAACAAACATCATGTGGTCTCATACTTTGTTGAGCTATCAGGGAGGTGTTTTAAGTTAAAATCATGTTTCCATGAATCAGCAGTTAAAGGTGTTGCGCACAGCGGAGACGCTCAGCTGGCGGCTGCGGCTGTGCATCAGGTCTCCACGAGCGTTAAAGAGGATCAATGCGCAACTGCTGCCAACAACCACAAGGACACAAAGGTTGACAACTTTAAACAGGACATTTTAACCTTTAGATACAAAGCCAACAGACTGGTGGGAGTTGCTAGTGCGCTATGTTTGCAGATCAGCAACATCAGAGCCATCTGAGCTTTTCTGCAGCTGGACTGATTCTGACCTGGTTGCGCTCCTGGCTGACACCTGATCATGTTCACATGCTCATTTTTCTCAATGAGAACGAGTAGACAGAAATCTGGACACTGTGAGTCTGAAGTACTTTTCTGTTAGTATTATGAGCCTTCACTTTATAAGACTGTATACTACCAGTCAAAAGTTTGGACACACCTTCTCATTGAAGGGTTTGTATTTATTGTAATTATTGTAAACACTGTAGATTAATACCAAAGACATCAAAACTATGAAAGAACATATATGGAATTATTGAATGAACCATAAAGTGTTAAACAAAGCAGAATCTGTTTTATATTTTAGGTTCTGTAAAGTAGCCCCCTTTTTCCTTCATGACAGCTTTGCACACTCTTGGTATTCTCTCAGTCTGCTTCATGAAGTGGTCTCCTGGAATGGTTTCTAATGAACATGAGCCTTGTCAAGAGTTCATTTGTAGAATGACTTGCCTTCTTAATGTGTTTGAGACCATCAGTTGTGTTGTTCAGAGGTAGGGTTAGTACACAATGGATAGCTCTATTTGACTACTGTTGTAATCCAGATTATGACAAACCCAGATTATTTCAAAGTTTTGATGTCTTCAGTATTAATCTACAATGTTGAAAATAATTAAAATAAATACAAACCATTGAATGAGAAGGTGTGTCCAAACTTTTGACTAGTAGTGTATGTTTGCAGAGAATATGTTATGAGCCTGATCGTTGATATTCAGCATGGTACCTGTAAGAGCCAGATTCATGTTTTGGGTCAAGCTGTGAAACCGGCAAACTCCGGTCTCAAACGATGAAGCCAATGCGGAAGTGATATAAACTGCAATACATCGAAAATCCGCTTGAGGCTGGCTGCAGAAACACCGGAAACCACATAGATATGAATGGGGAAAAGACGATCTTTGCAGCATTAATAAACATGTTTACAGCCTGGTTCAAAAAACGGCTTGGCCCTACAACGCTAATCTCTCTAATGGCATACACTGTACAGGGGGTGAATTTTTTTCTAACGTGATTGTTAAGAAGATATTAAGATTATGAGTTTTGCCCAAATAAGGACATGACTGACGTGACTCCCGGTCGGGAACACACAGCCATTGGCTAAGAGACTCACACTACGTCACACTCTGCCTAGTTGAGTTCCGCATTACCAATATGGCTGCCGCCGTCGATTTGCTTCAAAACAGCTCTCAGGAACAGATGGGTGACGTCACGGATACTACGTCCATATTTTTTACAGTCTATGTGTGAAACACATTGTTTATTGTGCCACAAGGTGTCATCGTTTTGCTCATTAAGGGCACAGGTATAAAAGTACGTCACCGCCTGGGTATCAGATGTGTGTCTTGACCCGGAAGGGCAGTTGGTTTTTGACCGTTGTCACGTTCTCGTTGTCACGTTGTTACGTTGTCACTTTGTCGTTGTTACGTTATTGCCTCGTCACGTCGTTACGTTGGATGCTGTGACGCTGCGTCGGCAGGCGGCATGGAGAACCGCGTCTAAAATGTTTGTACGTGCAATGAAGGAGAAACTTGTGGACGCTGTCTAACTGTTCGTACGGTGATGAAATAAATGGATTGTATTGTGCAGCAAACCAAAGTTACGCCTCAGACCTGTTATTTCAACAACTACAGTGAATGGTATGGTATGGACAAACATATAACAGTACAACGCGTCAGCCAAGTCATTCCCGGGAGAAATCAAAACACACCGGCAGCTTTAGTGTGAGACTAAGCTTCTATATTGTCAAAAACCGTGCTATTTGGAACTTTGTTTGTAAACCCTCCGGCGCGTTTGGCACGTCACGGAGGAGGCACGAGGAACGTGAAGCTGTCAGCGGCTATCGTTGGTGGAGGAAGTTTTGGAGCTTCGGAAGGACCGGAGGGCTGCAAGGATTTCAGCCGACTGGACTTCGGCTGCAGTCAACGTCGGACCCGGAGGGCCGCGGTCATCGTTGGACCCGGAGGGCTGCGGTCATCGTTGGACCCGGAGGGCTGCGGTCATCGTCGGACCCGGAGGGCTGCGCTCATCGTCGGACCCGGAGGGCTGCGTTCATCGTTGGACCCGGAGGGCTGCGGTCATCGTCGGACCCGGAGGGCTGCGCTCATCGTCGGACCCGGAGGGCTGCGTTCATCCTTGGACCCTGAGGGCTGCGGTCATCGTCGGACCCGGAGGGCTGCGTTCATCGTTGGACCCGGAGGGCTGCGCTCATCGTTGGACCCGGAGGGCTGCGGTCATCGTTGGACCCGGAGGGCTGCGGTCATCGTCGGACCCGGAGGGCTGCGGTCATCGTCGGACCCGGAGGGCTGCGCTCATCGTCGGACCCGGAGGGCTGCGCTCATCATCGGACCCGGAGGGCTGCGGTCATCGTTGGACCCGGAGGGCTGCGGTCATCGTCGGACCCGGAGCAGGGAGCTGCGAGGATTTCGGCTGCAGTGATCTTTGGACCTGAGGCAGAAGCTACGGTGCTATTTCTACGGCTACGCCTGTGGAGCATCGTACCCAAATCACCGCAAGGCGCCCAACGCAGCGTTTGGAGAGGTATGTGTAGCGGTACACTGTTTATGGCCATTTAAAAATGTGTGCACACATGACTCTGTCGAAATCCAATGCATTGGTTGTCAAAGCGGACTGACATAAGACTCTGTGCCAACTTGACTTTTGCGTGGCGAACTATTGAACTGATTTTGTGACTGTGTGTTTATCATGGATGAGAGAGCGGCGTCGGATGTGACTAACGGGACCGAAAAGGTTCACGTTCGGTCAGCTGCTCAAAGAGTCAGCAGTATATCTGGCGGTGCTGAGAGGTTACCTGAAAAGCGGGTGTTTAAACTCACAGCTAAAGCACTCGCTGGTAAATAAGAGCGCTTACAAAATGAAAGAAAATCCAAGCTCAATAGAGCAAGGGTCATTAGGAAAACAATGCAATGTCTAATGTTGAATGATGATAAAACAGAGGTACAAAATGCTCTTGATGAATTGATAAAGGTGTGTAACGAAGCGAAATTCATTAATGATTCTTTGTTGCCCCTATTGCCATGTGATGAAAAGGAAAAACATGAAACGTGGTTTAAAGCAAGCATGATATCAAATGATGAGTGTATTGTCAACGCAAAAAAAGTGTTTTTTGGGTCATGATGGTTCCACTGCACATAGAAATGTTGGTCATGTGGAGGATGACGTTCGTCCTGAGGACAGCGTGTCAAATGTGGGCAGCAAACGCTCAAGTCAAAGGAGCCATCGCAGTGGCAACTCGAGCACTACGTCCTCCGCAGCATAAAAGCTGAGGCTGATAGAGCGGCCCTGCTTGCGCGACAAGCAGCTTTAAAAGAAATACACGCTTTGGAGCAGGAGCAGCTGAGGAGGAAAAAAGAGGAACTTGACCTGAAAGTGGACTTAGCTGCATTCAATGCTAAGTTAGCAATATTACAGTCATGTGACGTTTAAAGTTATTCAGGAGCCTCAAACGGCATGGACTCTTATTTTGAAAGGGAAAAGGAGAAGACGGAATCAGTCACTGCCTTAAACCCAATGGCAAAAGAGTACAAGCCTGCATCAAAGGTTTCTCAACAAAAACAATGGACAGGATCACTGTCATCTGACAAATTAAAATCCATGGACCTGAGGCAAAAACAAAATGTACAATTGTTGCAAACTGTTACAAGCCCCCAGTGGCCACCAAATGAACAGCAACAGGGAAGTAATATACCAGCAACATCACTACATGTGCAACGCCAGCCGATGGATGCTCAATCAAATGATGGACCAGGACAGCTGACAATGAGTCAACTTTCCTACTGGTGACATACTTACATCATGAACAGGCAAAATGACATAACAGCAACTCTGGTGCATCAACAGCTTTCCCTATCTCTGCCGCCACGAGATATTCCCACGTTTGAAGGGGACCCTCTCAAGTATAGAACATTTGTGAAAGCCTTTGAGCAAGGAGTGGAAGTAAAGGCAAGTAAAGCGGATTGTCTTTATTATTTGGAGCAGTTCACCAGAGGACAGCCACGAGAGTTGGTGCGTAGCTGTTTGTATATGGAACCTGAAAGTGGCTATACAGTGGCAAAAGGTCTGTTACAGGAACATTTCGGCAACCACTACAAAATAGCATCCGCTTACATGGAGAGTGCTTTGGCCTGGCACCCGATCAAATCTGAAGAGGTGAGTGCGCTCCAAGCCTATGCCTTGTTTTTGCGTGGCTGCTGCAACGCAATGGAGGACCTGCAGTACTTGCAAGAGCTTGACATGCCGGTCAACATGAGAGCTATTGTTTTCAAACTACCATTCAAAATGAGAGATCAATGGAGAGTCAAAGCTCATGACATACTGGGAAGAACAAATGACAGAGCTCACATAAAGGACTTGGTGGCTTTTATTGAACGCCATGTCAGAATTATTTCAGACCCACTGTTTGGTAACATACAGGACCCTGGATTTGGTGCTTCTGGGACAAAGACTCTCACCAGCTTTAAAACCCAGCCCAGGGAAAGAGTAAATGAAAGAATTGTCGCTACCACAGTAACTTCTACAAACCTACCTGAAAGAATTGAACCTCAAAGTAAGATGGAGAACGCTAGGTGCCTCTGCTGTGCTCGTGGACACTCATTGGATGTGTGTAAGGAGCTTAATGGAAAGAAGCACAAAGACAAGATCCACTTTCTGAGGGAAAAGGGATTTTGTTTTGCATGTTTGTCTGTGGGTCACATGAGCCGTGACTGTGAAAAACGGTTAATATGCAAAATCTGTGGTCAAACTCACCCAACCTTGCTTCATATAGAAAGGCAAGCAGCTCCAGAGCAGCAAAGAGAAGCGTTCAATGAACAGCCGACTGTTGTGACAACATGTGGACATACAGGGGCCGGTAAGGATCAAAATGCCCTATCTATTCTTCCTGTAAAGGTGAAGACTTCAAAAGGAAATCACCTCGTTACAACGTACGCCTTCTTGGATCCTGGCAGCTCTGGTACATTCTGCTCAGAGCATCTCATGAAGAAGTTGAATGCCTCCAGAGCTCACATCACACCCATCCTTCACACCTCCACTGGCTCCCCATATAGCACCAAATCCACTTCAACATCACCTACAGAGTCCTCAATAACCTCCCCCCCTCATAGCTGACTGACCTCCGAAAACGCCACTCCCCATCTCGCCGCCTCAGATCATCAGATGCAGACCTCCTGTCCCCTATCACCAAGACCAAGCATCGCACCTTGGAGGACAAAGACTTTGCCATCGCTGCCCCGACTCTCTGGAACTCTCTCCCTCCACACATCCGCAACTCTGACTCTCTTCAATCATTTAAAAAACACCTCAAGACCTACCTGTTCAAAAAGCCTACAACACATGACCTCTACTCCCTCCCCACCTCTGTCTTTGTTCTGTTTTATTCATTTGCTTTATTTTTATTTTTATGAAAAGTGACTTTGAGTACCAAGAAAAGCGTTATACAAATCCTAACAATTATTATTATTATATTAAAGCAGTTGTAAAAAGCAGGACAGGTGAAACACTCTGTCTCTAATCTGCTGGACCAATAAGTGTTTCTGTTGAATTGACTCTAATCAGGGTTCATTCATGTGTACTACAGACCTTGTTAACTCCAGGAAACGGCCCTTTGCAACGTGAAATGAGCTCTACTTTATGCACCAGTACTGAGTCTGTGTAGTGGATGTCATTGATAATCCTGCATTAAAGTTCATTGCTTGGGAAACTCTGCTCACTGACAGGTGCAGCTAGTTGTAGCAGTCGCACAGGAGGGCGCTCTTCATGGGCTATGACTCGCAGAGGGGAGGGTCTGCTGAGCTTTTACACTGTGTTTCAAATTAGTATGCAAGTTGCATTTTTATGAATATTCTAAAAAACTATTTTAACAGTCGTTTTCAAATTTGTTAAGCAGTCAGGTAGTGAATATATTTCTTCAACAGTGTGGTTAAAATGATGCTTTTCAAAGTATGTCAGCTGTTTTTAAATAAATGCAGAATCTGCAGAAATGAGTGACAAATTATTATGCAGGTTGGTGATAAGAGTATATAACTTGTGAAAATTAAAAACTAGGCACCATTTTAAACATTCTATTGATTGAAAATAATAATATTTACTACAACTGTTTTAAAACTTCAACAAAAACAACAGTTTTCTTTACATTTGTGTACAAAATAAAACTGTTAATGTCTTTAAAACATTTCAAATCTTAAGTGTTTCTCTAATGTCCAATATAACCTCCTTTTCTTTCAGTGAGGGTCAGAGGTCACTGTAAACTGATTTAGTTTCTGATGACTTCTCTGCTGACTCTGTGAGCTGTACCTTGTATGTCTTTCCAAAGATGCTCTTTGAGCTGTATTTCTCAGCATCACTGTAAATCTTCTTCTTTATTATTGACCACAAGTTCTCAGTCGGGTTGAGATCGGGTCAGCAGGCAGGTCAGTTCTTGAGGCGATCCTCTTTAAAGCCCTGAGATGGCGTCCTGTCCTGGGAATAATGTGAGGCATGTGACGGTGCATTGTTCCCCATCTTCACTTTAGCTGTTTGACTTTTCCTCCGTGGAAGGAAACTTTTACACCATCCTGAACCCAGAAAGGACCAACAGGTTCAGGATGGCATCTCAGGGCTTTAAAGAGGATCGCCTCATGAACTGGCCTGCCTGCTCACCTGATCTCAACCTGACTGAGAACTTGTGGTCAATAATAAAGAAGAAGATTTACAGTGATGGCTGAAGTACAGCTCAAAGAGCATCTTTGGAAAGACATACAAGGTGAGTCAGCAGAGAAGTCATCAGAAACTAAATCAGTTTACAGTGACCTCTGACCCTCACTGAAAGAAAAGGAGGTTATATTGGACATTTAAGAAACACTTTAGATTTGAAATGTTTTAAAGACATTAACACTTCACACTGCGCCGTCTACAGGTCGTCCAAAATGCAGCCGCCCGCCTGCTGACTGGAAAGAAACGGCAGGATCACATCAGTCCTGTCCTTGCATCTTTGCACTGGTTGCCTGTGAACTTTAGGATCCAGTGCAAGGTCTTATTAATTGTTTTTAAGAGTTTAAATGGTCTGGCACCGTCTTATTTATCAGACCTTGTACAGCCTCACAGTACTTCCAGAGCACTTTGGTCATCAAACCAGCTGCTCCTGGCAGTACCTCGGTCCAGACTCTACTCGTGGGGACAGAGCCTTCTCAGTGGCGGCCCCAAAGCTGTGGAACAGCCTACCTTTCCAGGTTAGAGCTGCACAGTCTGTTGAGGACTTTAAAACACTACTGAAAACCTATATATACTACTTGGCGTTCAATCCCAGCTAAACAAGAATCCTTGGCTTCTTACTTCTTTACTCTTTTTATTTCCTAAATTGAGCTCTTAATATTCTTTTATTGTTTGTATTTATTATTATATTTGTGTCTGATTATTAGGGGTGAGCCCGACTAAGGATTTGCTTAGTTGAATCTGATTCATCAGATTTTGCCCATAGTGGATGAATAGTGGAATGTTTGTTGTTTTTCCTTATTGACCCAAAGTCTGCATGATGGTGACCGCATGACAATATTACACATAACCATTTACAATTAAGAGACTCATAGCTTAAAGTAAAAGGGACAACAGAATATTATAAGTATAAAACTTAGATTTTTTTAATCTATATTGTAAAAACAACGAGGTGATGAAGGAGAGAAAACTCAAATAAGGCCACCATCCGTTAAACATGGAACAACGCTCCACTATAGAATAAGGAATCAGGAGATATTTAAACAGTGTTCACACAGAGGAGAGCAGCACTGTGGAGGGTAGTTTGTCCAACTTAAGACTAAACATTTGTATAATGTTCAAAATCAAACCTGAACCAGCTAAAGGGTTTTTAAATCTCTTAACAGAACCTTTTAAAACAGTCTTTCATCACGTCTTTGTCCGCTTGAGTCTTTTCAAACTGTACGTGAGGAAAACCATCGTGTGTACGGGCAGAAGTGCGCTCCTGTCTTTGTTAACTGTAAATCCTGTCTTTGATAATATCCTCTCTGATGGTGTGGAGGTGGATGGGATGCTGTGGATTGTTTTTGAGGCTTCAGACAGCTTTGGGTATCCCTCCTGGTTCTTTTGGCCCAGTACAGTTTTTGTGTGGTCCGGTAATCCTTGATCTCACAGCCCTCTTCATGAAGCTGCTCCTCATCTTCATCACTAGTTTTTAGGATCAACTGAAGTTTTATTTCCTGACATTTTGAGCTACCATGAACGTAGAAAGATTTAAAGACCAGCTGAGGTACGTCTGCTCCACAGGTCCCGCTAAATGGGAGAGTCCACCTTTAATTACCAGGGGAGATTTAATTACCACTTTAAGGAGATTTAACACTTCAAGAGCTGTTCTCAGAATTACATTAAATAAGTCTATATTTATATCAAAATAGGCTAAATGAGAAACTATTTTTACAGGAAACAGGAAAATAATGTAAAATTAGACATTGAGCACCCCCATGGTTTGAATGGAAGGATCCACGTTTCATATGCAAATATTCGACTATGAGATTGGCAGTCGACTAAAGGCTGATTTATATTTCTGCGTCTCCCCTACGCAGCAGGGGCTGACGCGGAAATGAGCCCCACATACTTGTGCGTCGGTGTGTCTGTGTCGCGCAGCAATTCTCCGCCGAAACACTAGAGGGCAGTGCGGTCTCTCTGATAGCCAGCCGCCTGCTTCCGGTCCCTCTACGATCTCTGTTTCCTTTTCCACAGAGATTCAGAGCGTGTTATGTTAATCTACAGCTGATACATGTTGCTGTTTATCATACAGACATGATTACATGAAGAATAGAGAGGAGGAGATGAAATACACGGCCGATGTCCGGGATCCCGGAAGTGTTGTAAATGCGGGAAATACAAAGCCGCCGAGCGGACCAATCACAGGGCTTGAGGTCCGCGTCGGCTCTACGGGGAGTTACATTTTGGAGGAGGTGCACGTCAGCTACGTGCGTAGGCCTCGGCGTAGGTACGGGAGCTACGCGGACCCCTGGCGTAGAGTACGCCGTTGATTCAACGCAGAAGTATAAATCAGCCTTAAGACTCGTCAGAACGAATCGTCGAATATTCCACTATTTGGGGTCACCCCTACTGATTATATTGTATTTTAATAACTGTGCAGCACTTTGGTCAACTGAGGTTGTTTAAAATGTGCTTTATAAATAAAGCTTGTTTTGACTTGACAAATGTAAAGAAAACTGTTGTTTTTGTTGAATTTTGAATACAGTTGAAGTAAATATTATTTTCAATCAATAGAATGTTTAAAATGGTGCCTAGTTTTTAATTTTTATAAGTTATATGCTCTTATCACCAACTTGCTTCTGCATTTATTTAAAAACACAGCCAACGTAATGTGAAAAGCATCATTTTAACCACACGTTTGAAGAAATATATTCACTATCTGACTGCTTAACAAATTTGAAAACGGCTGTTAAAATAGCTTTTAGAATATTCACAGAAATGCAACTTGCATGATAATTTGGAACACACTGTAGTTTATTGATTTGATTGTGAAGCTTTGAGAAGCATGGAACACAGTGAGTGTGAGAGCAGCTGCAGATGTAGCTGCTGCTGCTGCTGTCTGTTTCTTTCTCTTGGCAGAATCTAACGTTTGATCTTTGTGTCTACTAAAATGTGACTCACGTTCCAGAGAATCCTGTGCTGAGGGCCTTTACAAGCCACTCCAGATCTTGTATCTTGAATGGAAACAGCACGAGGTGAGTGTTGTCCTCCAAATCCAAGGCACTCTCAGGATACATGATGCGATGAGTTGTTCTGTGCCCAACGTCTGCCTCATAGCCTTCGACTCGACCAGTGTTCATTCTAAATCATAAACAGAGAAATAAATCACTTTTCTTCACAGGAACAGAGGAATAAAAACACTTCACCCCTTTCTTTTGGTCTCAGCAGATGTGTGTCTAACATGAGTCTGGTCCTGCTGGAGGTTTCTGCCTGTTAACCCTGTAAGACCCACAGTTGTAATATTACAACATCAGTTTAAGATATTCTTTAAAAAAAATCAACAAAGTTTGTTTTTTTTAAAGACCATATTTACACGGTCAATGGGTCCTATTGTTTCACCCTGCATTGCCATTGGGTGGTCAATGTGTTCATAGGTCCGGCAAGCGAGCCATGAACTCACACAACCTGCAGACTTTTCTCCAGACTCATCTCCTTATTTTATTGGACTGGATTTTCCATGATTCAAGTGAGTAAAATGTCTCAAATATTTTTTTTGATGATGATTACAATGTCTATAACATGATTATATTTAGTTATTGTGGAATTCATTCATCAAATGTGATTTTGAGCATGTTATGTCTATGTTGTAATTCTACAACCCTGGGTAAACGTGGTAGTCAAAATAGCAGTTACACCTGACACATTCCATGGGGACACTGTACTTCTCACATGTTCACATATGAACAGATATGCTTTAGAAATATCATTTATATGATGATTACTGTTAATACAATCTATTAATGTGATTTCTGTTCAAATGTTGAGTTTAGACAATAATTGATTCAATTATTTTTGGTTGCCGTATATGAAATTCTATATGTAGCAGTATTTGAAACTGCATCCATGTCTCATCAGTTTAA
This sequence comes from Notolabrus celidotus, assembly GCF_009762535.1. Taxonomy (NCBI): domain Eukaryota; kingdom Metazoa; phylum Chordata; class Actinopteri; order Labriformes; family Labridae; genus Notolabrus; species Notolabrus celidotus. Next base: position 2,028,007 of record NC_048287.1, on the reverse strand, counting down.
AATAATTAACAGTTGAAGTATATAATTTAACTGATCCCGGGCTTTGTTTTTCTTCTTTTTTCTTTTTTTTCCTTAATGGCGGATTGCAAAACAAATAATTATAGTTCATACCCCCACCTAGTGTACCGGGGTGTGTAACATCAGGGTTTTGTACTTCAGGTTACATTCTTTTTTTTTTTTAATTTATTTATTATTTTAGCCACATGTGTAAAAAAAAAACAAAAAAAAACAAAACAAACAACAAACAAAACAACATATACACATACATGTTATATGTGTATATATATATATATATGTTGAGTGATGTTGACATACATTTAACGTTTTAGTAGTACAGTGAGGGAATTTGAGTGCGGGTAGGGGACATAAAGGGAGAGGGGTGTGTGTGTGCCTGTGTGTGCGTGTGCGCATGTGGTGTGTCTAAATAAAAGAAGTTGGTCTATGTGTTTGGGTTAATACTGTGGATTGGGAATCAGGCTGTTATAGAGGTAAGTTTATTAATGAATGTAGACCAGGTTTTAGAGAAGTCAGCTAATTTGTGATTGAGAGAGGCAGAACGTTTTTCTAAGGATATATGTTCTATTAGGAGATTCTTCCATTGAGCAATATTGATGAGCTTTTTTGATTTCCAGTTTAGGAGGATTGTTTTCTTGGCGATAGCTAGAGCTGTGAGTAGTGCACTAGATGTAGGGTTTCTTGTTTGTGTTTTAGATATATATCCTAAGATGCAGAGCTGGGGGCATAAGGGGATGTGGCTGCCCAGTATATTAGATAGTTGATCTGTGACCTGGACCCAAAATTGCTTAACAGGTGTGCAGTGCCAGAGTGCATGCAGGTAAGTGTCAGTGGTATTCTGGGTGCAATGAGTGCATTTATCTAGGCCAATTAAACCCATTTTGTGTAGTTTGTGGCCGGTGTAGTGTATTCTATGGATGACCTTGTACTGGATAAGCTGTAAGCTCGAGTTTTTGTAGTTGACAAAGTTGTTGAGATATATTTGGGTCCAGAAATCCAGATTAGTGCAGATGGACAAATCCTGTTCCCATTTGTGGGTTGGAAGAGAAATTGACGTGTCTGAGCTGCTGAGGGAACTGTAAATTCTTGACAGTGATTTTTTATGGGCTGACATTTTTAGGATTTTTTCTATTGCACTGGGTTGAGATGAGTTGTTAAGTGTACTCCTGAGTTTATAACTAATTGTTGATTTTAACTGCATATATTCAAGGAACTGATTGTTAGTGATGCCAAAGTTCAGGATGAGATCTTGAAAACTGGTGAAGTGGGAGTCTTGGATGATATGATGAAGATGAGTGATTCCTTTATCTTTCCAGTTCGTGATATTGAATGTGTTTTTATTGATAGTGAAGTCTGGGTTGTTCCAGATTGGTGAGTGGGTGGATGGTGCAACCGTGGAGCCTGTGATCTGAAGTGCTTTCCACCAAGCTGTCAGAGCCGATGATATGGTCAAATTTTGGAAACAGGTGTGATGTTTGATTTTTTGACTGATAAATAGGAGATCTGTTAAGGATATATCGCCACATAAAGCCTGTTTGGTATCTAACCAATGAGCATCTAGATCGGAGGGGTTTAACCATTTTATTATATATTTGAGCTGATTTGCCAGGTGATAGCGTTCAGAGTTTGGTGCTTCTAACCCGCCCTGTGATTTTGGTTTTTGTAAGGTTGAAAGTTTTATCCGGGAGGGTTTATTTTTCCAGTAGAATTTTGAAATAGCTGAGTTAAGGGATTGAAACCAATAGGTGTTAGGAGAAACCGGGCTTTGTTTTTCTGCTCAAATAGCTTCTTGTTGCATTAGAGTAGGCAGAAACAGGTTCTGAATGTTTTGGGGCGTTGCTTGTTGTATTGTTCAGGGAGAGGTGAGAATGTTCTGGAATGTGGGGATGTGAAGTGTTCCCTTTTAGTATGATAAGTAGAGAGCCTAACAGGCCATCCACACACTATAGTGTAAATTTGGTGGAATGTGAAAGTCCGATTAGGATACATTTGAATTGAAACTATTTAGCCTGGAGAATATATGCTCATCTGTCTTACTCGCTTACGTACATATTTATTATTAATTTGTTTGTTTTACTTTTTCCATTTCAGAATGCCACCAACAAAGAGATATGTTCTCTACAGTGTGCAGGATGGGATTGATGCCATCACAAATGGAGACAATGGTTTTGAGATGGATTCAGACACTGATACCAGTGCAAGAGGCAGATGAACATGCAAAGTGGACAGAGAAAATCTACAGCCCACTGACTGCCCAGCTGATGATTATATGAACATTCAGCCCCAAACTACCAAACACAAAAAGCCCAGCGACCAGTAGTATTGTCTGAAAAAGGATATCATTAGTCCCAATACTGATTTCTCTGGTCCAGACATCACCAATAATGTAATTTCTCTCAATACACCACTAGAGTACTTCAAGAAGTTTGTGTCCGATTATGTAGAATAGAAATACCCACACCCTACGCAGCAAGTGTGATGTTCGTCTTTGCTTTCAGAGGAAAAGAACTGTTTCTGGGACTTACGCTGCAAATGAACAAAGCTGAACACTGGGACACTAGGACTTTGAATGCTCAGAAGGGATTTTGTAAATTTTGTAAATACAGTATTATCTTGTTTATTATTACTATTATTATTAAATGACTTCATAAAAAAATATGATTTTTTAATGATTATTATCCATGACATAAGCTGTTATGAAGCAACATTAGCACTCAACACTGCAAAGGAAACCTAAGTTGTTTAGTATATTTGTCTAAACAAGGTGAGTATAAATACAGAAATTCTGCTCCCAACTAGACCCAACGTTGCAATATTACAACATATCCCTAAAATCTTACTAAAACATCAACATTTTAAAAACCCTTTAATTTCTGTATCAGAGTCCCCCTACAAAAACATATGAGTGGTGAAACATTTTTATTCTCAAGTATTTCTATATCTGGGTCTTACAGGGTTAAAGGAAGTTTGTCCTTGCCACTGTAACTTGCTAAATGCTGCAAAGTGCTCTGCTCATGGTGGATTAAGATGAGATCAGACTGAGTCCTGTCTGTAAGATGGGACTGGATCTTATCCTGTCTTGATGTTGGGTCTCTGTTAATAATAGAACATAGAGTATGATCTGGACCTGCTCTATTTGGAAAGAGTCAGAGGAGATTGTGGTTTTGATTTGGTGTTTTATAAATAAAGATTGATGGATTGATTCTTCAACCTTTTTTTTTCCCAATCACAATAAGCTTGAGTATTTACCTTAAGATGACTTCATTGGCATCAATCAGAGGTCCATAACGTGACCCCCTCAGATTACCAGAGTTCCCCATCACAGCACAGGTCCTGTAGTGGTTGTGGTTGGGGCTGGGTTTTGGGAGATTAGGAGTGGATGGGAACATCTCCAACAGCCCCTTCATTGTCGCTTCGTAGACTTTATAGCTGCGTTTTTCATACTGTAAGAACTGACAAACGTACAGACACCTGTCAGTGCAGCGGAGTCATGTGTGCATACTTATGGGGTGCTGTTTCTTAAGTTGTGCATGGGCTTCATAGTTTCAGACCGGAGGCTGGCGCTTGGGTCTGTATCGCTTTATGAAGCTTTTATTTTGGTATTTCTGCTACACTGCAGTTTGAATTTGCATATCAGCTAAATATTTAGGATTAATTAACATTTAGATTTATATTTAACATTCAGATTTATATTGAACATTTGGATTTATATTGAACATTTAGATTTATATTGAACATTTAGATTTATATTGAACATTTAGATTTATATTGAACATTTAGATTTATATTGAACATTTAGATTTATATTGAACATTTAGATCTATATTGAACATTTAGATGTATATTGAACATTTAGATCTATATTGAAAATTTAGATTTATATTGAACATTTAGATTTATATTGAACATTTAGATTTATGTTGAACATTTAGATTTATATTGAACATTTAGATTTATATTGAACATTTAGATTTGTATTTAACTTTTAGATTTATATTGAACATTTAGATTTGTATTTAACTTTTAGATCTATATTGAACATTTAGATTTATATTGAACATTTAGATTTATATTGAACATTTAGATTTATATTGAACATTTAGATCTATATTGAACATTTAGATCTATATTGAAAATTTAGATTTATATTGAACATTTAGATTTATATTGAACATTTAGATTTATATTGAACATTCAGATTTATATTGAACATTTAGATCTATATTGAACATTTAGATTTATATTGAACATTTAGATTTATAGTTAACTTTTAGATTTATATTGAACATTTAGATTTATATTTAACATTCAGATTTATATTGAACATTTGGATTTATATTGAACATTTAGATTTATATTGAACATTTAGATTTATATTGAACATTTAGATTTATATTGAACATTTAGATTTATATTGAACATTTAGATTTATATTGAACATTTAGATCTATATTGAACATTTAGATGTATATTGAACATTTAGATCTATATTGAAAATTTAGATTTATATTGAACATTTAGATTTATATTGAACATTTAGATTTATGTTGAACATTTAGATTTATATTGAACATTTAGATTTATATTGAACATTTAGATTTGTATTTAACTTTTAGATTTATATTGAACATTTAGATTTGTATTTAACTTTTAGATTTATATTGAACATTTAGATTTATATTGAACATTTAGATTTATATTGAACATTTAGATTTATATTGAACATTTAGATCTATATTGAACATTTAGATCTATATTGAAAATTTAGATTTATATTGAACATTTAGATTTATATTGAACATTTAGATTTATATTGAACATTCAGATTTATATTGAACATTTAGATCTATATTGAACATTTAGATTTATATTGAACATTTAGATTTATAGTTAACTTTTAGATTTATATTGAACATTTAGATTTATATTTAACATTCAGATTTATATTCAACATTTATATTTATATTTAACTTTTAGATTTCTTTTAAATATTTAGACTTATATTTAGCATTTAGATTTAGATCTACCATTTATATTTAATATTTATTTTTAACATTTAGATTTATATTCAACATTTAGATTTATATTGAACATTTAGATTTATATTGAACATTTGGATTTATATTCAACATTTATATTTATATTTAACTTTTAGATTTTTTTTAAATATTTAGACTTCTATTTAGCATTAGATTTATATTTTCCATTTATATTTATATTTAATATTTATCTTTAACATTTATATTTATATTCAACATTTAGATCTATATTGAACATTAAGATTTATATTCGACATTTATATTTATATTTAACATTTAGATATATTTTAAATATTCATACTTATATTTTGCATTACATTTATATTCAACATTTATATTTAGATTTAATATTTAGATTTAATATTTAACATTAAGATTTAAAATTTAGATTTGGCATATAAATTTATATTTAACATTTAGGTTTATATTTAGCATCTGGATTTAACAATGCTGTTAACTTAATTGATTTTTCCCAACTAAATACACAAATATTCCTCTAAATGTGATTTTAAAAAGTGACTTTTAAAAATTGACTCTACATTTGTATGACGTTTTGGAGCTAAATGTGCAGAATTGTTGCTGTTATTTTCAGTGTGCACAACTTTACAAACAGCACCCATACGTACTTGCCCTGCAGATGCACAGATTAAATATCCAGATTACACTTTCATATTTCACTTCTTCTCCTGATTTATTTAAGGCAGGTTTAGAGACTCCTTCTTGCCACCTACCTTCCACCAGTTGAACGCCTCCTCTGGCAGACTGTAATTTGCAGACAAAAACGGTTGCATATTTTTGTTGAAACGCGTTGCAAACCACCCCTGATCAGGACCGCTCATGAGTCCGGAATCTCCTTTCTCACATACACAGGTGCAGTCGTCCGGCAGCAGGGGGGGCTGCTTCACATACTCTCTCATGAAGACAAAGATGCCGGTCAAACAGAGCAGGAAGAGGAGTACCTTCACTTTCGGATTCATCTTCTGCTTTGTATATTCAGAACTTGGGCTCACCTCTGATCTGTGACATGAGGTGAAATGAAAGAGTGATTACATTCCTGAAAGAGGAGAGGGGTGCATGTGTATAGTTTCAGGCTGTAAGGCAGGTAGTAGAAAGCTCACAGTATAAAGTCGAGTTTTAAATGGTGTGAAAGCTGCCACTCCTCGCCCTGTGTACCACACACACAGTGCGTTAAAGCCAGCCCTCTGAAAGTCTTTATTATTATGATTATTATTATTATTATTATTATTATTATTATTATGATTATTATTATGTATTATTGTTATTACTATTGTTACAGCTGGTCATAGTATGCAGTAAGTTTACCCCCCAGAGTCCTCCTCTAACAGCTCATGTACGTTCATATGTCTGATCAGACTCATGAAACGTGTCATCATGACGCTGTTACTTATCAATAAAGCCTCAGCAGTGTCACATGTCGGTGTTATTTTACCTGATCAGGTCCTCCAGCTTTGATCCATTTACATATCCGGTTCTAACGAGGAGCTGGACGACTTACACACCAGAGTTTACAGAGTCGACAGAGAGCAACACTTCCCTGCGTGTTGATAGAACACCTCTCAGAGAGAGCACAGCAGGAAGTCTGCCGAGAGCTGAACCCGAGCAAGTCTATGAGCTAGGTGTGAAGGGGTGTGGTTTGTAAAGAGGAGGAGCGTTTAGAACAGGTATTACGGTAATAGCGCGGACACATGGAGTTTACATTTTTTAACTATAAGCAATTTGAACAGGGGTGTCAAACATGCGGCCCGCGGGCCAAAAGCGGCCCGCCAGAGGTTCCAATCCGGCCCGGCGGGATGACTTTGCAAAGTGAAAAAAATTACAGAGAAGACATTAACTGCAATTTTTCAATAAAAGTAACTACTATTTCAAATTTGTCCTCTGAGGGTCACATAAAATCAAAGTGCTGACTGAGCACACCTGAACAGCACTTTTTTTTCCAGGACTTTTTTTCCTCAAAGTGAGAAAATAGATGACTTGCTGTTTGCATAATCCAGTTGAGATTCATGCAGACTTTTTAGAGCATTATAAGATGACCCACTAACTACTAACACTAGCACTACACCCCTGCATACAACACTGGCCAACAAGCAAACTGTTCCTGCTGGAACTGAGGGGTCCATAATAGTCAACTTTACCTTCTTCATTATTATAATCTCTGTTCTTTTGATGTAAACATTACACTCTGTGTCAGCTGAATGGGTAACCTGTGTGTTTGATGTGTTCGCAGCAGGTTTCAGGGCTTAAAGAGTAAAATATTCAGCCCACTGTGAGACTCATCAGAATCAGAATCAGAATCAGAATCAGCTTTATTCGCCAAGTATGCTTGAACACACAAGGAATTTGACTTTAGTAAACTGTGCTCTCTTTGTACAAGGCATAAGAATAAGAATAAGAACTACAATAAAAAATAAAATAAAAAATATAATAATAAAATCTGCTATAAATACAAAGAAACAACAAATAGGCTTGACTAATATGTACAGGCTAAAATAATATGATAAAGTGCAGTGGTGAGTTGCAGAGGTAGTTTTACATTATAAAATAGAAGTTAAATAATACAAAAAATAGAAATATGGAATTCTGCTTTGAGAATTGTTGCATTGTGTATCTACATGTATATTTACAGAGAGTATTTATCTGACAGGTATGACACTGTTATGATTTAGTGTTCATCAGAGTGACAGCCTGGGGGAAGAAGCTGTTCTTATGGCGGGTTGTTTTGGCGCACAGTGATCTGTAGCGCCTGCCGGAGGCGAGGAGTTTAAAGATTTTGTGTCCAGGGTGTGAGGGGTCATCGGTGATGCTACCTGCCCGTTTCCTGGCCCGGGACCAGTACAAGTCCTGGATGGGGGGCAGGTCGACACCGATGATTTTTTCTGCAGTCCTTATAGTCCGTTGCAGTCTGTGTTTGTCTAGTTTGGTTGCAGAGCCAAACCAGACAGTGATGGAGGTACACAGAACAGACTGGATGATGGAGGTGTAGAACATGATCAGCAGCTCCTGGGGCAGGTTGAACTTCCTGAGCTGACGCAGGAAGTACATCCTCTGCTGGGCCTTTTTTCTGATTGTGTCTATGTGGGAGGTCCACCTCAGGTCCCGGGAAATAGTGGATCCCAGGAACCTGAAAGAGTCCACAGTAGACACAGTGCTGTTCAGGATGGTGAGGGGGGGGAGTGGGGGGGGGCTTCTCCTGAAGTCCACTGTCATCTCTACCGTCTTGAGCGGGTTCAGCTCCAGATGGTTCTGACTACACCAGAGAGCCAGCTGTTCCACCTCCTGTCTGTAAGCAGACTCGTCTCCGTCCTGGATGAGACCGATGACGGTGGTGTCGTCTGCAAACTTCAGGAGTTTCACCGAGGTGTCTCCTGAGGTGCAGTCATTGGTGTAGAGGGAGAAGAGCAGTGGGGAGAGAACACATCCCTGTGGGGCACCAGTGCTGATGGTCCGGGTGCTGGATTTGATGCTCCCCAGCCTCACCTGCTGTCTCCTGTCCGTCAGGAAGTTGGTGATCCACTGACAGATGGAGGCCGGCACTGTGAGCTGGGTGAGTTTCTGGTGCAGGATGTCTGGTATGATGATGTTGAACGCAGAGCTGAAGTCCACAAACAGGATCCTAGCGTAGGTCCTGGGGGAGTCCAGGTGATGCAGGATGTAGTTCAGACCCATGTTGACTGCATCCTCCACCGACCTGTTTGCCCGGTAGGCAAACTGCAGGGGGTCCAGCAGGGGGCCTGTGATGTCCTTCAGGTGGCTCAACACTAGTCTCTCGAAGGACTTCATGACCACAGACGTCAGGGCGACGGGCCTGTAGTCATTGAGTCCTGTGATGGTGGGTCTCTTTGGGACTGGGATGATGGTGGAGCTTTTGAAGCATGAGGGCACTTCACACAGCTCCAGCGATGTGTTGAAGATCTTTGTGAAGATGGGGGCCAGCTGCTCAGCACAGACTCTCAGGCAGGAGGGGGACACGCCGTCTGGTCCTGAAGCCTTCTTGGTCTTTTGTCTCTGGAAGAGCTGGATTACCTCACCTTCACAGATCGTCAGCGTAGGTGGGGGGTCAGAGGGGGGTGGGGAGGGGCTTGTGGGGGGGCCAGGTAAATCAGAGTGTTTGGGTGTGGGGTGTGAAAACCTGCAGTAGAAGCTGTTCAGGTCGTCAGCTAGTCTTTTGTTACCTTCAGGGTGGGGGGAGGGTCTCCTGTAGCTTGTAACTTCACGCAGGCCTCTCCAAACTTCTGAGGGGTCGTTGGCAGAGAAGCTCTGTTTTAACTTCTCAGTGTAGCTCCTCTTAGCTACCTTGATCCCCCTCGTCAGTTTGTTTCTGGCCTGCTTGAACAGGTCCCGGTCCCCACTCCTGTAGGCCTCTTCTTTGGCCTGACGCAGCTTCCTCAGTTGAGGTGTGAACCAGGGCTTGTCGTTGTTGTATGTGTGGAAGGTCCTGGTCTGCACACACATGTCCTCACAGAAGCTGATGTATGAAGTCACAGTGTCAGTGTGTTCATTGAGGTTTCCTGATGCAGCTTCAAAAACACTCCAATCAATGCAATCAAAGCAGGCTTGTAACTCCTGCTTTGACTCCTCCATCCACTTCTTCACAGTCCTAACTACAGGCTTAGCCGTTTTTAACTTCTGCCTGTAGGTCGGGATGAGATGAATCAGACAGTGATCAGATAGTCCTAAAGCTGCACGGGGGACAGAGCGATATGAGTCCTTTATTACTGTGTAGCAGTGGTCCAGAGTGTTAGACTCCCTGGTGGGACACTTAAAGGGGACATATAACGCTTTTTTCATCAATAGATATTGGTCTAAGAGGTCCCCAAAACATGTCTTTAAAGTTTATGCTCAAAAAAACACTTTGAAATCAGATTTTGGTCTGCCTGAAAAGTCCTCTTCTTCATTCCTCCTCAGAACACTCTGTTTTCTCTCTGACCACGCCCCCTCAGGAAGTGGATGTGCCTCGGCTCTCCAGCCCGTTGATCTAATGTTTACATGTTGGCTGAATATACACGGCTGCTCAGAGATCGAGTTACTTCAACCCTCTGAATCTGATCCAGAATCTGATCCTGACGGAGAGGCGCCTGTAGCAGGACCTTTTCTGAAGGATTGGTCACAGATTTAGTGTTTCTTGTTGTTTTATTTGTCAGTATGTCGACGTGTGTCTTGGTACACAGCTACAGCTAGGACATGTAGCTATGTAGCTATGCTAACTAGCGCTAGCACTTATCCATGATAAATAAAAATCATCCACTAGATCTTCAAATCTGCAGACGTGGGGAGTAAAACCGACCTTTGTGTTTATTAAGACAGCCTACAACTAGCATGCCTCCCTCCTAAGCTCCTTGTTAGCACACATGTGTGCAGGTAATGAAAAACGGAGGAGGGATTCAGTATTATTTTATACAGTCTATGGGCTGAACAAGCTCCGAGCTCTGACTCCGTGACAGACCGGATATTGTTGTTACGTAACAAAAACACAGAAGTCTGAAACGGCTGGTTTCACACACATTTACAGAAAGGTGGAGAAATCAGAACAGGGGCAGAATGGATTCTTTTCATTTTCGGGGGGTTTGTAGACATGCCAGGGAAACATATTTCAGGTAAAGAACCATTAGAAAGTCAATTTTGCATGATATGTCACCTTTAATATGTTGTCTGTATTTAGGTAGTTCGTGGGTTAAATTTGCTCTGTTGAAATCCCCGAGAATGATGAGCAGAGAGTGGTTACGCAGGCCTGAGGTGGGATGTAGACGCCGACCAGAATAAAGGAGAAGAACTCCCGCGGCGAATAGAAGGGTTTGCAGTTTATGAAAAGAGTTGCAAAAAATACCACAGCTGTTTTTGTAGAAAGGTAGTTCATGAAATTTGAACATTTTCAGAATGTACTTTTTCACACTAAAACGAAAGGGAATACTTTAGAGTTGTTGTTATTTATATGTTATTATGTTCTGATTTTACTGGTCTGGCCCAAGCGTGCCGGATACGGCCCTGGTGGTGAGGCTTTCAGCAGTGTGACTGCCCCCTGGTGGCTGGCTGCAGTATAGGTCAAAAAATCTGTCTCCCCCATACATTTGAAAGGGGGAGCAGTCAAACTTTAAAAAATAAATACACGTCATACGCTGTGATGATATGTAGTTAGTATTTGACTGTTTTGTGTTCAAGGCTTCTTTTTCCTGAAAAGTTTCTTTTTCGTTAGTTATTAGAGTTTAAATAACGGGGTTTTACTTCCTGGTTTCCTTTGATTCACAGCCGCCGTAGAACAAAACTTCAAAGGACACACAGCGTCTTGTGACACTACGCTGTAGGGCGGAGCTTATTACAAAGGCTTCACAGGCTCTGGCTGCACAATGGCTGCGCCCAGGAGAGGGATTTTTTGGCTTCAGAACTGTACAACGGGAAGAGGCGGAGCAACGCTGTCCATTTTTATTTACAGTCTATGGTCTGGCCCACTTCAGATCAACTTGGGCTGTATGTGGCCCCTGAACTGAAATTAGTTTGACGCCCCTGAATTTGAAAGAGTAGAACATTGTAATGGCTGACACTGATATTACAACACAACAACCCGAGTCAATAGACAAGTGTAAAATAAAACTGAATTGTATCTGACTCGACATCAGGACAATCTAAGGTGGATTTTCAAAATAAAAGCCGTCTGAAATATGAAAATGTGCCTGGTCATTTTAAACAGTGGTGGACAAGTACACAGCTTCATTACTGAAGTCAGAGTATAGATACACCTGGTCAAACATTACTCCAATACAAGTGAACGTCGCTCAGTCAAATTAGGACTTGAGTTAAAGTACTGAAGCACTTTCTTTTAAAAGTACTTAAAGCTGGGGTTGGTGGTCAGATTTAGATCCACTTTTTGTTATATTGGTTTAAATGATCTTTATGTCCTGATGGTAATCATTACATAATGTGTTCTAAAAAAAAAGAGGTAAAAAAGCTGCTATCTACAGCCGGAGTAAACCTGGGAAAACACCAACCAATCACTGTTTTTGGGTCCTCAAATTTTAAACCAATCAAATCCTGTCCTGCCGTTCTGCCTGCCTCCCTCGCGTACATTTCCCCAGCGTGCACTCCGAGTCTCCGTCTCCTGCCTCTGCTTCATAGACTGTATAAATAATGGACGTAGTATCCATGACGTCACCCATCAGTTTCTGAAGAGCTGTTTTGAGACCAATCGGCGGCGGCAGCCATATTGCTTCTGTGGAGCGAGTGTGATGTAAAGAGGCGGAGTTTGAGCCTCCTAGCCAACAGCTGCAGTGTTCCCACAGTCAGCTGTGCCTCTCATTGGAAGACTGGTAATCTCAATATCTTTGAAATTGCCGCGTTAGAAAAAACATTCACCCCCCTCACAGTGAGAGGACATCGAGAAATGAGCTATTCAGACTACACTCATCTTTTGTACCAGGCTGTAAACATGTTTATTTCTGCTGTAAAAGATCATCTTTTCCCCATTCATGTGTATGTGACTTCTGGTACTTCTGGAGCCAGCCTCAAGCGGATCCTCCATGAACTGCAGCTTTTAACACTTCCACATTGGACTCATATTTTTAGACCCGAGGTTGCCGCTTGCTCTGCTTCCCCTGACTCTACTGACTGCTCCTCTCGCTCGACATCAGGCCTGTCCCCTCTGACCCGATGAGGTGCTTTGCTCAGGACTGTAGTCCGGATCAGAGTCTAAAAAGCTCTCAACACGGGGGCTCTGACAAGCAGAAGAATTAATGACATTTAGTAAGTCCTACAGAAAATGTAGACGTATCAGAGCGTCCGTGATCACGCCAACCAACAAAACAACAATCAATGTTTGAATGAATGAAAAACTTCTCCTCTTGTCTCTCCTCTCTCCCACTCACACAATACACCTCTCCTGATGCCTTCACTGACTGTCCACACTGTAGGAATTAAGAACATCTACACTGAACACTTATTATGTTATATAACATTATATATGTATTATAACTTTTCTCCTGATATCGTGTCACTGGTACAACTGGATAATGCTAGCATGACAGTTGTGAGTGCTAACAGCAGCCATGTTTGTTTGTGTTTTTAACTTTCACTATGAGAATGTTTTGGTGAGGACCGGTTTTGAATCAGTCACCATCATATGGTCGAGAATCAGCGGCGCTCGTGCATGTGAGCGGGGGGGCGTCGTTTTGGAGGAGCTCTGAGGGAGGAGGGGAGGGGTTAGACGGAGTCCTGAAGACATGCTACATATAAATTCATGCTAGTTTTCCTTGACTACCAACTCCAGCTTTAAGTATTCAAAGTACTTCTTAAAAAATCTCAAAACAATATTGTATTTTTAAAATACATAAATTATTATTATTATTATTATTATTATGTTTATAATTTGTATTATTATCAATAATATTAATGAGAAATTGTTGTTAATAATATTAAGTATGCCTTATTATTATTATTATTATTATTATTATTATTATTATTATTATTATTCATTATTTAATTATTATTATGATTAATATTATATATTAATAATGCAGCTGGTCTATTTTGAAACAAAATGAGTTAGTTATAATCAAAAACGAATGTCAACAAAGCATGCAGCAGTGTCAATAGACTGAAATATTTTGACAGAGATGTTGGGCAGTTTCTAGGTGTGTTCTTGGTGGCCCTTCTTGTTGGTTTTGTCAGCCATCCAGAAAACCACACATCCTGGTTATGAAATCTCTTTAAATTCCATTCCCCTGCTTGGCTTGTTCCTGTTGAGGCTGCAGACTTAAAAAAAAAAACCCTCAGGCTGCAAAGTCTGTTTCCCAAAACAATGGTTCATCATTAGCTATATGCAAACATTACAGGTTTAATAATACACTCTGTGGTTGGAAGCATGATCTGCCATATGTGGTGTGTTAAAAACGATCATGTATACTGAGTGTCAAAGAATCATAGGCTATAAGACGGATCAGGAAAGACAGATGCAGCATGACTCTATATGTCTGGCTGAGAGAGGTCAGACTTGACCGAGAGACCACCTCAGCATCCAATAGACTGTATAAACAATGGAGGTAGTATCCGTGACGTCACCCATCTGTTTCTGAAGCGCTGTTTTGAGGCCAATCGATAGCGGGAGTCATATTGCTGCTGTCGAGCAATTGTGACGCAATGTGGCGGCTTTGAGACTCCTCACCAACAGCTACAGTGTTCCCGCCTGTCAATCAAGTCAGCTCTCTTTGGAAAACTTGTAATATTAATATCTTTGAAATTGCTGCGTTATAAAAATATTCACCCCCTGTATAGTGTGCGCTGATCGAGAAATGAGCTATCCAGACTACACTGGTCTTTTGAACCAGACTGTAAACATGTTTATTTCTGCTGTAAAGATCAGCTTCTTTGAATTGGTGTGTATGTGGTTTCCGGTACTTCTGGGGCCAGCCTCAAGCGGATCCTCGATGAACTGGCCGGCGGTTACAGCTTGGTTGGAGCGGATAAATGTTGAGCAGCAGTTAATCATACTGCAATTATTGCAAAGAAGAAAACAAGGAGGATATGAAGTGTACAGCTGCTGATTCAGTGCAGGCAGTGAGCTGAAAAACCGGTCCAACCACACAGCTGCGGTCTGCGTTGAGGCAGAGTTATATATTTTTAATATGGGTGCAACAATACGTGTATCTGTATTGAACCGTTGGATACAGTGGTCACGGTTCGGTACGCCCTATGAACTGAACAATACGCAGTTTTATATTTATCTGATGAACTTCTGACGAGGCGCTCTGTGCTGAAAGTTCATTGGATCTGCGTTGACTCCTCCGGGCTGCATTGTCAAGCGCAGGTCCACTGAACTGTGCGCTCCTCCCACATTCTTTCAGTCCAAGCTGGTCATGTTTGTTTTAAAGGTGACGTTTTTTTCATCAATATATATTGGTCTAAGAGGTCCCCAAAACATGTCTTTAAAGTTTATGCTCAAAAAAACACTTTAAAATCAGATTTTGGTCTGCCTGAAAAGTCCTCTTCTTCATTCCTCATCAGAACACTCTGTTTTCCCTCTGACCACGCCCCCTCAGGAAGTGGATGTGCCTCGGCTCTCCAGCATGTTGATCTAATGTTTACATGTTGGCTGAATATACACGACTGCTCAGAGATCGCGTTACTTCAACCCTCTGAATCTGATCCTGACGGAGAGGCGCCTGCAGCAGGACCTTTCTGAACGATTGGTCATAGATTTAGTGTTTCTTGTTGTTTTATTTATCAGTATGTCGACGTGTGTCTTGGTACACAGCTATGAACATGTAGCTATGTGGCTATGCTAACTAGCGCTAGCACTTATCCATGATAAATAAAAATCATCCACTAGATCTTCAAATCTGCAGACGTGGGGAGTAAAACCGACCTCTGCCAGAAAGGCAGCGAGACCTTTTATGAAGGATTGGTCACAGATTTAGTGTTTCTTGTTGTTTTATTTGTCAGTATGTCGACGTGTGTCTTGGTACACAGCTACAGCTACAGCTACAGCTACAGCTACAGCTTCAGCTACAGCTACAGCTACAGCTACAGCTACAGCTACAGCTACAGCTACAGCTACAGCTACGACATGTAGCTATGTGGCTATGCTAATTAGCGCTAGCACTTATCCATGATAAATAAAAATCATCCACTAGATCTTCAAATCTGCAGACGTGGGGAGTAAAACCGACCTTTGTGTTTATTAAGACAGCCTACAACTAGCATGCCTCCCTCCTAAGCTCCTTGTTAGCACACATTTGTGCAGGTAATGAAAAACAGAGGAGGGATTCAGTATTATTTTATACAGTCTATGGGCTGAACAAGCTCCGAGCTCTGACTCCGTGACAGACCGGATATTGTTGTTACGTAACAAAAACACGGAAGTCTGAAACGGCTCGTTTCACACACATTTACAGAAAGGTGGAGAAATCAGAACAGGGGCAGAATGGATTTTTTTCATTCTCGGGGGGTTTGTAGACATGCCAGGGACACATATTTCAGATAAAGAACCATTAAAAAGTCAATTTTGCATGATATGTCACCTTTAACTGTGCTTCATCTGGAAATCTATATTTCACCATACGACGGTCTGCTGGGTTCATATGTTCATGTATGTGTGTGTGAGCACGCGCCCGCACAAGAGGGAAGCACGAGTGTCCTCTTTAGTTGCAGAGCAGAGTTGTTCCTTGGTCCTGTAGTGATGCTAGACTAGGTGATGTGTTTTTAAAGTGTGTATATGCATTACTTGTGGTCTTCTACTGCATGCTGTGTAAGACCTCAGCCTGATACCAGACAGTGTTTTCCCTGCTGTAAAATCGGGGCGCACCCGCCGGGTCCCGACCCCCCTGGAAGTCAAAGCAGAAGTGATTTAAGGTCCCCTCTCTCATAGATCAGGTCTATACCTTCTTCTTTTATGTAACAGACTAAATATCCTAATATGTTATTTATCTTATTTACATGACGGGATGTCATTTCTGTCTCTACATGGTCGCACGTACATGTATCGAGCACGCAGACACACACACACACACACACACACACACACACACACACACACACACACACACACACACACACACACACACACACACATACACACACACACATGCAACCCCCCCCATGCACAGCAGAACATGTGTCATGTATAGCTGCCCCTGATACATTGAATTTAATTTTAAACTGTGTTTTTGAGCTGAAACAAGTGTTGGTCATTTCAATAAACTACAAGTTAAAAAAGGCATGGACATTTCTCTTTTTCTGTATCTAAAACGTATCGAACCGTGACAAAAACGTATCAAACTGAACCTTGAATTTTGTGTATCGTTGCACCCCTAATTTTTAAGGCGCTCATGTCGGACTTCTTTCACAGGTTTCTGCGTCAGTACAAGGCCACGTGAATGTACAACGTATGCTACAGCACAGATTAAACAACACATAAAACACACACAGTCTCACTCACTCATGTAGTGGCAGTGAATATGTGAAGATTGAGAGGGACTAAAGTCAAATATTACTAAAAGAAGCTCATGAACACTCAAACTCTCAGGGTCTGGAATAACTAATGCAGGTAACAACTTAATCTATAGTTAAATTTCAAATAATCAGACTCAAAGAAATTAAGACTAAAAAGGCATTTTTAATTACAAGTCAACTCTAAAGATCTCCTGGGTTCACACACTCTGCACACAGCTGTCAGTCTGTGTCCTGTTCGTTGTGCAGAGAGGGAACTTTTATTGTCTTGGTTGAAGAGTAATCACAATAACCTACTTCACTCTTTACACAGGGCTGGGCAGGATCCAGTTTGATGATTCCGTATGACAAACAGGATAACACCTGACAAAGGCTGTTTCAGGAGTTGAGCTAGCTGTAGTTCCCAACAGTGCAGTGTCAATACTGAACACAGACACCATACATTTCACATCAGAGATCAAACAAGGGTTTAACCACCTACCATGACACGAGTAGGACTTACACAGAATATACCTGACAACTATATCATCTTTATTCATATTAATTCATATTTATTATCTAATACTTATCTAACTATTAAAACTAGCTCAGTCACTTAATCGTGACAGCAAATCAGAAAACGTTGACTTCATGATACACACATCAGAGTGAGGACCCCAATCAATTAATCTTTATTTGTATAGTGCCAAATCACAGCTAACATTATCTCAAAACATAGACCACTCTATGTCAAATAATGAACAGAGACCCAACACCAAGAAAGGGTAAAACTTCCTTTAACAGGCAGAAACCTCGAGCAGAACCAGACTCATGTTAGACAGCCATCTGCCTCGACCGAGTTGGGTCTGGAAAGAGGGATAGAGGAGAATAAGAGAGAGAGGGAGCGGTGATAGTGATGAGACGAGTAGTAGTAGCTGTTGTTTTGGAGTCCAGCACGTCCGTATCAGCTGGAGTCTGGAACGTCCACAGCAGGAGGACGTCTACGGCAGCTCAGAGGAACCTACGAGACAAGGGAGCTCAGGGACTCCAGAAAGGTCTATGGTTAGTAACTTTAATGGGACAGGGAGAGTTAAAGTAAGATGAGGGGGTTGGGGGGAAGGGGCTGAGATAGGATCCTAGTGTGTCAGTGAGCCAGTTCCCCCGGCAGTCTCATCCTACAGCAGCATAACTAAGAGCTGGTCCAAGCCTGATCCAGCTCTAACTATAAGCTTTATCAAAAAGGAAAGTTTGAAGCCTACTCTTAAAAGTAGAGAGGGTGTCTGCCTCCCAGACCATGACTGGTAGATGATTCCAAAGGAGAAGGGCCTGATAACTGAAGGCTCTACCTCCCATAATACTTTTAGAGACTTTAGGTACGATGAGCAGGGCTGCATGTTGGGAGCGTAGTGTTATGGTATGTAAACGCTGAGGCTCCACTGTGAAGACAAGACCTCATGCAGACAGTGTTACTGACGTGTTATGCTAGTTGTTGACACCAAAGTAAATACCTCTCAACTCACAGACCATATGGAAACACAGAAAAAGACAGCTTCCCGTAAAGTGAAGCCAAAACATTTAGAGCGCCTCCTGGTGACTGGCTACTGAATAAGTCATACACCCTGCTTCTTCCATTTTAAAGGTGACATATCACGCTTTTTTCATCAATATATATTGGTCTAAGAGGTCCCCAAAACATGTCTTTAAAGTTTATGCTCAAAAAAACACTTTGAAATCAGATTTTGGTCTGCCTGAAAAACTCTCTTCTTCAGTCCTCCTCAGAACAGTCTGTTTTCCCTCTGACCACGCCCCCTCAGGAAGTGGATGTGCCTCGGCTGTCCAGCACGTTGATCTAATGTTTACATGTTGGCTGAATATACACGGCTGCTCAGAGATCACGTTACTTCAACCCTCTGAATCTGATCCAGAATCTGATCCTGACGGAGAGGCGCCTGTAGCAGGACCTTTCTGAAGGATTGGTCATAGATTTAGTGTTTCTTGTTGTTTTATTTATCAGTATGTAGACGTGTGTCTTGGTACACAGCTACGAACATGTAGCTATGTGGCTATGCTAACTAGCGCTAGCACTTATCCATGATAAATAAAAATCATCCACTAGATCTTCAAATCTGCAGACGTGGGGAGTCAAACCGACCTCTGCCAGAAAGGCAGCAGGACCTTTTATGAAGGATTGGTCACAGATTTAGTGTTTCTTGTTGTTTTATTTGTCAGTATGTAGACGTGTGTCTTGGTACACAGCTACAGCTACGACATGTAGCTATGTAGCTATGCTAACTAGCGCTAGCACTTATCCATGATAAATAAAAATCATCCACTAGATCTTCAAATCTGCAGACGTGGGGAGTAAAACCGACCTCTGTGTTTATTAAGACAGCCTACAACTAGCATGCCTCCCTCCTAAGCTCCTTGTTAGCACACATTTGTGCAGGTAATGAAAAACAGAGGAGGGATTCAGTATTATTTTATACAGTCTATGGGCTGAACAAGCTCTGAGCTCTGACTCCGTGACAGACCGGATATTGTTGTGACGTAACAAAAACACTGAAGTCTGAAACGGCTCGTTTCACACACATTTACAGAAAGGTGGAGAAATCAGAACAGGGGCAGAATGGATTTTTTTCATTCTCGGGGGGTTTGTAGACATGCCAGGGACACATATTTCAGGTAAACTACCATTAAAAAGTCAATTTTGCATGATATGTCACCTTTAACCATAGACTGGTTAAAACATGGACGTAGTCTCAGTGAAGTCACCCATCTGTTCCTGAAGCAGAGTTTTGAAGCCTGTCAACAGCTGTCTCCATGTTTGAAATGCAGACTCAGCCTAACCTTCAAAGATCTACAATGAGGCAATAAGGCAGAGTTAAGGCAGGCCTTTAGCCTCCTCTCTACAGATATAGTGACTCCACCTGTCACTCTGACACTGAGTTGATCCCCTGAATTTGTTCAGATAGAGAGCTGAGACCCCTGATAATAGAAACACAGAAGGAAGAGTAAAACAGATTGAAGGATGATTTACATCAGCCCTGTTTAAGTAGCGGCCCGTGGGCCACATGCGGCCCTAAAGCAACCCTCGAAAGCAACTGCAGAGTGATTGTGACTTGGTCAGGCTAGAAAAAATCTTTTACTAACACTGACAAGTGCTGCTCTTTTATTTGGTTTAAGCCCTTTTGGATGTGGCAATACGTTAATAAACATCCAGTGTGTTTGTTATCTTATCTATTTGGTTTTATTTTTAATGGTTAACTTTGTTCACTGTCTGCTAAAAATGTCTAGCACAGCTCATGTCCTTAGTCCATGCCCAGCACAACCAAATATTTATTTGAATATACCTGATTTACATGCCACAGATTAAAGGTTATTAACTTTGTTGTAAACTGTCCTTTGTTTTTACAACAGGGTGAGATCATTATGTAGAGTCATGTATGATAAGAACACTTTGTTCATTCCACCTCTGCTTTGTTGACTTATCTGACTCAAGCGAAAGGGAAGTTGAAGACGAGCCGCTTCTCCGGAATCTCACCGTGAGGCTGTGTCATCGGTTTTCCTGAACCAATAGTTTCCACATGTTTGGGCTTGTGATCCCTTCCTGCAGCCTGTTGCACCAGCTGTGGGTAAGTTCAAACGTAGCCTAGTTTGAACGTAATTTCTCATTTAGGATGGAGTTTACACTCTGGTAACATTTTGGGCGTTGCACCAGCTGAGATAGTTCCAAGTTAGATACAGAGGGTTCTCCCAGCTATATGACGTCTGCAACGTGATATCCACGAGAGATTAAATCCTTTGGAAAAATATGTTGACTCATGAGATTAGCCCTCCTGAGTATTAAAGGTGACATATCATGCAAAATGGACTTTTTAATGGTTCTTTACCTGAAATATGTGTCCCTGGCATGTCTACAAACCCCCCGAGAATGAAAAAAATCCATTCTGCCCCTGTTCTGATTTCTCCACCTTTCTGTAAATGTGTGTGAAACGAGCCGTTTCAGACTTCAGTGTTTTTGTTACGTAACAACAATATCCGGTCTGTCACGGAGTCAGAGCTCAGAGCTTGTTCAGCCCATAGACTGTATAAAATACAACTCATCCCCTCCTCTGTTTTTCATTATCTGCACACATGTGTGTTAACAAGGAGCTTAGGAGGGAGGCATGCTAGTTGTAGGCTGTCTTAATAAACACAAAGGTCGGTTTTACTCCCCACGTCTGCAGATTTGAAGATCTAGTGGATGATTTTTATTTGTCATGGATAAGTGCTAGCGCTAGTTAGCATAGCCACATAGCTACATGTTCATAGCTGTAGCTGTAGCTGTAGCTGTGTACCAAGACACACGTCTACATACTGATAAATAAAACAACAAGAAACACTAAATCTGTCACCAATCCTTCATTAAAAGTCCCGCTGCCTTTCTGGCAGAGGTCGGTTTTACTCCCCACGTCTGCAGATTTGAAGATCTAGTGGATGATTTTTATTTATCATGGATAAGTGCTAGCGCTAGTTAGCATAGCCACATAGCTACATGTACGTAGCTGTGTACCGTCTACATACTGATAAATAAAACAACAAGAAACACTAAATCTATGACCAATCGTTCAGAAAGGTCCTGCTACAGGCGCCTCTCCGTCAGGATCAGATTCAGAGGGTTGAAGTAATGCGATCTCTGAGCAGCCGTGTATATTCAGCCAACATGTAAACATTAGATCAACGTGCTGGAGAGCCGAGGCACATCCACTTCCTGAGGGGGCGTGGTCAGAGAGAAAACAGAGTGTTCTGAGGAGGAATGAAGAAGAGGGTTTTTCAGACATGCCAAAATCTGATTTCAAAGTGTTTTTTTGAGCATAAACTTTAAAGACATGTTTTGGGGACCTCTTAGACCAATATATATTGATGAAAAAAGCGTGATATGTCCCCTTTAACATATGATGTAGTTGATAATTGTACCACTCGATGTCACTTTTATTATATACTCTGTAGATTGAGGCTTTAGGCTATAGTTATCACCTTACTTTAGTTTGTTTCAGCTGTTGGTCAGTTCTGAGACAATTAGGCACGAAAGATAATAATGCATCAAAATTGGTGCTTTCCTCTGATTGGCTGCTTGAAGTGTAAACGTCATATCTGCGACAATGTTTTGGTTAGTTTAGACATTACAGTCTACTAGTTAAGATGAACCTTACGTCTCCGTGGTGAAACCAAACAATGACACAACTTAAGTTACAAACTAACTAGTTTCAAAGTTTGGTTTAGTGAGGACTTCACACCCTTACTTAGGACACAGCTTATGCACAGCTGGTGCAACAGGCTGTGCATAAGCTCTCCACTTTTAAGAGTAGGCTTCAAACTTTCCTTTTTGATAAAGCTTATAGTTAGAGCTGGATCAGGCTTGGACCAGCTCTTAGTTATGCTGCTGTAGGATGAGACTGCCGGGGGAACTGGTTCACTGACACACTAGGATCTCAGCCCCTTCCCCCCAACCCCCTCATCACTTACTTTAACTCCCCCAGTTCCATTAAAGTTACTAACAAAGACACAATCAAGTTATTTTTAATCAGACATGCAGTGCGTGTTGTATAAGCTCTGACCACATGAGTCATCTTCGATCCTATTGGATTGATCTTGCATTGCCTCCTGGCAGTGGTGTACTCAGGGGGGAGCAGGGGAGGCGATGGTCCCCCTTTTGCCCTCATGTTTGAAAGTTTGTGTTTTCCTTTTTTCATAGATCAATTTCCACCACAATTGGTCACATAAATGTTCACCATGATGCAAGAATGAATTGTTAGATGCACAAAATTTCATTGAGGAGGACCCTCAGAATCCCCCCCCTTGTTACCTCTGCCTCAACACATTCAAATGAACCCTAAACCTTGAGTACCAGGGGTTTGAAAGGAGCTGGACAATTTGGGAGTTTTCACCCCTGCCCAACCAACCAACCAACCAACCAACCAACCAACCAACCAACCAATCAGACTTTATTTATCAAGCTCTTTTCATACAATGACATTGTAACACAAAGTGCTTTACATAAAAGCAACTTAAAGTAAAATAAATGTAGGGTGGCCTAGCGGTCTAAGTGCCCCAAATACAGAGGCTACAGTCCTCATTGCAGGGGTCGCTGTCCTGTCAAATAAAGGCAAAAAGGCCCAAAAATATAACTTAAAAAAAAAAATTAATAGAATAAATAAAAAAGAAAGAAAGATGTATATAAAAATAAAATCCTAATCCCAACCACAGACCGGACCCCAAACCCACCCCACAATCCTAAGGTTAAGAACACAATAAATGCAACAATAATAATAACAATGAAAATAAATTACATCGATTAATACATTAATTTAAGAATAAAAAAGAAGTTGCTGAAAGAACTGAGGAAACACTCTCATGATATCTTAATGAGGAAACACTGGAGGAGAAATAAGATGTTAAAACTCAACACAGGAAATGAAACTCACCAAAATAAAATACATAACTAAGATAATAATGTAGGGTTTAACAATTTTAATACCTACCTTTTAATATAATATTGATTTAAATATTGCTTTATTATTTTAGTAATTTTAAGTGTTATCTTATTCTATTTTTATGTATTTATTCATTCATTTATTTAATTTTATTTATCTACTCAGTTTTATTGATATTTTTCAGCCTTAGTTTTATTTTTCAACTCTTATCCTTACCTTTTAAATCTATTTATTTTAACTATTTTTATTTCTTAATTTTGATGCTTTAACTTATTTTAATTACACATATTTTATTTTGGTGTGCATTGGTCTCTATTTTATTTTATTTTTATGTTGTTCTTATTTTTAATTTGTATTTTTATTAGTTTTATTATTATCATTATTATTATCTTCCACTAAAATGTCTTAGCATTGTTTCATTTCTGCTTCTTTCTTGTTTTCAATCGCTGTAAAGCACTTTGGGTTGCATTTTATTTGTATGAAAGGTGCTATATAAATAAAGCTTGATTGATTGATTGATTGAATAAAACACTAAAATATTTAACAGTTAAAAGAAAATAAGATGCTATACTTAAAATAAATAAAACAAAATAAAATTTATAAAAAGTAACTAAAATTTGAATCAGATAATAAAAAATAACTTTGTCAGTGCAGCGTTCAGCAGGCTCTCTCTCTTTAATCTGTTAGAAATACTGAATCATGTCAACTTGATCCTTTAAGAAGGAGATTATAGTCTCTTGTTTGGTTACATATGAGCGAATACATCTTATATCAGGTACAACAATCAGAAGGTTTTAAGGTTAGTTTGATTTAACCTTTTACTAAAGTGTCATGAACTCAAAACATTGAAAAGATGTCTTGTGGAGCATCTGAACACCAGAGCAGAGCAAAGTGACACACAGTGCATGGTTAGAGAACAACGGACGGCTGGCGTGTGGGTGTCTGATTCTACTCACTACTCACAGTTTCCCTGTAGCTTTTTTTTTGTCTTTCCAGAATTTCCTGTTTGTCATTTTATCTCTCGTCATCTCTTGCCTCCCCGCCTGCCAGCATCAGTCACCTTATCCTCCCACCAACGGAAACACCTGTTCCTTGTTCCCCTTTTGTCTTGTGCACAGTCACCAGTGTTTAACCAGGCCTGCTCCACAAAAGGAGGTCAACAAACACAGCTAATCTTTGGTTATCTGTCTGCATTAACACTTATAATAATAATAATAATAATAATAATAATAATAATAATAATAATAATAATAATAATATAGTGATATTATTATTATTATTATTATTATTATTATTATTATTATTATTATGACTATTATTATTAATACTCACTAGTCTTAACAAGTGTCTGCATTTTACCGTCTGTTTTTAACCCTGTTTTTATTCTTACTGCCCTTTTAAAGCTAGGGTTGGTAGTCAAGGAAAACCAGCATGACTTTGAATGTAGCTTTTCCTCATGACTCCGTCTAACCCCTCCCCTCCTCCCTCAGAGCTCCTCCAAAACGACGCCCCCCCCCCCCTGCTCACATGCACGAGCGCCGCTGATTCTCGACCATATGATGGTGACTGATTCAAAACCGATCCTCACCAAAACATTCTCATAGTGAAAGTTAAAAACACAAACAAACATGGCTGCTGTTAGTACTCACAACTGTCATTCTAGCATTATCCAGTTGTACCAGTGACACGATATCAGGAGAAAAGTTATAACACATATATAATACTGTAACAGCTCTACTGTTTGTTAAATGTGTTCAGTGTAGATGTTCTTAATTCCTACAGTGTTGACGGTCAGTGAAGGCATCAGGAGAGGTGTAGAGTGTGTGAGTGGGAGAGAGGAGAGACCATAGACTGTATAAAATATGGACGTAGTATCCGTGACGTCACCCATCTGTTCCTGAGAGCTGTTTTGAAGCAAATCGACGGCGGCAGCCATATTGGAAATGCGGAACTCAACTAGGCAGAGTGTGACGTAGTGTGAGTCTCTTAGCCAATGGCTGTGTGTTCCCCACCGGGAGTCAAGTCAGTCATGTCCTTATTTGGGCAAAACTCATAATCTTAATATCTTCTGAACCGTCATGTTAGAAAAAAATTCACCCCCCGTACAGTGTGTGCTGATAGAGAGATTAGCGTTGTAGGGCCAAGCCGTTTTTTGAACCAGGCTGTAAACATGTTTATTAATGCTGCAAAGATCGTCTTTTTCCCATTCATATCTATGTGGTTTCCTGTGTTTCTGCAGCCAGCCTCAAGAGGATTTTCGATGTATTGCAGTTTATATCACTTCCGCATTGGCTTCATCGTTTGAGACCGGAGTTTGCCGCTTGGGAGAGACAAGAGGAGAAGTTCTTCATTCATTCAAACATTGATTGTTGTTTTGTTGGTTGGCGTGATCACGGCCGACAGTGACCGGTTATTAAAGATCAACGTGTTCATGAATCGGCTCGTCATCCCTACAGCGTCCGGACGGACGCTACAATAAATATATATTTTCTGTAGGACTTACTGAACGTCATTAATTATTCTGCTTGTTGGTGAGAGCTTTTTAGACTCCGATCCGGACTACAGTCCTGAGCAAAGCACCTCATCAGGTCAGAGGGGACAGGCCCGAGGACGAGCGAGAGGGGCAGTAAATAGAGTCAGGGGAAGTAGAGGCAGGAGACGGGGACTCGGAGGAGTGCACGCCGGGGAAATGTATGCGCAGGAGGAGGGCAGAACGGCTGGACGGGCTTTGATTGGTTTAAAATTTTGGGACCCAAAAAACAGTGATTGGTTGGTGTTTTCCCAGGTTTACTCCGGCTGTAGATAGCAGCTTTTTTTTACCTCTTTTTTAGGAACACATCATGTATTGATTACCATCAGGACATAAAGATCATTTTAACCAGTATGACAAAAAGTGTATCTAAATCTGATTACCAACCCCAGCTTTAATATGTCCTGTAGCACTTTGAGATTTGTTCAAAATGTAAAGTGCCTGATAAATAAAATGTATATGTATGTATGGAGGAGCTTTAAAAACAAGTAAAATTACTTTAAAATCAATTCTCAAAGACATAGGTAACTAGTGCAGAGTTTTAAAATGAGGGGTTATGTGATCTGTTTTCTTTTTTTCTGGTTGAATCTCTGGCAGGAGCGTTTTGAACGAGTTGTAGTTTTTTCAGAGACTTTTTGGGCAGACCAGTAAAAAGTGAGTTGCAATAATCTATGAGTGGTGATAAAAGCATGAATTACATTTTTTGCATCTTTCAGAGATAAAAAAAAAAAGGTCTGTCTTTTGCAATGTTTCTGGTGATAAAATGAAGTATTGGGTAAATGTAAATCATGCTTCACAGTCCAGGCCACAGATCCTCTTTCTTCACAGACCTTGCTCAGGGCATGTCCAGAGTTTTGCCAGATTTTTCTGTGCTACAAAAACCCAAAAGCTTTAGTGGCAGTTTGACGTGTGATTGCAATCAGGAGTCTTATATCTCTCTCTGTCTGCTTGAATCTGATTCTCAAGTGTCCCACAACCATGATGTCAAAGAAAAGACTGCACCAGAGAAGCTGAGCATCCCTGCTCCTAGCAGCTGCTGCAACCTGGATTTCATGCACGGCATCAATAACCAGAATGTTGTTCCTGATGTGTATGTAGATAATAACCACCGCAACCAAAGCAGATAGGTAAATGATCTCTATTTACAGATCATAAAAATGTAGATCCTGTACTCAGGGGTCTGGATTGCAAGCATGGGAAACGCTCTGGTTCATGTTTGTACACTGTTCAAAGAAAATAGCTGTGAAAACTCAAAATTTCAAGGCAAATGTCTGCACTAGATTTTTTGAGTTTTGAGGCTAACTAGAAATCTTACATTTGAGCCAACTGATGAGTTTTTGTTGAGATAACTTATCATTCATATGTATACAGAAACATTGCTAGTATTGGATTATTTTCAGTTGTGATGTCTATTGCCAATTGACTGATGGTCATCATTGAATTTTTACATTAGGACATCTCCCCCTAGAGGTGTGAGAGTAACGTATGCACAGGGGATAGTTGCTCTGTTTCCATATCTGGAAGACCCATACTCACAACATGGATATGTAAGTAAAAGAGTCCTTGCAACATTAACCCTGTAAGAACCACAGTTGTAATATTACAACATCAGTTTAAGATATTCTTTAAAAAAAAAATCAACAAAGGTTTTTTTTAAAGACCACATTTACACGGTCAATGGGTCCTATTGTTTCACCCTGCATTGCCATTGGGTGGTCAATGTGTTCAAGCGAGCCATGAACTCACACAACCTGCAGACTTTTCTCCAGACTCATCTCCTTATTTTATTGGACTGGATTTTCCATGATTGAAGTGAGTAAAATGTCTCAAATATTTTTTTTGATGATGATTACAATGTCTCTAACATGATTAGATTTAGTTATTGTGGAATTCATTCATCAAATGTGATTTTGAGCATGTTATGTCTATGTTGTAATTCTACAACCCTGGGTCAACATGGTAGTCAAAATAGCAGTTACACCTGACACATTCCATG
The DNA here is from genome assembly GCF_009762535.1 of Notolabrus celidotus. NCBI lineage: Eukaryota > Metazoa > Chordata > Actinopteri > Labriformes > Labridae > Notolabrus > Notolabrus celidotus. Next base: position 2,000,026 of record NC_048287.1, on the reverse strand, counting down.
GGGACACTGTACTTCTCACATGTTCACATATGAACAGATATGCTTTAGAAATATCATTTATATGATGATTACTGTTAATACAAACTATTAATGTGATTTCTGTTAAAATGTTGAGTTTAGACAATAATTGATTCAATTATTTTTGGTTGCTGTATATGAAATTCTATATGTAGCAGTATTTGAAACTGCATCTGTGTCTCATCAGTTTAAAATAATTAACAGTTGAAGTATATAATTTAACTGATCCTGGGCTTTGTTTTTCTGCTCAAATAGCTTCTTGTTGCATTAGAGTAGGCAGAAACAGGTTCTGAATGTTTTGGGGGGTTGCTTGTTGTATTGTTCAGGGAGAGGTGAGAATGTTCTGGAATGTGGGGATGTGAAGTGTTCCCTTTTAGTATGATAAGTAGAGACCCTAACAGGCCATCCACACACTATAGTGTAAATTTGGTGGAATGTGAAAGTCAGATTAGGATACATTTGAACTGAAACTATTTAGCCTGGAGAATATATGCTCATCTGTCTTACTCGCTTACGTACATATTTATTATTCATTTGTCTGTTTTACTTTTTCCATTTCAGAATGCCACCAACAAAGAGATATGTTCTCTACAGTGTGCAGGATGGGATTGATGCCATCACAAATGGAGACAATGGTTTTGAGATGGATTCAGACACTGATACCAGTGCAAGAGGCAGATGAACGTGCAAAGTGGACAAAGAAAATCTGCAGCCCACTGACTGCCCAGCTGATGATTATATGAACATTCAGCCCCAAACTACCAAACACAAAATGCCCCGCGACCAGTATCATTGTCTGAAAAAGGATTTCATTAGTCCCAATACTGATTTCTCTGGTCCAGACATCACCAATAATGTAATTTCTCTCAATACACCACTAGAGTACTTCAAGAAGTTTGTGTCCGATTATGTAGAATAGAAATACCCACACCCTACGCAGCAAGTGTGATGTTCGTCTTTGCTTTCAGAGGAAAAGAACTGTTTCTGGGACTTACGCTGCAAATGAACAAAGCTGAACACTGGGACACTCGGACTTTGAATGCTCAGAAGGGATTTTGTAAATTTTGTAAATACAGTATTATCATGTTTCTTTTTATTATTAAATGACTTCATAAAAAATATGATTGTTTTATGATTATTATCCATGACATAAGTTGTTATGAAGCAACATTAGCACTCAACACTGCAAAGGAAACCTAAGTTGTTTAGTATATTTGTCTAAACAAGGTGAGTATAAATACAGAAATTCTGCTCCCAACTAGACCCAACGTTGCAATATTACAACATATCCCTAAAATCTTACTAAAACATCAACATTTTAAAAACCCTTTAATTTCTGTATCAGAGTCCCCCTACAAAAACATATGAGTGGTGAAACATTTTTTTTCTCAAGTATTTCTATATCTGGGTCTTACAGGGTTAAACACATAATTGCCCTCAATTGATGTCATAGTAAGTCTGCTTGTATTTAATTACATAGGAACATTACGATCCAGAGAGCGGTTCAGGATACCTTGCATGGCGTTTGAAGACTATTCAAAGAAAATATAAAGAGGAAAGAGGTAACTCGGTTAGCAAATCTTGCATATGATATTGATGGAATTTGTAAGCATGAGTCAATAAAATGTTGTTTTTTCTTAAGTTGGTGACCCTTCACCGCTGACACAGTGTTCTCAGATGAGGACGTGGAAGCAGCTATTGTTGTTTTGAGACACTCTGCAGATGAAGACACTATCTGTGAGAAGATGAAAGCTACCTTTGTTTATCGTCAGTCAATGGTCAACGATGAAAAGAAAGCAGAAGATGTCTTCTCAGTCTTCCCGCGGTTTCTGGACACAAGCGGACTGGTAAGACATCATCAGTCTTTGAATCACTGAAGTATTCCATGCAGTATGCAGTGTCACTGATCAATCCTTTCTTTCTACTGTATTTCTGCATTACAGATAGAACAAGATTTCAGACTCCTGTTTGGTGAGGCCACCGCCAACAAATTCATGGAGAGGTGGCCGACCAATCTCAAGAGCCAAAGTTGTAAAGGAAAGCCATGGACTGGTGCCCACCACAGAGCTCTTGGAGTTACTGTGCAATGCTGAGTGTGAAGCTGAGAATGGTAAGACTGTGACTGTTTTTAATCGCCTTTATTGGTTATATAGGTAATTGCCAATTGAATGTATTTATGGAATAATGTTAATCTGATGTTTGTCGGCCTGTAGGCTGGGACAGTGACATGTCTGCTATCTTACTGCTGCTACATCTGCTACCACCATCCACGCTAGGACGAAAGAGACCAGGAAAGATGTCTGCATCTCAAGCTGTCGACAGCCTCATCAAATTCATAAAGGTTTGTTAAGTTGGGGGCGCTGGTGGTCTAGCGGTCTAAGCGCCCCACGTACAGTGGCTACAGTCCTCGTCGCAGGGGTTGCCGGTTCGATTCCCGGCCGGTCTACCATCTCCTGCATGTCCTCCCCCGCTCTCTACTCCCCACATTTCCTGTCTTACTTCAGCTGTCCTATGAAATAAAGGCAAAAAGGCCAAAAATATAACTTAAAAAAAAAAAAAAAAGGTTTGTTAAAAAGTTGTTTAAAATATGCTTTCCATCACCTCCATTTCACACACAGTGAGGTGGTCTGATCTATTGTCAGAGGTTTGTCACTAAATACTGCTTTTAAATCTGCTCTTGCAGGCGGGAACCAGTGTACAGCTGCACCTAGACAACGTCACCCAAAGCAGTCAGCCTTACCTTCTTGCTCAGCGACCCACAAGAAGCAGCATTCAAGCCTTCTTCATTGTGATTGACAAGCATGCACTTCCAAGTAAGGCGACAGGTTCAGTGGGAGCCCTTGACGAACTCTTTAAGGCCCATTCTGTCTTTCGTACGTCATACAGTTCTTCTCTGAACAACTTTTTCACTTTCCTGCAAACAACCATTTACAACATTGACGTTGGGGAAACAAAGGAAACTCCAAGAGTTGCAGAGTTGCGAGCAAGAATGGTGCGTTAGTATCCGTTAAGGTAGTTCATGTTTTTTGTCCTGGCAGGTTGTGATCCTAAATGTGGCCAAGTAGGATCCTAACGTTCTTTTGGTAGCTTTTCTGGCATTGCCAGTAGTGTTCAAGTTCTGAAAGTGAACTGGGCTAAACACAATGGGTTTGTTAACGCCCATATTTGGTTATTTGTGGCAGAGTCTGAAATGCCTTTGTTTTACCAGATTGAGTCAGTTCTGATAATACATGAGAAACTGTTGTTGCTCACTTTGCTGTTATGCACAGTAACATTTCAAGAACATTTTCATGTCTATGAGTTGACAAGGACTAAGCAAGATTTTGTTTTCTTTCATGTCAACAAACTGCAATATCCAAGGCCTTTAGACATACAAATGTCATGGAATGAATGACACAGCTCTTTGTGGTCCCATATTGCTTTCTCTTGAGCATCAAAGCATTGTATTAAATATGTCATGGTTTGTTATTTATATGACATAGAATGAGAAACATAATAAATGCTGTAACTGTACCCGTCTGTGTTTGTATTTATTTCCATTTGATAGGTTAGACCACTGCAATTTAGTAATATAGCATCATATGATGAATATGTAAAAAATAACACTACATAGAAATAAATATAACATTTTTACACTAAATTTGGAGTAAAAATAGCTCTATAAAGTGTTATCAGTACTCTGAACAGTGTGAAACAACCACAGTGTTTAATATTTTTACACATTTCGTTGTTAATTTTGACACTGAATTGAGTAGAATCAACTCTGAAAAATTGACACTGGCCATAGAGTAAATTTTACTCTAATTTTGAGTGGGACCAAATGTTAACTGAGTTAAATTCAACTCTCTTAGAGTTAATTTGACACTCCATTTTTACTGTGTAGTGTAACTGAAAGTTTTGAGTTCTACATACTAAGAAGTGAAAGTTGTGCCAACTTATTATTGTTTGTTTAGAAAATGTCCCTAAATGTTACTGCACGTTACTGCACCCTTTTCACACCTGCAAGGTAGCTAGCTAATGTTCAAGGCGGCTAACTATTGGTAATGACCACGTCTTATTAAACTAACTAAACAAATTAAAGTGACAGTAACCGGTAATCAACTCACCATCAACTGACCAACTGTAAAGCTAGAGTTTCAATACAATACTCAAACCAAACCCTCACCTTTAGGGTGATCAAATCCACACAGGACAGGAGAGATGGAGCCACATGTGGGGAATTGAAAGTGTGGAAGACCCCTGTAGATTTGAGTTGGAGACCCCGTTCTTTGACTGAAGCATACTCAAATAATTTAGCCAAGCCTCAAATCCATCATTTCAAGTTCTACCAACCTAACTTATGAAATGAGACCAATTTTACACAACACACTGAATACAGGGAGTTGAGATAACTACTTTGATGGAGTTTGAAACAAAATCATTCACCAAAAAATCATTTTCAGGCCAACAATTTTAGTTTTCATTTTTGCAGTGTAGTTTTGATGTGTTAAGTTTCATTTGAAGCTCGTCCCCATCTTCTCCTCGATGGGTCTTTTCCATTCAGCACAAGTTGCTGCTCTTTAGAAAGCAAAATGCATCTTTCAAGATGAGACCTGAATGCGCATGCAGGTGAACACAGGTGTCAGCCCTGACTGGAAGCAGAATAAGTTATCAGGGCCTTTATTGCAGAACTAACAAAAACAATAAAACAGCCTTCAATAAAAAAGTAAGTCTGAGTCCTCTCCATCTTCAAAGCCCCGATGCAATCCTCTTGGAGCCTACAGCACTGTTTTGAGCTGCCAGACATTTTTTCATCAAAGATGTTTTAAGGCAAGCAAACAAACAGATTCAATAAAACATTGATTAAAAAAGTCATGAAGAGAAATTTTCAGAGTAGGAAAGCGTATATCTTTGTTAGGAGAGAAAGGTAAGGTGCCAGACTTATTTACACAAAGCTTCATCTGGTCGCAGGTGCAGGAGCAGAACACATTACCTCGTTGGTACTTTTAGACAAGTGAGGGAATAACACCCATCAGAGGAGGAGAAGAAATTATCTGTCTTTTTGCGTGAGCTGAATATCAGCAACCAAATTTTCAACCGGTCTTCCTTTTCACATTTGTTTATATGAACAAGTTCTCCAGCCCTCATGGGTTTTCCGCAGCAGAGAGTTTGCATGGAGTCATGCCCCGGCTGCACAGAGGGAGTGCAGGTCCTGGTCATGGATAACGAGCTCCACCCAGAACGAGCGCTCAGGTAATTTCTTTGGTGAGGCTGACAATGACTCGCTCCTGATGGATGGTGGTGCAATCACCAGGACTGATGGAGTTATCAGCATAGTTTAGTGAACACAGCCATCTGTCAGAGCACTGCAGCAGAAACCATTCTTCAAATACATAACATGACAACTTTTTATTAAGTGATAAACAAGCTCTCACTGTGATTTAGTGCTGTTTCTCTGCAGAGAGGCGCAGGCTGCACTAGCCGGTAAGATTAGTTTCTGAGCAGGTTTATGGATCCACGCATCCCAAAGAAATCATTTCTGACCAATCCAGTCGCTCATTTGTCATCCCTCTATCAGACAGCTTTCCACGTTAAGGCTCTGATGCTGCAGCAAACGCCTTCACTGCATCAAGAATTAAATGTGTGTGACCAAACACAGGTTTAAAAGAAGTATTTGTTTTGGACTATCCAGTATTTGCATTATGCTTAAAGATTTATTATGCAGTCCCCAATGATTGACAGACACCTTATCTTCATGTCTCTCTTTGCTGTTTAACATGAAACACTTTTTTCTTTCTTTTATGTTTCCTCTTCCGCATTAAAGAGCAAGCTGGTAAAAGTCCCAAAGAGCCGAGCCACCAGCATGCTTTAAATCAGGGGTGTCAAACATGCGGCCCGCGGGCCAAGACCGGCCCGCCAGAGGTTCCAATCCGGCCCGGCGGGATGACTTTGCAAAGTGAAAAAAATGACAGAGAAGACATTAACTGCAATTTTTCAATAAAAGTAACTACTATTTCAAATTTGTCTTCCGAGGGTCACATAAAATCAAAGTGCTGACTGAGCACACCTGAACAGCACTTTTTTTTCCAGGATTTTTTCCCTCAAAGTGAGAAAATAGATGACTTGCTGTTTGCATAATCCAGTTGAGATTCATGCAGACTTTTTAGAGCACTATAAGATGACCCACTAACTCCTAACACTAGCACTACACCCCTGCATACAACACTGGCCAACAAGCAAACTGTTCCTGCTGGAACTGAGGGGTCCATAATATTCAACTTTACCTTCTTCATTATTCTAATCTCTGTTCTTTTGATGTAAACATTACACTCTGTGCCAGCTGAATGGGTAACCTGTGTGTTTGATGTGTTCGCAGCAGGTTTCAGGGCTTAAAGAGTCAAATATTCAGCCCACTGTGAGACTCATCATGGACAAAATACCACAGCTGTTTTTGTAGAAAGGTAGTTCATGAAATGTGAACATTTTCAGGATGTACTTGTACTTTTTTGCACTAAAACGAAAGGGAATACTTTAGAGTTGTTGTTATTTATAGGTTATTATGTTCTGATTTTACTGGTCTGGCCCACTTCAGATCAACTTGGGCTGTATGTGGCCCCTGAACTGAAATGAGTTTGACGCCCCTGCTTTAAATAAAACGCATCATACAAATCCATAGAGCGTACAGCAGGTCTTTAGGGGTTTTATAACATATGAAATCATATTTTTATTGTGATAATTAAATGTTTACATTAAAAGTCCTGTACTGTAATTCATGAATTTGTTTAAATTGTAAAGAAGCTCTCTCCTCTTCCACAGAGTGAAGATGGAGAAAGTCCAACAATTAAAAAATTGTGTAATTGCTCATGAAAGTAATATTATTACAATACATATATTATTATTATTTTGTATTAAACTACAAATGTATCTATTCAGTCTGCCTTTTATGTAGGGTTTAAGAATTTCATTACCTGTATGTTTTATATTGATTTTAACGTTGTTTTATAATTTTATTGATTTTAATCTGTCTTTTATTTATCTACTCAGTTTAATTTATCTTTTTAGTCTTTATTTGATCTTATCTGTGAAGGCTCTCAGTCATCCAGGTAATCATGGTAATTCAAAGCTTGATCCAAAAAGGCAACTGGACTGGTAGAAATTCTTAAAGACATTTCACCTCTCCTCCGAAAGGCTTCTTCAGTTCTGACCAGACTGGGGAAGAGCTAGAAAATATAAGCCTCTAACAGTCGTGGGTGTGTCCAGGTAATCACAAAGGGTCCTAAGTGGGGTTGTTATCTGAGTTACTGACAGTCATTTGCCTACTAACTGTCGTTCAGTACCTCCTAGCAGTCGTTAGCCTTGTAAAGCCTGAACCATCAAATCATTTTCATTCTTTGAAAATGGAGTGTTTATTGGACCTTCTGACAAATAAAAAAATAAATTAAATACCAATGTTCATATGTGAGTTTTAATTTGTATCATGTTTGATGCATCAGGCATTTTGATGTAAATGTATTGCTCAATGTTTATTCTTCTTTAAATAAACTAAAACATATAAAAACAACATTTTTAACCTATCAAACTTTGAGTTTCATTCAAAGGTTTCCCAAAGTTATTTCAAACATAGAAATAATTTTTTCCACATTGCATGACAACATCATACATATTTAGTATCTACTACACAACAAAAAAAACCTAATGTATTGTATATTTCTTCTCTGAATTGTTCAGTTTTTAGTGGAAATCAATGAGAAAAAGAGAATTATTTACTAGGGAGCCATGGCAACATTCAACCAGTCATCAATCATCATGATACAGCAGGTTACATATATAAAAATACAATATACATTATAAATATCTCAGTTTCTACTCTAAATATACCTGATTATGTCATTTTAACATGCTCTTAAATAATAAAAAGACTGTATGTTGCTTTATGGAATAATATATGAAATGTAATAAAATGATGATTGACAGATCTCTAAATAAATGTCCTTATATACCTGCCGTATCAATTTTGATAAAACACATTTTCAACATGGTTTTTCTATAAATTAAGTAATGAAATATTAATTAGTTTTCATTGCATCAATCCAGTAATTATTCCTCTTTAAGTTTCAGTAACAAATTAACATTATAAGAGAAACAAGGATCAATCATGCTGATCAATAGGATTACTCAGGCCAAGTGTTGTCATTGATCCTGCAGGCGGAGGGATGTTTTTAACATTCTGCTCATGGGTAACAATCCTTCCTTTAGAAAGCATGTGTTTGAACTGTTATAATAAATACTAAATTCAGTTTTTTTCATCCAAACTTTTTCAAACTTGGTAAAAATCTCCCTGAAAAACCTCGAGTGGGTCTCTGATCCACAGCTGAGAGTTTGGATGTCTGAAGTGACGTCCTTCTGGTGCATGAATGACTCACACCTGGCGGATTATCCATGCACTTCATGTATCTGATTGTATACATCAGGTTTTTACTGAAAAGATATATCACACTGATGATGTAGAGCTCTCAGAAACTGATGTATCAAATATAATATGCTTGGCGTTATAGGGTTAGTCTAGTTTCTGGCAGTTTATTTTATCTTTAACTCTTATTCCTACCCTTTTTAATTTATTTATTTTAACTATTTATATTCTTAATGTGTATTTAATGCTTTAACTTGCTTTAATTACACATATTTTATTGTTGTTGGTGTGCATTAGTCTCCATTTGAAATGTCTTGCCTTTATTTTATTTCTGCTCCTTTCTTGTTTTCAGTCGCTGTAAAGCTCTTTGAGTTGCATTTGATTTGTAAGAAAGGTGCCATAGAAAACAAAGCTTGATTGATTAATTGATCTAGACCTGCTCTGTTTGGAAAAAGTCTTCAGGTAACATTCGGTGGGATTTGGTGCCATATAAATAAAGGTTGATTGATTGATTCTAATTTATGCAAAGGTAGAAGCAGCGATGGAAACGTTGTGGTAACACTTTAAAATACTGAGCCGCTCATAAACATTATGATGCTTTATAAACGCTGAGATAATCAGGAGCTACTGTATGTCTCATTCATGCATTATTGATTACCACCTGATCAGTTAGTGAAGAGTATATGATTAACAGTCTGAGTAGTCTACTACCTACTATTAATATATTGATCAATGCACTATTAATATCTATTGTTAATATTTTTTAACTCATATTTTTGGACATGTTCACCTTTATTGGACAGGACAGCTAAAGAGGCTGGACATGGTGAAAAGAGAGGGAGGGGGAAATACACAAGAAATGGTTGAGGCCGGGAGTCGAACCAGTGACTGCTGAAACGAGAATAAAGCCTCCGTTTATGGGGCGGGTTTAAACCACCGGGCCAATGGCCCCATATCTACTTCTATTGAATATGGTTAATTCATATTAACTACCACACGAGGTAAAAACAGTAAAGTAAATACAGTCAGCTTCCACAATAACAAGTTGGATAGCGATCATTAGTTTGAAATAAGCTATTTATTTAAAAGTGTTCATTCAAATAAAATCCAAAGTTCTCTATAGGCTTTAAGAGAGGTGAATAGTTCCTCCAATGAGAAACAGTGTCTTCCAGTTTCAGGCTGTTTGTTGTCACAAATCAAGGTACTGTAAAAGTACATAAACACACCTGGAGCACTTCTGTTGTCAAACTTCAGTTTGAAGCCTTTCTTTCTCTTGATGTGTTTTATGATTTGGTGTGTGTTTGACTTTGTAATTAGAGCCGGTTTAGTGTCAGTTGTTTCAGCGTTTTGCAGACGTTCTCTCATTTGCTGTGAGTTTCTGCCAAGGTTATTATCATTAACCAAAACTAACAAAATAACAAAAACGAGAGGTGAAAAAACATTTTCATCAACTGAAACAAAAATAAAAACGAGGCTTTACAAAAATATGAGAACTAACTGTAGCTGTATTGTGAGTTTACAAAACTAACTAAATTAAACTAAAATGATAGTGAAAATGTCTTAAGTTTTTGTCTTTGTCAATCTATCTCATCCATAAACTCAAGATTTTGAGTGGATATGAATTTTTGTTGGTTTGTTTTCTTCCAGTTTCACTTCAGTTGGTGCCGTCGCACAAGCAGGCAAGAGTCCACATATTACCTGCTAGCAGAGCGTCCACACTTTGCCTGCTAGCAGAGCTTCCATACTTTACCTGCTAGCAGAGCACCCAGACTTTACCTGCTAGCAGAGCGTCCACACTTTACCTGCTAGCAGAGCGTCCTCACTTTACCTGCTAGCAGAGCACCCAGACTTTACCTGCTAGCAGAGCATCCACACTTTACCTGCTGGCACAGCGTCCTCACTCTACCTGCAAGCAGAGTGTCCACACTTTACCTGCTGCAGAGCATCCACACTTTACCCGCTAGCAGAGCGTCCTCACTCTGCCTGCTAGCAGAGCGTCCACACTTTACCTGCTAGCAGAGTGTCCTCACTCTGCCTGCTAGCAGAGCGTCCACACTTTACCTGCTAGCAGAGCATCCACACTTTACCCGCTAGCAGAGCGTCCTCACTCTGCCTGCTAGCAGAGCGTCCACACTTTACCTGCTAGCAGAGCGTCCTCACTCTGCCTGCTAGCAGAGCGTCCACACTTTACCTGCTAGCAGAGCGTCCTCACTCTGCCTGCTAGCAGAGCGTCCACACTTTACCTGCTAGCAGAGCATCCACACTTTACCTGCTAGCAGAGCGTCCACACTTTACCTGCTAGCAGAGCGTCCTTACTCTACCTGCAAGCAGAGTGTCCACACTTTACCTGCTGCAGAGCATCCACACTTTACCTGCTGCAGAGCATCCACACTTTACCTGCTAGCAGAGCGTCCTCACTCTGCCTGCTAGCAGAGCGTCCACACTTTACCTGCTAGCAGAGCGTCCTCACTCTGCCTGCTAGCAGAGCGTCCACACTTTACCTGCTAGCAGAGCATCCACACTTTACCTGCTAGCAGAGCGTCCTCACTCTGCCTGCTAGCAGAGCATCCACACTTTACCTGCTAGCAGAGCATCCACACTTTACCTGCTAGCAGAGCGTCCACACTTTACCTGCTAGCAGAGTGTCCTCACTCTGCCTGCTAGCAGAGCATCCACACTTTACCTGCTAGCAGAGCGTCCTCACTTTACCTGCTAGCAGAGCATCCACACTTTACCTGCTAGCAGAGCATCCACACTTTACCTGCTAGCAGAGCGTCCTCACTCTGCCTGCTAGCAGAGCATCCACACTTTACCTGCTAGCAGAGCATCCAGACTTTACCTGCTAGCAGAGCGTCCACACTTTACCTGCTAGCAGAGTGTCCACACTTTACCTGCTAGCAGAGCGTCCTCACTTTACCTGCTAGCAGAGCATCCTCACTTTACCTGCTAGCAGAGCGTCCACACTTCACCTGCTAGTAGAGCATCCACACTTTACCTGCTGGCAGAGCGTCCTCACTTTACCTGAGCGTCCACACTTTACCTGCTAGCCGAGTGTCCTCCCTTTACCTGCTAGCAGAGCGTCCACACTTTAACTGCTAGCAGAGCGTCCACACTTGACCTGCTAGCAGAGCGTCCTCACTTGACCTGCTAGCAGAGCGTCCACACTTTACCTGCTAGCAGAGCGTCCCCACTTTACCTGCTAGCAGAGCGTCCTCACTTTACCTGCTGCAGAGCGTCCACACTTTACCTGCTAGCAGAGCGTCCTCTGTTTACCTGCTAGCCAAGCGTCCTCACTTTACCTGCTGCAGAGCGTCCACACTTTACCTGCTAGCCGAGCGTCCACACTTTACCTGCTAACAGAGCGTTCACACTTTACCTGCTGCAGAGAGTCCACAGTTTACCTGCTAGCAGAGCGTCCTCACTCTACCTGCTAGCAGAGCGACCACACTTTACCTGCTAGCAGAGCGTCCACACTCTGCCTGCTAGCAGAGCGCCCTCACTCTGCCTGCTAGCAGAGCGCCCTCACTCTGCCTGCTAGCAGAGCGTCCACACTTTACCTGCTAGCAGAGCATCCACACTTTACCTGCTGGCAGAGCGTCCACACTTTACCTGTTAGCAGAGTGTCCACACTTTACCTGCTAGCAGAGCGTCCTCACTTTACCTGCTAGCAGAGCATCCTCACTTTACCTGCTAGCAGAGCGTCCACACTTCACCTGCTAGTAGAGCGTCCACACTTTACCTGCTAGCAGAGTGTCCTCACTTTACCTGCTAGCAGAGTGTCCACACTTTACCTGCTAGCAGAGCGTCCTCACTTTACCTGCTAGCATAGCGTCTACACTTTACCTGATAGCAGAGTGTCCACACTTTACCTGCTAGCAGAGCGTCCACACTTTACCTGCTAGCAGAGCGTCCACACTTTACCTGCTAACAGAGCGTCCTCACTTTACCTGCCAGCAGAGCGTCCACACTTTACCTGCAAACAGAGCGTCCTCACTTTACCTGCTAGCAGAGCGTCCTCACTTTACCTGCCAGCAGAGCGTCTACACTTTACCTGCTAGCAGAGCGTCCACACTTTACCTGCTAGCAGAGCGTCCACACTTTACCTGCTAGCAGAGGCAGCGAAAGTCTGGAGAAAGCTGCAGTGCCCCGTTTAGGATTACTTTGAATATGACTGTGTCTCTGATAGGAGGAAGTGCCTTGCAGTGGAAGGTGATAAAATAAGCGGAACATTTCTCAAGGGGAAAAATCCCACTAATGTTAAAGTCCATTTGAAAAGCTCACGCAAGACAGCTAACCTAGCTTACCTTGTCAAGGCAATAGAGAGCGCCCAGCCCCCTTGCCCGGAAACAGAAGCTAACCCCTCGGCCAGGCAGCATGATGGAGCCTGAGACAACCGGAGGACTGCAGAAAACACTGATGCATCGCTTCCACCAGCGACCCGATAGCTGCTCGTCAGTACATCCTCAGGAACATCACGGGAGGAAGCTTACATGATGCCTTCTCTGACCTTTTTGAATCTTTCCCCTGAAAACTAACCTATGTTACAAAAAAGACTCAAACTAATACTGAAACTAATAAAACTCTACTAAAACGAAGCATTTTCAAAAAATAAAAAATAAACTAAACTAGCAAACCTGCTTCAAAAACGAATTAAAACTAAACTAAAATAAAAATAAAAACTAATGAAAAATGCAAAACTAAAAGAACCTTGGTTCCTGCTGTCTGTGTTTTTAAAGATGCATAGTTTCTGTATTTGTATATACTGATGAAGATCGTTTGGGTGGTTGCAGAACGTCTCGGCTTTGAAATAGCTGAAAATCTGTTTAACTGCACAACTTTGAAACTCATCAGTTTAGTGGTCTCATACTTTCTGTGTTGGCTGAAGCCTATATGAAGTCAAGGTGTGGCCTTCCTTTGTATTAGTGTGATGTATATGTGGGGCCTCATGTTCCTGGAGTTGTGTGCTTGGTATTCATGTGGCACACAGTGTTCACGCTGAGTGAAAGAGTACACTGACCCTGAGGAGCTCTGTGGCTGGAGAGTTGTCTGTCTAGTTTACAAGGTTTCATATTAGAGTCTGCGGCCGTCTCAGAGGACATGTTCAGCAGGACTCTGTGACTCTGCCTCCTTCTGTTTAATAAATGCTGAACTGCATTAGAACTTACACAATGACAAATTACACTCATCTGTTATCTCACACCATTATAAACCCATTTGCATTAGATGTATGGCTTTTGCAGATGTTGGTCTGAAATGAGGAAATGGTTCTTTTCTTAAATGTAAAAAAAAACTTTTACATGCTCTTTCATCCATCATTCCCAATCCAGCGATTCCCTTTGTACAGTTGTATTAAAGGTGACATATCACACTTTTTTCATCAATATATATTGGTCTAAGAGGTCCCCAGAACATGTCTTTAAAGTTTATGCTCAAAAAAACACTTTGAAATCAGATTTTGGTCTGCCTGAAGAACCCTCTTCTTCAGTCCTCCTCAGAACACTCTGTTTTCTCTCTGACCACGCCCCCTCAGGAAGTGGATGTGGCCTCGGCTCTCCAGCACGTTGATCTAATGTTTACATGTTGGCTGAATATACACGGCTGCTCAGAGATCACGTTACTTCAACCCTCTGAATCTGATCCAGAATCTGATCCTGACAGAGAGGCGCCTGTAGCAGGACCTTTCTGAAGGATTGGTCATAGATTTAGTGTTTCTTGTTGTTTTATTTATCAGTATGTCCACGTGTGTCTTGGTACACAGCTATGAACATGTAGCTATGTGGCTATGCTAATTAGCGCTAGCACTTATCCATGACAAATAAAAATCATCCACTAGATCTTCAAATCTGCAGACGTGGGGAGTAAAACCGACCTTTATCAGAAAGGCAGCAGGACCTTTTCTGAAGGATTGGTCACAGATTCTGGGTTTCTTGTTGTTTTATTTGTCAGTATGTCGACGTGTGTCTTGGTACACAGCTACAGCTACAACATGTAGCTATGTAGCTATGCTAATTAGCGCTAGCACTTATCCATGATAAATAGAAATCATCCACTAGATCTTCAAATCTGCAGACCTGGGGAGTAAAACCGACCTCTGTGTTTATTAAGACAGCCTACAACTAGCATGCCTCCCTCCTAAGCTCCTTGTTAGCACATTTGTGCAGGTAATGAAAAACGGAGGGGGGATTCAGTATTATTTTATACAGTCTATGGGCTGAACAAGCTCCGAGCTCTGACTCCGTGACAGACCGGATATTGTTGTGACGTAACAAAAACACTGAAGTCTGAAACGGCTGGTTTCACACACATTTACAGAAAGGTGTAGAAATCAGAACAGGGGCAGAATGGATTTTTTTCATTCTCGGGGGGTTTGTAGACATGCCAGGGACACATATTTCAGGTAAACTACCATAAAAAAGTCAATTTTGCATGATATGTCACCTTTAACCATAGACTGGTTAAAACATGGACGTAGTCTTAGTGAAGTCACCCATCTGTTCCTGAAGCTGAGTTTTGAAGCCTGTCAACAGCTGTCTCCATGTTTGAAATGCAGACTCAGCCTAACCTTCAAAGATCTACAATGAGGCAATAAGGCAGAGTTAAGGCAGGCCTTTAGCCTCCTCTCTACAGATACAGTGACTCCACCTGTCACTCTGACACTGAGTTGATCCCCTGAATTTGTTCAGACAGAGAGCTGAGACCCCTGATAATAGAAACACAGAAGGAAGAGTAAAACAGATTGAAGGATGATTTACATCAGCCCTGTTTAATTAGCGGCCCGTGGGCCACATGCGGCCCTAAAGCAACCCTCGAAAGCAACTGCAGAGTGATTGTGACTTGGGTCAGGCTAGAAAAAATCTTTTACTAACACTGACAAGTGCTGCTCTTGTATTTGGTTTAAGCCCTTTTGGATGTGGCAATACGTTAATAAACATCCAGTGTGTTTGTTATCTTATCTATTTGTTTTTATTTTTAATGGTTAACTTTGTTCACTGTCTGCTAAAAATGTCTGAATGACACAACTATTAATTTTCACAAAGTCTGCTGTTTTCAGTTTTTATAATGGCAATTTGCATATACTCCAGAATGTTATGAGGAGTTAAAAATAATTAACACAGGTGTGGGTGTTGATGAGGACAAGGCTGGGGATCAATCTGTCATGATTGAGTGACTGGACACTTTAAAAGGAAGATGGTGCATGACACCATTGTTCCTCATCTGTTAGCCATGGTTACCTGCAAGGAAACACGTGCAGCCATCATTGCATTGCACAAAAAGGGCCTAACAGGGAAGTTTATAGCAGCGAGTAAGATTGCACCTCAGTCAACCGTCTATCCAATTATCAAGAACTTCAAGGAGAGAGGTTCAATTGTTGCCAAACAGGCTCCAGGGCGCCCAAGAAAGTCCAGCAAGCGCCAGGACCGTCTCCTGAAGGTGTTACAGCTGCGGGATCGGGCCACCACCAGTGCAGAGCTTGCTCAGGAATGGCAGCAGGCAGTTGTGAGTGCATCTGCACGCACAGTGAGGTGAAGACTTTTGGAGGAAGGCCTGGTGTCAAGGAGGGCAGCAAAGAAGCCACTTCTCTCCAGTAAAAACATCAGGGACAGACTGATATTCTGCAGAAGGTACAGGGACTGGACTGCTGAGGACTGGGGTAAAGTCATTTTCTCTGATGAATCCCCTTTCCGATTGTTTGGGGCATCTGGAGGAAGGCTTGTTCGGAGAAGACGAGGTGAGCGCTACCATCAGTCCTGTCTCTTGCCAACAGTGAAGCATCCTGAGACCATTCATGTGTGGGGTTGCTTTTCGGTCAAGGGAGTGGGCTCTCTCACAATCTTGCCTAAAAACACAGCCATGAATAAAGAATGGTACCAGAACGTCCTCCGAGAGCAACTTCTCCCAACCATCCAAGGGCAGTTTGGTGATGAAGAATGCCTTTTCCAGCATGATGGAGCACCTTGCCATAAAGCAAAAGTCATAACAAAATGACTCGGGAACAAAACATTAAGATTTTGGGCCCTTGGCCAGGAAACTCCCCATATCTTAATCCCATTGAGAACTTGTGGTCAATCCTCAGGAGGCGGGTGGACAATCAAAAACCCACAAATTCTGACAAACTCCAAGCATTGATTATGCAAGAATGGACTGCCATCAGTCAGGATTTGGTCCAGAAGTTGATTGACAGCATGCCAGGGAGAATTGCAGAGGTCTTGAAAAAGAAGGGTCAACACTGCAAATATTGACTTATTGCATGAATTCTGTGTAATTCTCAATAAAAGCTTTTGATACTTATGAAATGCTTCTAATTGTATTTCATTATACCATAGAAACATCTGACAAAAACACCTAAAAACCCTGAAGCAGCAGACTTTGTGAAAATGTAATATTTGTGTCATTCTCAAAACTTTTGGCCATGACTGTACATGCAATGTAGGCTGATATATCAATATTTGGCTGTCTTGAATCGTGATAATATTGTCACACAAAATATCGTGATACTATGTTGAATAGATTTTTTCCCCCACCCCTGGTGATAATGTAGTGACGTTACAGGACTGTTTTTTTACCTGACTCTTAGCAGTGAGCATTTCTCAGTTGAAGTGACGTTTGAAGAAAGTCTACGGCCACCGCTGACAAGATGCTCAACTATGACTGAAAGGAGATCGTTTTTTTCAACGTCTTTGTGCAGAGGTTGATTCAAACTGCATTTCAGTCCAGCACTCGTCACTATCAGCCACCAGAATTTGTAAACCTGCTGAGGTCATTAAATATTAAAAAACCAAGGGGCCCTTCTGCCCTCAGAGTTGGAGCTGTGCAGCCTGAATGCCTGAGCAGACACATCTTCTTCTTTCTTCTACTGTTCTCTGCTGCCACTGCTCCCTCCTCCATGTCTCTGGACCTTCTTGTTAACATCACATGGCCCACAAACAGCAGTATTCATGACTTTTGTTTGAAAAACAAAGCGCACAGAAATGACATCTTGAGATTTTAACTAGCTCATGAAAGTTACTCTGGAGAAATGATGTCAAAATAATCAGTAAGCTCTCCTTTAGATGCTAAACTGAAGAAATATTCAAAGTTTGAGAGACTGTAATCCTGCCTGGTGAAAATGTTTGAAATTAGACATTCAGACCTGCTTTCAACCAAACTTCAACATTAATATCTGGTTAGAGCTCACTGACGGTTAAGATCTGAACATTTCCTCACTGAAATAATTCAATGATCTCACACTGTGTGTTTAGCTTCTTAACTGAGCATGTTTCTGGTATGCATTAATGTGAGGTCACATGTTTTATGTAGTTTAGAGTGTTATCCATCCATCAGTTGTGGAGGGGGGTCACCACCACAGTCCACCAGGAGAAGAAGCCGTGCTCCATTAGTCCTGGCTCTAACTCTGTCGACCTGATCTATGGGGTGTAATTAGAACAGAGGCAGCAAAGGCCAAGTTATCTCTTTCTAGCTGTCCTGTCAGTATGACTGACTAATAATTCTTTATAGTTATTCATGGTGTTTGGGAATCAGTTCCCAGTGAAGAGGCCTTTTTGGGGTTCAACAAATACTTCCAAATTAGAGTATTACGTCTCGCACCATTGACTCTGAGTCTGAGGTGTTTGATCACTAACTGGCTGGGCTTGAGGCATCATGTGCACTGTAGTATGTGTGCAGTGCCTGATTGTTATGCAGAACAACAACAACAACAACAGATATGTTACTGCAGACAGATATGATCTTTAAATGTACTCTAATTGTTTCTAACCATGACTTTGGGATGGTGATGTGTACTCTGGCTCACTGACAAACTGGGATCCTATCTCGCCCCCTTCCCCCCAACCCCCTCACCACTTACTTAACTCTTCCTGTCCCATTAAAGTTACTAACCATAGACCTTTTTGGAGTCCCTGAGCTCCCTTGTCTCGTAGGTTCCTCTGAGCTGCCGTAGACGTCCTCCTGCTGTGGACGTTCCAGACTCCAGCTGATACGGACGTGCTGGACTCCAGCGGCAAAAGCTTCTACTACTCGTCTCATCACTATCACCGCTCCCTCTCTCTCTTATTCTCCTCTATCCCTCTTTCCAGACCCAACAGGGTCGAGGCAGATGGCTGTCTAACATGAGTCTGGTTCTGCTCGAGGTTTCTGCCTGTTAAAGGAAGTTTTTCCTCTAAATACTGCAAGGCGCAATGTTCATGGTGGATTAAGGTGGGGTCAGACCAAGTCCTATCCTGTCTTGGTGTTGGGTCTCTGTTCATAATTTGACATAGAGTGGTCTAGACCTGCTCTGTTTGTAAAAGAGTCTTGAGATTACGTTTGTTGTGATTTGGGGCTTTATAAATAAAGATTGATTGATTGATTGATTGATTGATTGATTGATTGATTGATTGATTGATTGATTGATTGATTGATTGATTGATTGATTGATTGATTGATTGATTAATTGATTGATTAATTGACTCTATGGGTGTCTGATCTCATATGACATGTTAGATTTGTCATAACATAATCTACATTTATTCCTAATTCACAGAGGATGAAGAGCACTGACTCATTATTTTTCTTACCTTAATGTAACACAACTAGCCTGATCATGTTTCATTTAGTGAGTCAGATATTTTGATGATTACCTTGACAGATAAGCACAAAATTTAGTACCAATACCAATCAATCAATCTTTATTTATACCGCATAATCCCAACAAGTGTTAGACCATACTTTATGTTCTATTATTAACAAAGACCCAACATCAAGACAGGATCAGATCCAGTCCCATCTTACAGACAGGACTCAGTCTGATCTCATCTTAATCCACCATGAGCAGAGCACTTTGCAGCATTTAGCAAGTTACAGTGGCAAGGACAAACTTCCTTTAACAGGCAGAAACCTCCAGCAGGACCAGACTCATGTTAGACACACATCTGCTGAGACCGTGTTGGAGAGAGGGATAGAGGGAGATGAAGAGAGAGAGAGAGATGATAGTGGTGAGACAGATAGTAGTAGTTGTGGCAGCTGGAGTCTGACAAGTCCACAGCAGCAGAGATCCAGAGGAACCTACAAGACAAGGGAGTCTAAGCCTATAGCAGCATACCTAAGAGCCGGTCCAAGCCTGATCCAGCTCTAACTATAAGCTTTATCTAAAAGAAAAGTTTGAAGCCTACTCTTAAAAGTAGAGAGGGTGTCTGCCTCCCGGACCCTGACTGGTAGATGATTCCAAAGGAGAGGGGTCTGATAACTGAAGGTTGTACCTCCCATACTACTTTTAGAGACTTTAGGTAGAACCAGCAGGCCTGCATGTTGGGAGCGTAGTGTTCCCAATGAGCTCTTTAAGATATGAAGGTGTCTGATCATTAAGAGCTTTGTAGGTCAGAAGAAGTATTTTTGATTCTAGTCTAGATTTTATGGGGAGCCAGTGTAGAGAAGCTAACAAGGGAGAGATGCTCACGTCTCTTAGAGGAAAGGTTGTAATGAGTTGGGTAATCTCTGGACTTTTAATCTACCCCCTGTGGTTTATGAAAAAATACCTGCCCAACCAGATGAATTCAACCGACTCTTAATGTTGTTTCATCTAAATATTATCCGCTGCAGATGTAGTGTGAAGCATTTATTAAAAAGGCGTGACAGCTTTTTTGTTTTTTGTCAGACTCAGTAAACTCTTGAAGTGAATATGTGTCCATTCACATCCAATTCAGGACTCAGTGGCATGCAGTCCTGATTATTATTCCATAAATAAGTGCAAATTGAGCTCCAATTAAGAGCTAATTACAGTGCTGCTGAGCATTAACAAGATGCTAATGAAAATCCCAGGCTTGTGATGTGGCTGGGTGATTGCTTTTAGAATGATGCTGCTCAACAGTTCTGCTCTCTGTGGATGAAGGAATCAAACAGCATGGGTCTAGTTAAGTGAGGTCTTGGCTAATTACTCTCAAATCCCAGTGAAGATCATTTGTGGCAATAAATGCTTCATGATTGCCTTTGTACGTCTCATCTTGCAGAGCTGGGCACAGCTCCTGTTTGAAGATTCAGTGTTCTGCAGTCGAGTGGTTTGTGTTGTTATCAGAGTTTTAGAATCGTAGTGATTTACACACTACAACAACATTATATGAAGGGTTGTATTAAAGTTATGTAATGTTTTGAAGCTAGATAGTCAGAAAGTAGGACACTGATATTCTCAGAATTATTCTTACATAGGCAATGTGCAATACTTTGATCTTATTGTGTTGATCCCAACACATTCTCACTGCTGCTCCATGTTTTGGATAGACAGCCTGCCGCCATGAGTCGTCCTTTTTCAGTTCTGTATTTTCCTAGTTTTGTGAGTTTATCACTTCCTGTTTTATTTTGTAGATCCTGCCTCGAGTTTCCTGTCTTGTCCACTTGGTTATTTTTGCACACTCATTGGGCCTGGTGAAAAATTTACTAATTTGTGGGTTTCAAAATTTTTTTGGCAAAAATGTGCTCGGTAGCGCCCCCTAAAGTTTTCAAAATCGCTTTCGTATTGGGGTTATTTTGAGCTACATGCTTGAAAAATTGTATGCATATTAATGGCACCAGGACGCACAAAAAACTCAACAGGAAGAGCGCCACCTACTTTTGAAAGTCTAAATTTGCTCCAAAAAGTGCCCAAAAACGTCCAAATCAGGGTGCATACTTTTGATTATTTCTCCTAGAGCTTTTCTCCGATTCAGTCCAAACTAGGCACATTCTATAGTAAACCCATTGAGGATTAATACAAAGTAAAGGCATTCCATTTAGACAAAAAAGTGGGCGTGGCAGACTTTGGGGCGGGGCATCAAAAAAAAACGTCCAAAAATTGATTTTTGTGACTTTAATATGCACGTAATTTCACGACATCCAACTCACTCGTCAGTCCATGGAAAAATTGCGACATTTTATGGGTTTCGCCAAAAAAGAAAAAAAAATGTGCTCACTGGCGCCCCCTACAGGTTTCAAAAACAACTCCCCATAGGGGTTATTTTGAGCTACATGCCGGAAAAATTGTACGCATATTCAGGACATCATGCCGCACAAAAAAGCCTCTTGCACCCATATCCCAAATTGAACAGGAAGAGCGCCACCTAGCTTTTATCATAAAAAACGCAGCTAGCATAAGGGTGCACGCAAACGTAGTTGCGCTCCACAGATTTTCTTTGATTCACTCCAAACCAAGGGCAACCTATAGTAGACAATTTTTTGAGAAACATTTATCCAGCCAATAATAAAATTTTTTTTTTATGTGGGCGTGGCAGCCGTCGCAGCGGGGCATCAAACGCACACACAGCTTTGAATGACGCCCAAATAAGGGTGCATACTTTTGAGAGCTCCTCCTAGAGTTTTTCTCCGATTCAGTTCAAATAAAGCACATTGTATAGCAGACATATTGACGATTACATTAGTGTTAAAGGAATTGTGTTCAGACAAAAATTGTGGGCGTGGCATGCGTTGAGGCGGGGCATGAAACGCACATACAGCTCTGAATGTGAAAAACATGGCAAAATAAGGGTGCATACTTTTGAGAGCTACTCCTAGAGTTTTTCTCCAATTCAGTCCAAACTAGGCACATTCTACAGTAAACCCATTGACGATTAATTGACGAAAGATGTAGGCGTGGCACATTTTTGGGCGGGCCATAAAAAAAACCCCTCCAAATTTGGATTTTTGTGACTTTAAAATGCACGTAATTTCACCTCATCCAAGACACTCGTCAATCCAGGGAAAAATTGCGACATTTTATGGGTTTGGCCAAAAAAGTCGAAAAAATGTGCTCACTAGCGCCCCCTACAGATTTCAAAAACCCCTCCCCATAGGGGTTATTTTGAGCTAAATGCCTGAAAAATTTTATGCATATTCAGGATATCATGCCGCACAAAAAAGCCTCTTGCACCCATATCCCAAACTCAACAGGAAGAGCGCCACCTAGCTTTGAACATAAAAAACGCAGCCAAATTAAGGGTGCATACTTTTGCTCATTTCTCCTAGAGTTTTTATTCTATTCAGTCCAAACAAAGCACATTCAATAGCAGACATATTGAGGATTAAATTAGTGTTAACAGAATTCTGGTCCGATTAAAATTGTGGGCGTGGCATGTGTTGAGGCGGGGCATCAAAATGCAAGTGAGAAACAAGCCCTGCAGAACTCATTTAAACAGCAAGGAAGGAGATCCAGCAGCAAAAATGCATAAAATAAGGGTGCATACTTTTGAGAGCTCCTCCTAGAGTTTTTATCCGATTCAGTCCAAACAAAGCACATTCTATAGCAGACATATTGAGGATTAAATTAGTGTTGAAAGAATTCTGTTCAGACTAAAATTGTGGGCGTGGGACACTGTCAAGTTTGGAGGTTTTCTTGTCAATCTGCCAGAAACTTGGAACATTTGCACCACCTAAGCCAGCGTATACTCTCAGATCGTGCTTTTGCATCACGTGGGAACTAATATCAGGTGGCTCACGTATGTGGCGGCGGCTGCGGATGTGCGAGGGCCCGTTCATCGCCGCTTGCGGCTTTAATTCAGCTTTACTACAGTTTTGTGTTTTTAAGATGTCATGTAAAGGGCCATCTGCTTTGTTAAACCCTCCCTTTGTCTCCTCATTACAGGTGTGTCTGAGAGCACCTTCACTATGACCTAGCAACTAACAACCCTTTTTTACTAACCCATGCTTACTGAAACATTTGGGACAAAGCTTGTTTGTTTTCTTTGATTTGAATTTAGCGGGTTAAGTTTTCTTGAACTGTTTTTTAGTGATTCCTTCTTTCTTATATTGCACCTCTCTGACCTAAATGATTTGAGCTCAGGTGTTTTTAATCACCTGTTTATCAAATGAAGTTAAGGTGTTAACTTAAATTCGGGAGCATGGACCACACCTAAACCACACCTTCAATCACCTGGCAAGCTTACTTAAATGTAGCCAGCCTACTCCAACCACTTGTCTGTGATTCTTCAACCCACCCTCCCTCACCTTACTCTACTGCACTTAACCTTTTTCCTTATCCTCTCCTACTGAACTTGTGCTGGCTTCTTCTATGTCCTTGTCTATTTCCAGGTACAACCCGGGTCAAGATCAGCTCCAGCAGGACAACGCTAAGACGGAACCCCCATCCTGAGTCTCCTTCTGCTGGGCACACTACGCACAACTAATTCATTAAATGTTCAAACTTGTATCCTTGTGTGGCGTGGTCCTTGCTAGTGAATCCAAATTTAATATGAGTAGAACCAATGATCCACTTCAGGCTCCTCTTTATAAAGATATAAATGAAGTGACACAGTGTTGTAGGTGCTTCTAGTGCAGCCACGCCTTTGAAAAGTCAAAACATCCTTTCTTTTTCTTTGTTCTTCTTTGGCAGATGTGACAAAGCTTTCCTTCAGTCCTGAACCTCCAGTTCCCTGAGGCCTGTTTGCTGTGTTTTGTAAAAACCTCTCCCACACGTTCCAGCTTGATGTGAATCACTCAAGGCCGGTTAAAAAGAGTCTGAGGTTCAGCCTCCTGAGCATTGAATGATCATAAAGTCTGCAGCTGTTTTTCTGATTGGGTAGATGAGGGAGGTCGTCTATGACCGATCTGTTGCAGAAATAAAGTTCACGACTTATAAAGGGCTTTAATTCTCTTTTATTGGTTTATAAATCTCTTAACAGTCTTGCTCCTTCTTATTTATCAGATTTGCTTTTATCATATGAGCCTGTGAGAGCCCTCAGGTCTTCAGGTAGTGGACTTTTAATGGTACCATCAGGACAAAGATCCAGTCTGAGGCCGCTTTTTATTATTACGGCCAACATCTGTGAAACAGCCTGAAGACCTGAGAGCAACACGGAGTGACGATATTTAAGAAATAACTCAAACCCTTCCTTTATGCTCTTGCTTTCCTTCATGACAGGTAACTGTATCTACACATTTGTCATTTTAAGTGTTTAACTTTGTGTTTTAAAATGTAGTCAGTTTTATACAAAGCCCCTAAAGACATGGGCAGAACATAATTACTGTGAGCTCGAAAAGGTATTATGTGCGCACGTGAAATCAATCAATCAATCAATCAATCAATCAATCAATCTTTATTTGTATAGCGCCAAATCACAACAATTGTTATCTCACAACGCTTTTACAAACATAGGAGGTCTAGACCACTCTATGTCAAATTATGAACAGAGACCCAACACCAAGACAGGATAAGACTCAGTCTGACCCCACCTTAATCCACCATGAGCATTGCACCTCACTGTATTTAGCTAGTTACAGCGGAGAGGACAAACTTCCTTTAACAGGCAGAAACCTCGAGCAGAACCAGACTCCTGTTAGACAGCCATCATGCCTCGACCGAGTTGGGTCTGGAAAGAGGGATAGAGGAGAATAAGAGAGAGAGGGAGCGGTGATAGTGATGAGACGAGTAGTAGAAGCTGTTGCCGCTGGAGTCCAGCACGTCCGTATCAGCTGGAGTCTGGAACGTCCACAGCAAGAGGACGTCTACGGCAGCTCAGAGGAACCTACGAGACAAGGGAGCTCTGGGACTGTTGAGCCGCATTTTGTAATAACGGTGCATTTTGTAATAAACGTCCAAAATGTAAAAACTTTTTCATTTCATTTTGTAATAAAGCCGCATTTTGTAATAATCTTCTCAAAATGTAATAACTTATTACATAATGCGGCAAAATTTATTACAAAATGCGTTGGGGCAGTTTATTACAAAATGCGGCTTATTACAAAATGAAATGAAAAAGTGATTACATTTTGGACGTTTATTACAAAATGCACCGTTATTACAAAATGCGGCTCAACAGGGACTCCAGAAAGGTCTATGGTTAGTAACTTTAATGGGACAGGAAGAGTTAAAGTAAGTGATGAAAGGGTTGGGGGGAAGGGGGTGAGATAGGATCCCAGTGTGTCAGTGTGCCAGTTCCCCCGGCAGTCTAGGCCTATAGCAGCATGACAAAAGCTGGTCCAAGCCTGATCCAGCTCTAACTATAAGCTTTATCAAAAAGGAAAGTTTGAAGCCTACTCTTAAAAGTAGAGAGGGTGTCTGCCTCCCGGATCCTGACTGGTACATGATTCCAAAGGAGAGGGGCCTGATAACTGAAGGTTCTACCTCCCATACTACTTTTAGAAACTTTAGGTACAACTAGCATATCCCATTGGGCAAAACACACTTTAGCGAAAGTGCCGTTCTGAGACAATGAAGCGGTGACGATGTGCAAGCAAAGCCATAATATCCTTATAATGAAGCCCAAGGTTGAATTAAAGCTCAACTAACTGCCATACTGTCATTTATAGATCAAAACTGGAAGACAGTGATGCACTGGTTGATCCCCAGTGCTCACTTGGTACCTTGTGCACATGGAAAACTTTGTAGCGAGCACGGAAAACTTTCACATGAGCTTGCAATAATATCTTGTGATCTCAAGAAATGTTTGGCGTGATCAAGGGCTAGTTTCTGGTCCGCACGGGAAAATATCAAATAATTGTTTTCTGCCCATGTCACTTTAGGGGCTCTGGAGTTTTATTTAGTCACGTTAATTTGAATTTGAATGATCTTTTAATGTTTTATCTCGTTTTATTTATTTCATAAATTATTTTTGAAATAAATAAAATTATTAATTTTAATTATTCATGTTTTATTTTTATAAAGTAGATTAAAATAGAGTAGAGATGGTGTCAGGTAAAGGACTCAAGAAGCCTTTTATAATGTCTTTATTTCCATTTTTTTTTCAAGGGGACAATCTAAAGAGGTGTCACTGTAGATATTTAGGTCAGAGGTTATCTTTACACTGGTATCATCTGTGAACAGGTTGGACATGTTATCAGATGTATATATAAATGTAAACCACATGTTAGTTTGCTCAAAGTTCAGATCAGGTTCTGAATAAACACAAGTTCAGACTCAGAAGTCTTTTATGATGAGTTTATAATTAGCATTATGTCAATGTGCTGAGAACACATTCTCAAACAGGTTTCTGTTATCTGACGTGACCGTGAAGGATCCGAGAAATGCCCTCAGGAGCTACTGAACAGTCTTTGTGAAGCTTCTGTTGCTGCTCACGTGGGGCAGGATGTGTCTGTCTGCTTCCTGCTTCTCAAACGGATGAGCCTGCTGTGACACAGATGTTTCTGTCAGCACAGTTTACAGCCACGGTGACTTCTGGGGGTAGAGGGAATATCTGTCATCCAATATTTTAAACACATTAAACCTTTCAGCAACTGATGAGTGTTGTTTCAGCTTTTTAAAAGCTAAACTTTTGTGATGCAGTGCTGACATATCTCTCCCTGTTTCCTGGGTTTCATGACAAACATTGTGTACAGTGCCCCTTTGTGGTGAAACGTGCACACAGGAGGCTATGTTGAAGTGCACATCTCTCTCTCTCTCTCTCTCTCTCTCTCTCTCTCTCTCTCTCTCTCTCTCTCTCTCTCTCTCTCTCTCCATCTCAAGACATTTTTAAACTGGAGGAACTTTACTGCTGAAGTATCTGTGTTTCGACCAGTGGACGCAGGGTCTAAATTTAGTTCAGGGGCAGATAATCTCCTCTTTTCAAAGGTCTTTCGGGACTTTCGGGGGGCAGGACCTGCAATGCTGAACGTGTCTGATTGGTAGATTAACCGCAGTGTTTTTATTCCGCCCTCCATCCGATTTCTCTTTCTTTCATTAGTTTTTATTTGTTCTGTCTTCTACCAGTGTTCCGGTTTTAAAAGTGACCCTGTAAACTGGAGCCCTTCAGCTGAACGTGTCAGTGTTTGTGGAGTTTACACAGCTGTTGAAACACAGAGGGAGTTCCTGGGAATGCAAACTAGTTTAGTTTTTATTAAGATTTCAAAATATCCTCATCAGATATTTAATGATGGTCTAAAGACGTTTATGAGGGATGCATCCGGCTGAAAGTCTCCAGTTAACAGGGTCGCTGTTTAAACCAAAACACCAGTCGATCTCTGCCACGGCTTTTTGAGTTCAAAAGGATTTTAAAGCCGTCTTGAAACGTCTTTGCTACTCGCGCTTATCTCCTCTCACGTGTTGATTCAGTGAATCCATCTGTGATGAAATATAGCACCATCTAAAACAGCACCAGCTGAGTCTCTTCATGCTAACAGGCTAACTGTTGTGTTGCTCATAATGATACCTGCCTGTCCGTCTTCTTCTATGGTGTCATCTGTGATGAATTGCATTCCTCTTTGTTTTGCTGCCCTCTACTGGTCTGGTGGTGTAGTGCATTTACTTTTTTTTTTCTCCATACATCACTGGCCTGATTTGCACAATCTACCCGGGACTTCGAAACGCAGACAACAATGGGGGCACAGGAACCTTTTAGTTCAGGGGAAAGTAGTTCTGGGGGCTAAAAGAGCCTGGTCAAAATGCACCTTCAGAGTTGCATGACACTAACATGACCTCTGCTCTTCTTTAGCCCACCTGGGTAAACTCAGTTCAGTGTTTGCAGTGTTGGCATTTCTCTTTCATTTCATCGTTCTCCTCTCAGATTTAATAACACTGACTTTTCACTAATGAGCCTGACTGCACACATAAGATTGATGACATTCAGGGGTTATTTACATCCCAAATGTCAACCAGTGGTGCAGTTTACTCCCATTCAAAGGAGACAGCAGGGGGATGCTGGAGGCCGAATCCTTCATCCGGACACTTCATTAGGCAGTCAGCAGGAACATGAGCATTGTTTCATAAAGAAACAGAGAGGTTTGTTTGTTTATGTTTGTTTATTTATTTTCACAATTTAAAAAAAATACACACAAAAAAAGAGCAAGGTTAAATAATATACAGTGCGGGAAGAGGCAGAAAACTCTGAGAGCTCATTTGAAGCCTCCATCATAATAATGTTTAAATATGACAAATTAATAAAAAAAATACTAAATTGACACAAATAGTCAAAAGCTGATACTAAAAATAAAATGAAATAAGAATATACAAAATTAACAATTAATATAAATACAGTTGTTACATCAACAGAATTCAAAAGTAGAAAATATGAATATGATGTAGGATATAATGTATGGATATCTGTCTGTGAGTATGTGGTTGAGCATAAGGAGTATAATTAAGTAACAGTGGTTAAATGTTTTTTCAAGCATCCTTTATAACATTTTAAAGATAAACTGTTTTTAGCCACATTGGAATAAATATTCTTAAATTTGCTGCCCCTGAAACGAATCAAGAATTGACTTCCACAAGTAAAATATTCAGGAGGATGAAGAAAGAAAGTTTGACGAGTTGAGTAAGAGTGGACCTGTGAATTTAATTT
Source organism: Notolabrus celidotus (assembly GCF_009762535.1). Lineage (NCBI taxonomy): Eukaryota > Metazoa > Chordata > Actinopteri > Labriformes > Labridae > Notolabrus > Notolabrus celidotus. The sequence goes on along the minus strand of NC_048287.1, from coordinate 1,971,409 downwards.
GAAGTAAGACTTGTAGGGATCAGGGATATTCCCTTCACATTGTATTTTATGTATTAAAAACCCACATATTTGAGAGGTATTGATGTTTTAGATATTAAGAAGTTGTAGTTTCTGAAACAAAGGAGCAGATGAGACGCGTGGCTTCGATCGAGTTGCCATCCCAACCTAAGGTTAAAGCAGCTTTATTTGGTTTGTGATGAAACTACTGAATTAAGCATTTTAAGGTTAGCACTATAGTGAGAATTTCTCTGCAGCTGCATTCAGGTGTTCAAACTTCCACTCCTATATTCCAATATCTACTCATTCTCTGTAGTCAGAACCATAACTTCTGCTCCAAAAAGATGTGTTATGTTGCACATTTATGAGTCTAAATCAAGCGGCAACCTCCGGTCTCAAAATCTGAAGCCCATACAGAAGTGTTAGAAACTGCAGTTCATTGAGTGTCCGCTAAAGGCTGGCTGCAGAAACACCAAAAACCACATACACACCCATTCAAAGAAGAGGATCTTTACAGCAGAAATAAACAGCCTGGTTCAAAAAACAGCTTCGGTCTACATAGCTAATCTCTCTCTCAGCACACACTGTACGGGGGGGGTGAATTCTTTTCTAACATGATGCTTCAGAAGATATTAAGATTACAGGTTTTTGCCCAAATAAGGACATGACTGACCTGACTGACAGGCGGGAACACATAGCTGTTGGCTAGGAGGCTCAAACTCCACCTCTTTACGTCACACTAAGGCTGTTTTTGAAACCCCCTACTATACTAGCAGTACGTACTGATTTGTCCTAAATCAGTCCCTCCAGGATTTCGCAGGATTCTTTTGTGATTGTTGCGTCCCAAATAGCCTGAATTTGCGACAGCTTTTTGAAAAAATTGCGGTGAAAGTTTCGATTTTTATTTTTTGCTTTTTCCCCCCAATAACATCTCAGGGGCAAGTAAATATGCTAAATTACATTCTTGATGTGGCCACTGACTGTATTTTGATTCTCTTGATTCACAGAAAAATGCCATGAAAGGACTGTAATGCACATTTATGATGGTCCCTGAATGCACCTCGCAGTGACAGAGGCACTTGACAGGCAGTTCACGCACTCTGAAATGAATCTGCATCTTTGATGACAAGGAGTTGATCAAAACTTACTGAATGTGTCTGATGTTTCACCAAACTGGATTAAATCAAGCTGTAGACGCAGAGCTTTTTACGGTAACCACGGCAACAACGTCAAACATCAAATACTAAACAGACGTCCCCCGGTTGTGTCTTTGTCACTAACACACACCGGGGGTAAAAATCCTCAATGAAGATGAGACAGATGCATGGAGGTGAGGAGAGCTGGTTCATAAAGCACACCTGCTGCAGGTAGAGACCAAGCTAACACTGAGCCCCTCAATCTATAAATAACAACGTTGTCATGGTCACTTGTCCTGCCTGCTGTCTTTTCACCCGTTCTCTGTGCGTGTTTTGTTGTTGAAAAGTGCAGATCAAGTGAGGACTTACGTTTATGTTCCAGGGAAGTCAAACTGATGACAAAACCGATGACGTACAGGGGCTGAGGTTAAGGTAATTGGTCAAAGTTGCGGAAAAGTTGCGTTGATTGTATAAAGTTGCAAGGCCGCGAAAAAATCGCGCTGATTGGTTGAATTTGCGTTGATAGTTGCGATCGCGAAATCGCAACTTCCTGGAGGGACTGCTAAATTCAGCATGTAGTATGTGAACAAGAGCAAAATCTGCAGTATGATAAAACTCCCCGGATGTCTACTGATTCAGGAACATGTCTCAGTCTGCAGTGGACCAGTCTGCCTCACGTACTGTTTCCCACAATGCACAGCACTCGTTCTGCTTTTTCTTTTCTCTTCTTTTTTTGACGGGGGGAACTCAGTTTTTAGGTGCTGTGAAAATGATTAAATTCCATATGAACTACTTCTTAACTTTTTAAATCATAAGTGATGCTAAAGAAGCAGTTCATCTATCAGCTTGGTCGTTGTTTACTTCCGCTTTCTGAAACCAGAAACTCAGTGACGTCTGACCCAGCATGCTGCAACACAGATCCAACAGAACAGTCAGACTACATGCTAAATTCAAACACAGGCTGTTTCCGAAATGGCCTGCTACATACTACTTACTAATGTTGTAGGCAGTAGGTATTGCCTACTACATACTGCGTTTGAATTTAGTATGTAGTCTGACTGTTCTGTCCGATCTGTCATGCAGCATGCTGAGCCAGACTTCGCTGGATTTCCGGTTTCGGAAAGCGGAAGTAAACAACGGCGAAGCCGATAAATAAAATGCTTATTTAGCATCCATTTATGATTTAAAAAGTTAAGAAGTGGTTTATATGTTTATATGTAAAATGAGGAAAAAGAAAAAGCAGAACGAGCGCTGTGCATTATGGGAAACAGTACGCGAGGCAGACTGGTCCGATGCACACTGAGATATTTTCCCGAATCAGTAGACATCCGGGGAGTTTTGGCATACTGCAGATTTTGCTCTTGTTCACATACTACTTACTACATACTGAATTTTGGACATATCAGTACGTGCTGCTAGTATAGTAGGCGATTTCGGAAACAGCCACAGTATTTAGTAGGCAATACCTGCTGCCTAATACATAGTAGGAAGTATGTAGAAGGCCGTTTCGAAAACAGACGATGCCTGGTTGAGTTCAGCATTTCCAATATGGCTCCCGCTCATGATTGGCTTCAAAACAGCGCTTCCACAACAGATGGGTGATGTCACAGAGACTACGTCCATTATTTATACAGTCTATGGTCTACATGCATGCTAAACCACAATGTTGCGTCTTTGTTCCGTTCAGCTGATTTGTTGTCCTCTTCTCTAAGCAGGCAGTGTTCTAATAATTGCGCCTTGATGTCTCTATAAACAGGTTTCCCATCTGGGGCATGTAAGGAGTTAATATTTTCTAATTAAAGCATTGTGAGTCAGCCCTGATAGTGTTGTCAGAGAATTACAGAGCACTGGAACTTCTGCTTTTGCTATTTAAAATGCAAGTCTCTGGTTAAACCATTGTTGCGTTTAATTAAAGAGCAGTCAGGAACTCATCACGCTAATGTTTCATTTTTTTTCTCCTTTTGTAGTCGAGGTGATGACAAGCTGAAAAGGAAAGAAAGACATTAAAATGATTAGACAGGCTGCTTCCTCCTCGTCCTCCTCCTCCTCCTTCCTGTTTTATTAAGAAATAATCAAGGGAGCAATCAGGGGAACTTAAAATGTGTGTAGGTTGAATTAAAGCATCACAGTAGTCAGTGTTGGCAGAGCACCAGCTTCATTTATTCCTGGTTTAACTCAAAGGCCTGTAAAAGACTCACAACAACACCTCGATACATTTAACATCCATACAACATTTTTACACCATATTTATGACATTTTCATCATTTCAGTTTTAACGCAGCAGCACTGCTTCTTTTGTCTAACTGCAAACAATGAGCTCTGTCATAAAGAGTTTGTTTCCACCTACTTTTATTGTTTTATTGGCTTTAATTTCTGATCCTCTGGGAAGTAAAAACATTGTTTGAAGTGCAAAGCCCATGAAGGAAGATGTACAGCCAACATTTTGTGTTATTTATAACAACGGCTCATATTTCTCCACCAAACTGCCTGTTACTGTGAGACACCTTGGCATGGATGTGGGATAAAGACTTGGGTTTATGTGTTATTATTTATTTTCTTTGTTTGTACAGAAAGAAAGGTAAGAGGGAAAGTTATTTATAGGTTAAAACAACACCTCACTTATTTATTTACTTTGAACCAAATCAAATCTAATAAGAAAAGGTTCCACTTTAGGGCCGCTTGTCTTTATTTTGTACATAAAGGACTTTGTGAACTCCTTATCTGTACCACATAAAATATTATTTGCTGGTGACACAAACTTGTTTTTTTCTCACAAAAATCCAGATGAACTAGAGCAAATCATAAATGATGGGCTTGTGGAAATAGATAACTGGTTCAGGTGCAACAAACGTTCTTTAACCCTGTAAGACCCAGATATAGAAATACTTGAGAAAAAAAATGTTTCACCACTCATATGTTTTTGTAGGGGGACTCTGATACAGAAATTAAAGGGTTTTTAAAATGTTGATGTTTTAGTAAGATTTTAGGGATATGTTGTAATATTGCAACGTTGGGTCTAGTTGGGAGCAGAATTTCTGTATTTATACTCACCTTGTTTAGACAAATATACTAAACAACTTAGGTTTCCTTTGCAGTGTTGAGTGCTAATGTTGCTTCATAACAGCTTATGTCATGGATAATAATCATAAAACAATCATATTTTTTTATGAAGTCATTTAATAATTAAAAAACAAGATAATACTGTATTTACAAAATTTACAAAATCCCTTCTGAGCATTCAAAGTCCTAGTGTCCCAGTGTTCAGCTTTGTTCATTTGCAGCGTAAGTCCCAGAAACAGTTCTTTTCCTCTGAAAGCAAAGACGAACATCACACTTGCTGCGTAGGGTGTGGGTATTTCTATTCTACATAATCGGACACAAACTTCTTGAAGTACTCTAGTGGTGTATTGAGAGAAATTACATTATTGGTGATGTCTGGACCAGAGAAATCAGTATTGGGACTGATGAAGTCCCTTTTTTAGCCAATGATACTGGTCGCGGGGCTTTTTGTGTTTGGTAGTTTGGGGCTGAATGTTCATATAATCATCAGCTGAGCAGTCAGTGGGCTGCAGATTTTCTTTGTCCACTTTGCATGTTCATCTGCCTCTTGCACTGGTATCAGTGTCTGAATCCATCTCAAAACCATTGTCTCCATTTGTGATGGCATCAATCCCATCCTGCACACTGTAGAGAACATATCTCTTTGTTGGTGGCATTCTGAAATGGAAAAAGTAAAACGGCCTGTTAGGGTCTCTACTTATCATACTAAAAGGGAACACTTCACATCCCCACATTCCAGAACATTCTCACCTCTCCCTGAACAATACAACAAGCAACCCCCCAAAACATTCAGAACCTGTTTCTGCCTACTCTAATGCAACAAGAAGCTATTTGAGCAGAAAAACAAAGCCCAGGATCAGTTAAATTATATACTTCAACTGTTAATTATTTTAAACTGATGAGACACAGATGCAGTTTCAAATACTGCTACATATAGAATTTCATATACGGCAACCAAAAATAATTGAATCAATTATTGTCTAAACTCAACATTTTAACAGAAATCACATTAAGAGTTTGTATTAACAGTAATCATCATATAAATGATATTTCTAAAGCATATCTGTTCATATGTGAACATGTGAGAAGTACAGTGTCCCCATGGAATGTGTCAGGTGTAACTGCTATTTTGACTACCACGTTGACCCAGGGTTGTAGAATTACAACATAGACATAACATGCTCCAAATCACATTTGATGAATGAATTCCACAATAACTAAATATAATCATGTTATAGACATTGTAATCATCATCAAAAAAAAATATTTGAGACATTTTACTCACTTGAATCATGGAAAATCCAGTCCAATAAAATAAGGAGATGAGTCTGGAGAAAAGTCTGCAGGTTGTGTGAGTTCATGGCTCGCTTGCCGGACCTATGAACACATTGACCACCCAATGGCATGGCAGGGTGAAACAATAGGACCCATTGGCCGTGTAAATGTGGTCTTTAAAAAAAAAAAACTTTGTTGATTTTTTTTTAAAGAATATCTTAAACTGATGTTGTAATATTACAACCGTGGGTCTTACAGGGTTAAACATCAACAAAACAAACTACATTGTCTTCAGGTCCTCTAAAAAACTAACATTAAGCAGATCTGTTGGAAATAAACGGACAGAATATTCTAAGAGTCAGCTCTACAAAATTCTGGGGATCCTCATTGATGAATCTTTCATTTCAAATGTCATATTGAAGATCTAACAAAAAACTATAGAAATATGCTGCTTTGTTTTTTAAGTTGAGACATTTTCTTCCCCTGTCAGCACTCCTCACCCAATACAAAACTTTATTTGAGCCTCATCTACATTACTGCAATACCATATGGTGTAACACATTTCCAACTCACTTAAAAAAACTTGAGACTCTCCAAAAGAAAGTCATACGTGCAATATCATGGTCTGAGTTCACTTCTCCTACCAGAATACTTTTCAACCGTTATAATCTCCTGAGGCTTACTGAGTACAGTTACCTCCAGAATGCCTGTATATATAATGTACCACACTGTCCACAAACTGAACCAGAAACTGTGTGAGCTCATTCCAACCTTCCTACTGATGCACACACATGCCCCCAGGAATAAAAACCTAATCACTGGGAGAAAACAAAGGTTAAAATGTTCCAGCTTTAGCATTGTATGCAGAGGGCCACAGATATGGAATGAGCTCGACGACAGGTTAAAAATGTCACACTCCATCTCCATCTTCAAGAAAAAACTAAAATTACAACTTCTGGCAATGTATGATTCATTTACTGATCACATCAATACACCCACTAATCTATGTATGCAACCACAATATTGGGATTGTCTGTTGTTATATGTGTATATATATATGTCTGTTAGTATGTTGTTGTATCTTGTCTGTTTCCACATTATTTAGGGGAAATTGCCCCCCCTATTAAAAGCTTTAGATAGCTTCCTTGGGGTCACCCCTTTCCACACATCCAACCATTGTGAAAACGCTTACTGAATATATATAGATGTACATTTGTGATGATGTGTGTGAATAAACTAAACTAAACCAAGCTGCACATGCTCCCACTCTGAACCAAGCTGCTAAATATCAGCATTTTGTTATTGTTGCTGTGAGCTTGTTAGCATGTTTACAGCTAAAAGAATCCTGTGCCTGAGGAGAGGCTGGCTCAAGTTTTCTCTCAGGGCTCAATTTAAACAGTCCACGGTGCACGGTCCAAACTGCATGCTGCAAGCGCATTTGAGGCCCTGCAAGCTTCCTGCAGATTACACATCAAACAGTTTGGGTGCAGAATGAGGTGCAAGGTGCACAGGGGTTGTATTTGGTTTCTTTATTAATTATAGTTTCACTGAGGGCGTAACATGAATCACATTAATCAGGGTGTCATCTCCAATTCCCATCAATCGAGCCTCCATCTGGGGAATTATGATTGAAGGGAAGACACAGTCAGTGTCTCTCCCGATTAAGATCGTGCCGTTTACATTTATTGCATGTATGCAGTATGGAAAGCATTTATTTATCTATCTTGTTTATTTAAACAGAGCTGCTCAGGAGTTAATCACACCAAACATTCTGTGTGCTCAACACCAGAGAAAGGTAGGCTGTAAATATTTATTCATTCATTTGTGCTGCTTGATCACAGCCTCCCTAGAACCACTCATCGCTTCTCTGTTAGACAAACGGGGCAGTCACTATTGATTTTTGTGGAACTGACCATCAGAGGCAATGGTAGTTATTTTAAGGCCTGCAATAAATTGACCCCCTGGTAGCTTGAGTGCATATGTATTAGTGTTTCTGTGCCTCTGAATGTTCCTGAGCTGGTCCCTGAGGTGAAGAAGGCATAGAGGGATGAGATAGAAGTGAAAGTGTCCTTGTCTTCATCTCTGACATTTCTAATGTCACAGAAAAAAGCTCAATGTTCCCTGTGCATTTACCCCATCAGCAAAAGAAAATTAAAGCTCCTGTAAGGGGTTTTTATCTTTGAAACAGGCTAACATTAAATGTGGTGTCTAATCATACATGATGACCCACATCGGGTTAAGCCAGCATCGTGCACTGCACAGCCGATACGTTCCTGTTCTAGTCAATGCTCATGTTCACACAGGGAGCATTGTGGCGTGTCTCAGCTCAGTCTCTGGAGCGTGCCCCCGCGCCGCTTCGCTAAAGATACACGTGGGGTCTATTTTGGACAGAGCCCGCGCCCAGCACATGTCAAGCTAAAGAGAGAAGATCAACGGACGTGCTGGACTCCAGCAGCAACAGCTACTACTACTCGTCTCATCACTATCACCGCTCCCTCTCTCTCTTATTCTCCTCTATCCCTCTTTCCAGACCCAACTGGGTCGAGGCAGATGGCTGTCTGACATGAGTCTGGTTCTGCTCGAGGTTTCTGCCTGTTAAAGGAAGTTTTTCTTCTCCGCTGTAACTAGCTAAATACTGTGAGGTGCAATGCTCATGGTGGATTAAGGTGAGGTCAGACTGAGTCTTATCCTGTCTTGGTGTTGGGTCTCTGTTCATAATTTGACATAGAGTGGTCTAGACCTGCTCTGTTTGTAAAAGAGTCTTGAGATAACGTTTTTTGGGATTTGGCGCTGTACAAATAAAATTGATGGATTGATTGATCAACCAGGCAGGAATTCAGGCACAAGGATCACATGCAACATCCACTCAATTTCAAAATAAAACATCAAACAGAAATGAAATAATTACACACTGGCCTCTACAAGGCATCTCTGGTTGTTCCTGTTAGACTCAGTAAATTAGAATGTATGCCTTCTCTCTGATAGGTTAAATGAATCGACCTGATACTCCAACAAAAAGGATGTAACGTTATAAACATCAAGTTTAAAATGTGAGTGAAAACAACCGTGAACAAAGACAGATCCTGGATCGACTCACACACATACAGCTACACTAACAGACATTCAGCTCTGCTTTGCTTGGCCTTAATAAAAAATGGACCCAGCTTTGACTAATACCAGAGCATACTGTGTCATCTTTATATTAATGTTCCTTTCCTATCAAGGTTATCAAGGCTGAAAAGGCTAAAGAGAGCCACGATTGAAATAACTGTTCTGCAGCGTTGGCGTCTTCTGTGCAGAGAGACACTTGATGCAAGGTCAGAGCCAGGAGTGCTGTGACGGTTACATCAATGGCTTCATAGAAACAGCTTCAATTCTGGGTTTCATGAAGTCAAGGACCACTTTGAACTCTCTCGCTAGAATTACAGGTCCTGTGATTCATACTGAGGTCACATTGACATAAATCAAAAATGTGTCATTGCCCAAGGGCCGTGTTCAACTGTCCTGAAAGTGAAATGAAAGTTCTGTTTCAGCCTCACCTGCACTATGAATGCAGGTGATTAAAAATAATGTTTTTCTTCGTATATATGAAGGGAAAAAAGGAAGAGAAAAGGGAAGGAAGAATAAAAAAATATATATATGTATATATATATATATATATAACTATTATTATAATTAGACCCCGAAATTCTTATTATAATTATAATGATTATTATTGTTATACTTTTTCATTATTACTCCCCCCTTTTTTCTTCTATTATTATTATTATTATTATTATTATTATTATTATTATTATTATTATTATTATTATTATTATTATTATTATTATTATTATTGTGGTTCTAATTATTATTACTATTATTATTTTTTGTTTGTTTTAATTTTTTTTAATTTTTTTTTTTTTTAACTTTAGCTACCTTAGTATCTTTGTGAATTATTATTACTATTGTTATTATTATTGCTGTTTTTATAATTATTAATGTCTGATATCTTTCTCTTTCACTGTGTTTTGTACATTGTATACAGCATTGCCATGTCTCTCACCCGTCTTGTATCGTTATGCAACACTTTAATTATAAATTGAAAAAAGGGAATGTTTTCAATCGAATATAAGAAGGGAGAAAAGGAAAGAAAAAGGGAAGGAAGAGGAAAAAAAATACATTTATATATGTATATATTTATATATGTATATATATATATATATATATATATATATATATATATATATATATATATATATTATTATTATTATTATTATTATTATTATTTTGTATTATTATTATTATTATTTTGTATTATTATTATTATTTTTATTTTTTTATTATTATTATTTTATTATTCCCCCCTTTTTTATTTTTTTGAATTGTATTTTATTCTACTATAATTATCTTTGTATTATTATCACTAATATTAATATTAATATTATTATTATTATCATTATCATTATCATTATTATTATTATTATTATTATTATTATTATTATTATTATAAATAATAATAATAATAATAAGAAGAAGAAGAATTATAATAATAATGATACTATTATTATTAATGTTAGTATTATTATTATTATTATTATTGTTATTATTAATTTTAGTATTAATATTATTATTGTTATAGCTATTATTATTATTATTATTATTATTATTGTTAATTTTATTTTTATTATTATTATTGTTATTGTTAATATTATTATTATTATTATTATTATTATTATTATTATTATTATTATTATTATTATTATTATTATTATTATTATTATTATTACTGTTGTGGTTATAAATGAAAACAAAGAATGTTTTTCTTTCCTCCTTTCAGTCGTTAATGAACGTGCATTTCCAAAAGAAAACTGCAAATCATTCCTGAACAATACCGAACACAGCGTTATTTAAACTCACTGCCAGGACATTTGGAGACACTGAAGGGAACCTGCTGAAAATGCTGCTCTCTGAACACACACACACACACACACACACACACACACACACATACACACACACACACACACACTTAGTTTGGAAGATGAAGCAGCCCTTTGATCAGTCCGAGACCAGAGAGGAGGATTAGGAGAGCCGAAGGTGTTCAGGAATAAAAAATAAAAAAACCTCAATTTAAGTCAATTCTTCTGCAGGATATTTTAAGTGACAGGAAGACCTTTACTGTTTCATTTAGCCAAACAGTTTTGACACATTGTTCCACGGTCCGTCACAAATGATCATTTCATTCATGATGAAGCTGGCACGAGTCATAAATCAGTATTTATGAATGTGCAGTGTAGCTTTAAGGAGCCTGCAGTCAGGCCTTATGAATGTGTTAATCATCAAGTTATTAAGAGAGCAAGTATAATTGCAGGCTCAAGGGACACTTAAAGCACCCCTGCCTTAATGTCTCCTATTATTTATAACTCTGCTCTTAGAATTAACAGCCACACATCATCCACATTATATAGCAGACAGTGTTTTAAGGGTGACTTTCTGCTTCACTGCTGGATTTTCATTTTTTATTGCGTTCACCCTGACACCCCATGAACTTATTTGCTGCTGGGGGATGGGTTTCCTTCCAGCTCTAAAGCAGTCAGATGTGCAAAACTACACAAAACATCTGCAAGCCCTGTATCTGATGGCTCATTGACCCTGAAACAAACAAATATTCCACCTAATTGAAATGGATTTTAAAGGGTTGCATTCTTTGTAAGGAAACTTGCTTTGTTTTTGTTTTTTTAATAAGCTCCAAAACAGCTGAAGGAAAGATGCAGTCATCTCTGCTGCAAGCGATAGTCCTTAGGGGACATTCTCAAACAGTAAATCTTAAAATCCTGCAGACTGTGAAGTGTTTAATTGAACATTCGCTCCTCCAGTGAGTACATTATCTGTTTGTTTCTTCCAAACTAAAGCTTTTGTCACGTTCAAGTTGAATTACCATAAATGTTACTGCTGCACTTAAAGTTATTTCATAAGACCATCAAGCAGCTTCAGGACACAGAACAAATACAGCCACCCAAAGCCCCATATAGTATCTGATATACTCTTTAGAACACTGGATGCTTCCATAAAATTAAATGGTCTGTTTCACCCCTCAGCCTTCAGGTCCACATATAGGCTTTGGCTGGATTTTAAAGCCTTATATAGCAGCCAAGTCCCTTCTGATAGATGATTAATGATCCACTGACTTGCTTTGCCAGAATGGGGCCATCTGCATAGCGAGTCCATCACTTAAGATAGTGAAGGTCAAGGCCCAACAGCGGAATTTGTAGTTTCAGTGTGGATTCTCACTGCAGAGTGGGCGGATTTGCATGGCATTATCAGATACTGAATGTTGAAAATATGTTGAAAGCCATTGTAATGAAACCTTTAAGCTTCACTAAGCACCATTTTTTATCTTTGAAATGGATTAAATGACGATTTGCATTTTAAAAGGAGTCCTTCATAGTGACAAATCATCAGAGAACTATCACTGCGGTTTCTCACAGATGAATCCAGCTGGATAGCTTCCTTTATATCACTGCAACTCCACAACTTGCTCAGCAGCTGACAGAGGAGGAAGTTTAAATCAAACCGTATGCAGCTGACATGCCAGATCTAGTTTCTATAAGTTCAATCAATCAATCTTTATTTGTATAGCGCCAAATCACAGCAAACTTTATCTCAAGACGCTTTTACAAACAGAGCAGGTCTAGACCAGGGTTCCCAAAGTGTGTCTCGCGACCCACCTGAGTCTTCTCTCAGCCCACCGTGAATGCGTCTCTCCCGGTGTTACGGTTTTAAAAGTGACCCTGTAAACTGGAGACCTTCAGCTGAACGTGTCAGTGTTTGTGGAGTTTACACAGCTGTTGAAACACAGAGGGAGTTCCTGGGAATGCAAACTAGTTTAGTTTTTATTAAGATTTCAAAATATCCTCATCAGATATTTAATGATCGTCTAAAGGTGTTTATGAGGGATGCATCCGGCTGAAAGTCTCCAGTTAACAGGGTCGCTGTTTAAACCAAAACACCGGCCTATCTCTGCGATCACGGCTTTTTGAGTGGATTTTAAAGGCGTGTTGAAACGTCTTTGCTACTCGCGCTTATCTCCTCTCACGTGTTGATTCAGTGAATCCATCTGTGATGAAATATAGCACCATCTAAAACAGCACCAGCTGAGTCTCTTCATGCTAACAGGCTAACTGTTGTGTTGCTCATAATGATACCTGCCTGTCCGTCTGCTTCTATGGTGTCATCTGTGATGAATGGCATTCGTCTTTGTTTACTGCCCTCTACTGGTCTGGTGGTGTAGTGCATTTACTTTTTTTTCCTCCATACGTCACTGGCCTGATTTACACAATCTACCCGGGACTTCAGCCGGCGGTCAAAACGCAGACAACAATGGGGGCACAGGAACCTTTCAGTTCAGGGTAAAGTAGTTCTGGGGGCTAAAAGACCCCGGAACTCTTGGTCGAAATGCACCTTCAGTGAACAGTTAATCATCAAAAGCATCAGTAGCAGTATGTTAATTCATAACGGCACAGGAAACACAGACATAGGTAGGATCATTTCCTGCAGACCAGCTGAATGAAGCCACATTAAATCACTTTTAGGGACAGTGGGGGTTGCGAGTCTTTGGCACCTACATTTTGGGGGTCGTGGGCTGAAAAGTTTGGCAACCCCTGGTCTAGACCACTCTATGTCAAATTATGAACAAAGACCCAACACCAAGACAGGATAAGACTCAGTCTGACCCCACCTTAATCCACCATGAGCATTACACCTCACAGTATTTAGCTAGTTACAGAGGAGAGGACAAACTTCCTTTAACAGGCAGAAACCTCGAACAGAACCAGACTCATGTTAGACAGTCATCTGCCTCGACCGAGTTGGGTCTGGAAAGAGGGATAGAGGAGAAGAAGAGAGAGAGGGAGCGGTGATAGTGATGAGATGAGTAAGTTGCAGGTAAACAGAGGGCTGGTGTAAAATGTCAAAGTCTGTGTTGTAGTCTTTTTTCACAACTTTGAAGCAGCACTCATCCATGCATTCATTTTGACAACAGATTAGATCGTGTGTCATGTGGAAGCGTTGCTTGTGTTGCAAATCACATTTAATAATCATGTGATTTGGCTGCCTCCTCTCAGCTCAACGAAAGGTTTATGTTTTGTTTTCTCTCATGGAAGCCCCATGAGGAGCAGACCGCTGAAACAACAACAAGGTTTTTACAAGAGCTAAGAACATAAACACATTAAAGTGTGAAATCATGCACGACAGGGATGAGCTGAGTCCAATGCACATGTGAGAACTAGGGCTGTCACAATATCAGACTCTTACCTTAAGATTCAAGATTCAAGTTTCTTTACTGTCATTATGCAGGCATAATGAAATTTTGCAGATGCCTGGCAAGGCACATAAATAAAAACACAGATGAATAAGTACGTAAAAGTAAAAAAAACACCCTTAGAATAGAATAAAAATATTTACAAACAAAATGTATGTACAGAACAATAATAAAAAAAAGCCTATGCCTGCAAAAAAAATTACAGTCACTCTATCAATGCATTATTTATAGAAAACTTTATTACACATTTATTGTTCGTCCCTTTTTTGGTAAAATATTAGAGGAGAGAGTCTGGAGATAAAAATACTGTAAGATCCAACATGATGATAACTTTGCTTTGACTATACAACAAATGAACTGTTACATTTCCCATCATAAGGATAGCAATCTAACTTCTACTGACTCTTTATACTGTGATGGACTCTGCAGGATAATGGAGGCGGAGGTGGGTGAACAGGTTGGTGGTGTTGATCCTTTTTGCAGTCATTGTTGTTTAATGATTCCTACAGACCGGTTCATCGCCGTCTTTTATACAAAGTCCAAAAAGCTTAAACAGAAACTTGTCTTTATTTATAAAGCATTAAATCCCAACAAACGTCTCCTCAGACTCTTTCCAAACCGAGCAGGTCTAGACCGTAATCTATGTTCTATTATGAACAAAGACCCAACATCAAGACAGGATCAGATCCAGTCCCATCTTACAGACAGGACTCATACTACAGTGCATACACACTGTAGTATGTGTGCAGTGCCTGATTGTTATGCAGAACAACAACAACAGATGTGTTACTGCAGACAGATATGATCTTTAAATGCACTCTAATTGTTTCTAACCATGACTTTGGGATGGTGATGTTACTCTGGCTCACTGACACACTGGGATCCTATCTCACCCCCTTCCCCCCAAACCCCCTCATCACTTACTTTAACTCTCCCTGTCCCATTAAAGTTACTAACCATAGACCTTTCTGGAGTCCCTGAGCTCCCTTGTCTCGTAGGTTCCTCTGAGCTGCCGTAGACGTCCTCCTGCTGTGGACGTTCCAGACTCCAGCTGATACGGACGTGCTGGACTCCAGCAGCAACAGATACTACTACTCATCTCATCACTATCACCGCTCCCTCTCTCTCTTATTCTCCTCTATCCCTCTTTCCAGACCCAACTCGGTCGAGGCAGATGGTTGTCTAACATGAGTCTGGTTCTGCTCGAGGTTTCTGCCTGTTAAAGGAAGTTTGTCCTCTCTGCTGTAACTAGCTAAATACTGTGAGGTGCAATGCTCATGGTGGATTAAGGTGGGGTCAGACTTTATGTTCTATTATTAACAAAGACCCAGCATCAAGACAGGATAAGATCCAGTCCCATCTTACAGACAGGACTCAATCTGATCTCATCTTAATCCACCATGAGCAGAGCACTTTGCAGCATTTAGCAAGTTACAGTGGCAAGGACAAACTTCCTTTAACAGGCAGAAACCTCCAGCAGGACCAGACTCATGTTAGACACACATCTGCCTGGGCCCTTGGTGGTGTTCTCTGTCCGACATGACACAGAGCATCCCCAACAGGTGTTTGATGAAGCTAAGATGAAGGACTGAGCACTGGAGTCACGTCATGAGTTGACCCTCTACACTTTGTGTTGAAATCACACATGTGAATCCTGCTTTGGGTTGGAACCCCCCTTTAACTCGACACTTGGAGCACAGTGATATGAGCGTGTGTATCTATTGTATTGGTGGTGTTTTATATAGATGGCAGGGAATGCATCTGCATGATAACAACTAAAGATATATTTTACTGTACACTATTTATTTACGTCCATTAAACGTCACAAACACCTGATAGATACTTTCCCCCTCGTGAAGCTGTGATATGGATCCCTGAATATGTGGTTCACCTGAACAGAAGCAGTATTGCACATTGCCTGTGCTGCACCCAGGGGGCGCCACCCAAATATGTTGTTGGAGAGAGGGATAGAGGGAGACGAAGAGATCCAGAGGAACCTACGAGACAAGGGAGCTCAGGGACTCCAGAAAGGTCTATGGTTAGTAACTTTAATGGAACAGGAAGAGTTAAAGTAAGAGACAGGCAGATAGAGGAGAGAGAGAGGGAAAGGCAGGATTCCACTGTGTCAGTCTAAGCCTATAGTGCATAACTAAGAGCTGGTCCAAGCCTGATCCAGCTCTAACTATAAGCTTTATCAAAAAGGAAAGTTTGTAGCCTACTCTTAAAAGTAGAGAGGGTGTCTGCCTCCCGGACCCTGACTGGTAGATGATTCAAAAGGAGAGGGGTCTGATAACTGAAGGTTCTACCTCCCATACTACTTTTAGAGACTTTAGGTAGGACCAGCAGGCCTGCATGTTGGGAGCGTAGTGTTCTCGAGGGGTAATAGGGCACTATGAGCTCTTAAGATATGAAGGTGTCTGATCATTAAGAGCTTTGTAGGTCAGAAGAGGGATTCTAAATTGTTTCCTCACCACATTGCTCTGCAGTAGTAGCCACACACTGTGGTGTTGGTTAGCTAGCTAGCTGGATCCTGAGTCTTCTTCTTCGTCTCTCCTTTGTTTTATGGTGAGTGTCAATCAGCATAAATAACCACTCCCTCCCTTCTTTAGTCACAAGGTATTACTGAATGCCTATTTCTTTTCACAGGTCTTTATTTGTGGAGGACAGGACAGTGGATAGAGCAGGAAACCAGGAGAGAGAGTGAGAAGTGACATGTGGGAAAGGAGCCGCAGGCTCGACTTGAACTGTGGTCACCTGCAGGAGGACTACAGCCTCTATACATCGGGTGTGCAACTTCAACACTGGGCCAAATGAAGTCCCGGGTAGATTTTGCAAATCAGGCCAGTGACGTATGGAGAAAAAAAAGTGAATGTACCACACCACCAGACCAGTAGAGGGCAGTAAAACAAAGAGGAATGCCATTCATCACAGATGACACCATAGAAGCAGACGGACAGGCAGGTATCATTATGAGCAACACAACAGTTAGCCTGTTAGCATGAAGAGACTTTTAGATGGTGCTATATTTCATATAAAAACTAAACTAGTTTGCATTCCCAGGAACTCCCTCTGTGTTTCAACAGCTGTGTAAACTCCACAAACACTGACACGTTCAGCTGAAGGTCTCCAGTTTACAGGGTCACTTTTAAAACCGGAACACCGGGAGAGACGCATTCACGGTGGGCTGAGAGAAGACTACTGTTACAAGCTGCTAAATCAAGAGAATCACAGCTTCTTCTTTTGAAAAGTATACACACATACAAAAAAGATAGAACAAATAAAAAATAATGAAAGAAAGAGAAATCAAGAGAATCACAGATGTGTGGGATGTTATTGTGGACGGAGGGAGGAATAAAAACACTGAGGTTAATCTACCAATCAGACACGTTCAGCATTGCAGGCCCTGCCCCCCCCCAAAGTCTTGGGACCTTTGAAAAGTACTACCCCCCAAGAAGGGTCTTTTTAGAGGGGAGATTATCTACCCCTGAACTAACTTTAGACCCTGGGTCCACCGGTTGAGAAACGCCTTTACTTAATCCCCACTTTTAGCACAATATCACTATTTAATTCTTCTTATCTACAGTATATCGGTGTATTGAGACAGTAATCCGTGTTGGATGGCTGTAGTGATGAGATTGTTTCACTGCAGCAGAATAAACCCTGAATATGCTCTTCTCAAAATCATCTTCTTAAAAACAGTTTGATAGCAGGTTCTTCACAGGGTCCATGAACGTCCATAGTTAGTGGGTTGTAATCAAAAAAGCATTTGTTTTAATTATGGCTCTCCCACAGTTAAGTCTTATAAAGGGCACCAGGACACCAACAGAAATGTATCACAATCCTTAATACCAGGATAAAACAACTTTCACATGTGAACTGACTACTGAGCACACATGTTTATTCCTAAGCCAGCACGGATAAAAAAAAAGAAAAAGAACAGGGCTTCTGCCACCATGTGCTGCATTCAGTGAAGCGAGAGAACCCATTAAAAATAGGCTCATGTTATGCTGGAGCAGGCTTTCTGCTCTCTCTCTCTCTCTCTCTCTCTCTTTGTCTCTCCTCTAGCTCCTGCTGTTTGAGTGCCTTCACCCGCAGTGGCTATATACTACATAATCAGGTATATTTCCAAGAGAATTGGCATGAAATGACAGGAAATGACCTGTGTCCATTGTCTGACTTTAAAATTGCTCAAGTAATTGGTTTTGTCTTCTAAAGGCACTCTCATTTCTTCATCTTTATGTATCAGTTGCAGCTCTGGGCTGATGCTTCTTGCCACTCTGTTCTATTCTCAGGTGAGCAAATGAGTTACTCAGTTTGGTAAACATGCCCCACCTTCACCCAGATAGGGGGATTTTAAAAATGATGGCTAACAACAGAGATTAAAAATAAACAAACCTTGACAGGGAAGGATCAAATTTGAGAGGTGTGGGACTGAATGTCTAAGACTGTTTGATTCATTTATGGAAATCGTTCAAGGTCTATTTGGTTCCACTGAAATGAAAAATCCTCGCTATTCATTTCCTGCTGAGCAAGCGCTGATTATGCAATATCCTTGAATATCAGTGAATTCCAGGAGCTGATTCTAGACGTGGATTACAGCCACACTGTCAGTCAGAGAATCTATTGTTACAGGTAGTAGACTTGTCACCTCACAGTGCAGTGGAATCGACTACTTTGAGCATGATGGCTGGGGAATAAATAATGCACATGCTACACATCTATTATTCCTCTCGTCCCTCTGACCTGTTGGGTTCTCCTGCATTCATTTCAAAAAAATAAAAGCTAACAGTAAACAATCATGTGAAGCAGGATTTCACCAGCCAGGGCATCCTCACATGTCAGCTGTAACTCTCTGGCAAGGACAGACAACCATCTGCCAGAAGCATCACATGTCAACACGGAAACTTCTCTCACTTGTCAATTGAAAGTATTTTTCACTCCTGACATCTGTGTTGGCTTTCCATCTTGTCTGTAAATTGAATCTCAGATCCTCCTCCCTCCTGGTTTTCTCCCCGTAAAAATGAAAGACAGCCGTTGAATCCACAAACAAGACTCAACCCACAGCTCCCAGGGATGAATCTGCTCTCCTGTGGTGCAGCAAATTGTATTTTTTCCCCCTCTTCCCAGCTCAAGGATATATTGAGAATAATTAATAAACATGAAGCAGAGCGATTTCATTCTGACATCTGGAGACACTTTGAAAAAGGGTTTTTTCTCTTCATCATGATTTTCTAATTTCATGAATACTCTTTGAAACCTCTGGGAATTTGGCTTGAAGTGGTAAAAACGCACGGACTGTATAATATTCAAGCTGAGTGTCTTATTATGTGTTATCTACAACAATGGGAATGAAAATATACCCTCATAACATCCAGTGTAGCTTAAAAAAGGGAATCAGGCGCTGTTAGCTTAGCGGTTTGATATACAGAGGCTTCAGTCCTCGTTGCAGCAGTCGCTGGTTTGACCCTCTGCCACAGACATTTGAAGCACATCATCCCCCACTCTCTACTCCCCACATTTCCTGTCTCCCCTCAGCTGACCTATCTAAAGGCCTGCTGGTCCTACCTAAAGTCTCTAAAAGTAATATGGGAGGTAGAACCTTCAGTTATCAGGCCCCTCTCCTTTGGAATCATCTACCAGTCAGGGTCCGGGAGGCAGACACCCTCTCTACTTTTAAGAGTAGGCTTCAAACTTTCCTTTTTGATAAAGCTTATAGTTAGAGCTGGATCAGGCTTGGACCAGTTCTTAGTGATGCTGCTATAGGCTTAGACTGCCGGGGGAACTGGCGCACTGACACACTGGGATCCTATCTCACCCCCTTCCCCCCAACCCCCTCATCACTTACTTTAACTCTTCCTGTCCCATTAAAGTTACTAACCATAGACCTTTCTGGAGTCCCTGAGCTCCCTTGTCTCGTAGGTTCCTCTGAGCTGCCGTAGACGTCATCCTGCTGTGGATGTTCTGGACTCCAGCTGATATGGACGCGCTGGACTCCAGCGGCAACAGCTACTACTACTCGTCTCATCATTATCACCGCTCCCTCTCTCTCTTATTCTCCTCTATCCCTCTTTCCAGACCCAACTCAGTCAAGGCAGATGGCTGTCTAACATGAGTCTGGTTCTGCTGGAGGTTTCTGCCTGTTAAAGGAAGTTTGTCCTCTCTGCTGTAACTAGCTAAATACTGTGAGGTGCAATGCTCATGGTGGATTAAGGTGGGGTCAGACTGAGTCTTATCCTGTCTTGGTGTTGGGTCTCTGTTCTGTCTCTGTAATTTGACATAGAGTGGTCTAGACCTGCTTTTGATTTGGTTGATTGATTGATTGATTGATTGATTGATTGATTGATTGATTGATTGATTGATTGATTGATTGATTGATTGATTGATTGATTGATTGATTGAATAGATGTAAAATGCCCAAAAGTTACTTCTGTGTTTCTTCTTTTTCCATCAAATCAACACAGAAGAGGAATGTTTGTTCACAGTTAGCATGCACATGAAACATAACGCTGTCATCCTCTTAAGAGCACAATGCTAAATGATGGATCTGTTGCTGAGCTAGCTTTATACTAAAGACACACCATCCTCCATCCACAGCTGAAAACCCAGAGTGGCTCTTGTACCTTAAACTAAGATGAGGGCAACATCAAGGAAGAAAAAATAAATATTTTTCTAGAATAAAGTCTTTCTATTACTGGATTAAAGTTGTAACTTTAGTCTATGGTTTTTATTTTGAAGGGGAATATCAAGTCAACTTTATTTATATAGCACATTTAAAACAACCAGTGTTGGCCGAAGTGCTTTACAAGGTTAAATGTACAAGAAGACAACAATAAACAACACAACATATCCATATACAGAAGTAAAATCTGTCAGAAGTTAATGTTCTCATCTGGTCAGTCTTCCACAATGATTGAAAACATTCAGTGGGGGCTGATCATATCTGAAGTGTTCAGTTATTGCAGAATTTGAGGACAGCTAGTGCAAAGGCTCAGCTGGTGGGTTGACCTCGGTGCTTGAGCTGGAATAAAAACATGAAGATCTGTCAAGTAGGATAGTGCCAATCCATTGAGTTCCTTGTATGTTCACAAATACATTTTAAAATCAATCTTTTGACAGACTGGATGCTGATGGAGAGAGAACAGCACAAGTGTGATGTGCTCTCTCTTTTTCTCTCCAGTCAGGAAGCAAGCAGCAGCGTTTTGAGTGAGCTGCAGGCGCTGAATGGACGACATGTCTGAGCCCACATACGCAGAATTACAATAGTCGAGCCGAGAGGTAGTAAAGGCATGGATCACTCTCTCTAAATCTTTGGGAGGGAGATCTGTCTTGACCTTAGAGCTCAGTCTCAGCTGGAAGAAGCTGGACTAAACAACAGAAGAGATTTGTTTGTCAAATGTAAAAGCCACACTCCCTGATAGTTGTGTTACCTCTGCAGTCATAAGATAACAGATTATATGAGTAACGTGTAACAGTCTGACCACACCAATGTCAAAGTAAATACCAGTTAATCTGAGAAATAAATCTAAAAGGTATGATCCAAATTTAGATTTAAATAATATCTGGATCTTGTTGGATGCATAATATTATTCATTACATTGTTTACAGGCTGAAGTTGATGTTGGTTTCTGGTACCTTTAAAAAAAATGTCTTGCTCAGACTGTGAATCTCATTTCTGTATCTATACTTATCTTAATCACATTATCTGTAGCAGAGGAAATCTCTTCATACATGCTGCCTATCTTCGTATCTACAGTGAATTATTTATTTCATTCACTCCCACAAACATTAGATTTTGTTGGCAGTTGTTGGCTCATCTGTGCCTCCAGTCATACATTTATTCCAGAGCTGACACTGAATCCAGCAGAGTTAAAACTCAGAGACAGTGGGTGATGCACCTCAGCACTCACCATCTGTGAAACCCATTTCTGGAGCAAATAGAAAAACACAGCCAAAGCAACACATCGGACAGGATTGAGTTTCACATTGTTTACCGAGTGTTTGAAAGCTTACAGGATTTCATCGGGTCGGATGAGGTGAAAGACTACATTAGCCAAATGTCAAACCTAGGTGTTGAATTAGCGCTATGACCAAGTGGGTGTTTGGACAGAGACAGCTGCGGCTCCTGAGGATGGAGCAGAGACTGATGGGGAGCACTGAGGCAGCTCCCTTTGAAGAGAGAGAGAGGAGGGGGATGATGGATGTCCCTTCTCATTGCTGTATAAACTAAGGTGATGCAAATTACTCCATGACTCCTGGGAATACAATTCTTACAATCTACAATCAGCTGACTGGTGTACCAATGAAGATGCTATTTATAATAATCGAGGATGACATTATGGTGCTGTGTTGAGTTCTCTCTGTTTTCATTGAGGTGTAGCATGTAGCCTCAGGGCTGGAGTTTCTACCGTCATATTAATAAATGATCACTTTTGTTTGCATGCTCATAAATAGAAAACTGCATAAAAACAGATTTCTATTCATCCATGATTGAACAACACGTGTCTTGAGCTTTCATTGTGACTCACAAGGCTTTATTCCACGATGCAAAAAGGATCTGTGAGAGGACTTACCACCCACTTCACATCTCTTATAGACTGTCATGCTAAACCAAAGGCTATTTTCTTGCTGCCAGTCACGCAGGGATAGCTCGTCAAGGTCTGCCAAGGTTGAAAGCAAAAGATGTAGCAGATGTAAGACGCCTCTCCCGCACTTCTTTGTTGCGCTCGACTATGTGAATAACCTTGCTATCTCCTTTAATTTCAGTATTACAAATGGGCAGATCAGCGCTGCATGCAGAAATCACACAGCTTTGAATTTGTCACACACTGCACTCTTTGAGAAAAGGTCAGCGGAGCAGTGTGTGACGCCCACAGATCTGGATCTTTATCATAAGTGACAATGACATCAAGCTAAGTAATGAAATGGTTGGCACAGACACGGCTGTGTGAAAGGACAGTTGTGTGGAAGATGTCGAAGGATTCTGCAACAAGCCCTGACGCACAGTTTCCCCCCTCAGCGATGCTGCTGCTGCTGCTGCTGCTGCAGTCTCTCTGCACATCAAGCAAAGGATCAATTTTAATGAAAGAACAGATTTTAGAGCATAATTATTCTCACAAGCTGCAAAAAGAAGGAAAACAATCATGTAAAAATGTAGGTCGCACATGACAGTCTTGCAAATGCAGATCATTAATTCATAATTGTGTTGTAGAGGCTGCTTTGCAGTTGTGTCTAAATGCATAATTAATCAGAGGCATTGAAGTACGGGTGGAAATGTGTAAACAGAAATCACGTGTGATAAAGTGAGGAATAAGAGGAAAGTGACCATCAAGCCGGCACAGTGTGTCTGTTTATTTTCAGACACTTTCTGTTTATTTGTGAGCCATGGACAGGCTTCTTAGTTTTCTTCCAGTAAAGAAGGAAGTCAAGCAGCGTGACAACATTACACGGTTCGGGGGGGACTGCTTTCCACTCTTGTGGACCTGCAGCTGAAATATGCAACGCAGGTATAACTAAAATCCAGCACCGGGTGAAGGAGAGGAAGAAAACACATTGTTTACCCACCAAAGAACTGCTCTTTAAAAATATCCAAGATATGCTTTGTGCCGCCATATGCTAAAGCTGAACTAATTTTAGCTTGTCAGGTCAATGTAATACTGAGAAAAATCAATAGCTCTGGATTACACTCTGACAATACACTTTATTGATCTCCTGCCTCACGTCTGAGATATAAAAGAAATAGAATCCTTGTCAGAATGGTGGGTAATGATGTCTGCCAGCACTTGTTTCATGTCAAAGGATCAAATAGTCACATTAAAGCATGGCATTGTCCCTGCCTTGTGGTGTATAATCGGGGATGGATGAAGTCATGTCTCTGCTCATGTTAGCTTTAGTTTCTTATGCTCAGTGCTGGATCCCTGGAGACTGACGGCCAGGGATGAGATCCCGCTGTGAGACTACTCCTCTAAGCCCTTGGTGAGATCCTACGCTGCTCCTTCATCCAATCCATTTCCCTCCAACTACAGATGTGGGGAATTAAGAGATAAACAGAGTAGAAATGATCCAATTACCTCTAATGGGCATGCCAACGACGGAAGCCTTGAATCATCCAAAAGCCTGCTCTAATTACTTTTGCAGTGTTTACAGAAAGATACTTCCAAGGTGAGTTTCAGAGAAAAGCAGGCAGCATTTTATTGAAAGCAACTCTTAAGTAGCAGCTCAGCAAGGAGATGAAATTAAAGTGCTGAGGTGTTGTTTTCTTTTCTTACTTCTACTCTTTATCAGCATCTTTGTGTTGACTGTTCCAATTTAGTTTGCAGTCAATAATCACTCTGACAACGCTAAAGTTATTACATCTCTGATTGCTCTCCCTTTCCTCCACTCTCCCGTTCAGTTTTATGAGGTTTCCAGATTTGATGGTAATAATCAAAACAAGTCCAAAAACAGAAAGTCAGCAGGAGCTCTCTGGGTTCAGGGGCTCGCAGCAGTGTTCATTTTGGTGGCTTTTTTAGATTTAGTCTTAGTCTTAGTCCTTAGACAACAGTGCCTGATAGTTTAGTCAAATTTTAGCTTTTTCAGCCCTTTATAGCTTTAGTCTAGTTTTAGTCAAAGAAAAATCAAAACATTTTAGTCTTTGATTTTTGCCAAACATCTTCACCCTTTAAATCGGGGGTGTCAAACATGCGGCCCGCGGGCCAAAACCGGCATGCCAGAGCTTCCAATCTGGCCCGCAGATAGACTTTGCAAAGTGAAAATTTTCAGAGAAGACAATGCAATTTTGAAATAAAAGTAACTGCTATTTCAAATTTGTCCTCTGGAGGTCGCATAAAATCAAAGTGCTGACGGAGCACACATGAATGGCGCTTTTTTTTCCTGGACTTTTTTTCTCAAAGTAAGGAAATAGATGACTTGCTGTTTGCATAATCCAGTTGAGCTTCATAAAGACTTCACTATAAGATGATCAACTAACTACTAACACTAGCACTACACCCCTGCATACAAACTGTTACTGTTGGAGCTGAGGGGTCCAAAATAGTCAACTTTACCTTCTTCATTATTATAATCTCTGTTCTTTTGCTGTAAACATTACACTCTGTGTCAGTTGAATGGGTAACCTGTGTGTTTGATGTGTTCGCAGCAGGTTTCAGGGCTTAAAGAAAAAAATATTCAGCCCACTATAAGCCACATCATTGCAAAAAAATACAACAACTGTCTTTGTAGAAAGATAGTTCATTAAGTGTGAACATTTTCATGTACTTATATTTTTTTGCACTACAACAAAGGGAAAAATGTAGAGTTGTCGTTATTTATAGGTTATTATGTTTAATTTTACTGGTCCGGCCCACTTCAGATCAACTTGTGCTGTATGTGGCCCCTGAACTGAAATGAGTTTGACACCCCTGCTTTAAATAATTCATGAAGTCGATCAGATATCAGTATCAGGGTTACCAAGTGTTCAATTAGTCAATATTTCACTCTTTTAACACTTTTGTGTAATATCTTAAGTTAAATGATTCAGCCTGTCCCTGCTAAAAAGTAAAGAAAAATTCTTGATGTGACCACTATGGAGATATTTTGATTCTCTTGATTAAAATAAAAATGCCATGAACTCAATACAAGGGCTGTATTGCACATTTGCGACGGTCCCTGAATGCACCTGCACTGGACAGACAGTCAGTTCACGGCACTCTGAAATGCATCTGCATCTTTCAACAAGGAGTTGATCCAAACTTACTAAATGTGTCTGGTGTATCACCAAACTGGATTAAATCAAGCTGTAGACGCAGAGCTTTTTACAGTGAGAGTGGCAAAATCTCTCTGTACACCTGTTCATGAAGGTGTCCTCGTGTCCACAATAAATGGCATGTCATTGTTACTGTCAACTTTTTTTTGTTTGGTTATAATTCTGTCTCTTTCAAAGCCCACAGTCCTGAACAGCTGATCAGTGCGTTGCAGAAACACTGAAAACACTGCTACAAAAAAATGACTTTCTGACGGCAAAGTAAAGCACCAAGAAATGTCTAAACCCAGCATACACTCATACCAACATGATTGTGTGATGTAGACTTCCTTAAACTGACCTAAATCATGTGGTAGAGTCGACCCTGTCTGCAGCGGTTGATAGCCCGGCCTCTGTTCTGGTTCCTCCTGACTGGGATCCCCTGAAGGTATAATTACTAGGGGTGAGCCCGACTAAGGATTTGCTTAATCAAATCTGATTCATCAGATTTTGCCCATAGTGGATGAATAGTGGAATGTTTGTTGTTTTTCCTTATTGACCCAAAGTCTGCATGATGGTGACCACATGACAATATTACACATAACCCTTTACACTTAAGAGACTCATAGCTTAAAGTAAAAGGGACAACAGAATATTATAAGTATAAAACTTAGATTTTAAATCTATATTACAAAAACAACGAGGTGATGAAGGAGAGAAAACTCAGATAAGGCCACCATCAGTTAAACATGGAACAACGCTCCACTATAGAATAAGGAATCAGGAGATATTTAAACAGTGTTCACACAGAGGAGAGCAGCACTGTGGAGGGTAGTTTGTCCAACTTAAGACTAAACATTTGTATAATGTTCAAAATCAAACCTGAACCAGCTAAAGGGTTTTTAAATCTCTTAACAGAACCTTTTAAAACAGTCTTTCATCGCGTCTTTGTCCGCTTGAGTCTTTTCAAACTGTACGTGAGGAAAACCATCGTGTGTACGGGCAGAAGTGCGCTCCTTGCTTTGTTGACTGTAAATCCTGTCTTTGAGAATATCCTCTCTGATGATGTGGAGGTGGATGGGATGCTGTGGATTGTTTTTGAGGCTTCAGACAGCTTTGGGTATCCCTCCTGGTTCTTTTGGCCCCGTACAGTTTTTGTGTGGTCCGGTAATCCTTGATCTCACAGCCCTCTTCATGAAGCTGCTCCTCATCTTCATCACTAGTTTTTAGGATCAACTGAAGTTTTATTTCTGGTATTTTGAGCTACCATGAACTTAGAAAGATTTAAAGACCAGCTGAGGTACGTCTGCTCCACAGGTCCCCGCTAAATGGGAGAGTCCACCTTTAATTACCAGGGGAGATTTAATTACCACTTTAAGGAGATTTAACACTTCAAGAGTTGTTCTCAGAATTACATTAAATAAGTCTATATTTATATCAAAATAGGATATATGAGACACTATTTTTAAAGGTGACATATCATGCAAAATGGACTTTTTAATGGTTCTCTACCTGAAATATGTGTCCCTGTCTACAAACCCCCCGAGAATGAAAAAAATCCATTCTGCCCCTGTTCTGATTTCTCCACCTTTCTGTAAATGTGTGTGAAACGAGCCGTTTCAGACTTCAGTGTTTTTGTTACGTAACAACAATATCCGGTCTGTCACGGAGTCAGAGCTCGGAGCTTGTTCAGTCCATAGACTGTATAAAATAATACTGAATCCCTCCTCCGTTTGTCATTACCTGCACAAATGTGTGCTAACAAGGAGCTTAGGAGGGAGGCATGCTAGTTGTAGGCTGTCTTAATAAACACAAAGGTCGGTTTTACTCCCCACGTCTGCAGATTTGAAGATCTAGTGGATGATTTTTATTTGTCATGGATAAGTGCTAGCGCTAATTAGCATAGCCACATAGCTACATGTTCATAGCTGTAGCTGTAGCTGTAGCTGTAGCTGTGTACCAAGACACACGTCGACATACTGACAAATAAAACAACAAGAAACACTAAATCTGTGACCAATCCTTCAGAAAGGTCCCGCTGCCTTTCTGGCAGAGGTCGGTTTTACTCCCCACGTCTGCAGATTTGAAGATCTAGTGGATGATTTTTATTTATCATGGATAAGTGCTAGCGCTAGTTAGCATGGCCACATAGCTACATGTTCGTAGCTGAGTACCAAGACACACGTCCACATACTGATAAATAAAACAACAAGAAACACTAAATCTGTGACCAATGGTTCAGAAAGGTCCTGCTACAGGCGCCTCTCCGTCAGGATCAGATTCTGGATCAGATTCAGAGGGTTGAAGTAACGTGATCTCTGAGCAGCCGTGTATATTCAGCCAACTTGTAAACATTAGATCAACGTGCCGGAGAGCCGAGGCACATCCACTTCCTGAGGGGGCGTGGTCAGAGGGAAAACAGAGTGTTCTGAGGAGGACTGAAGAAGAGGACTTTTCAGGCAGACCAAAATCTGATTTCAAAGTGTTTTTTTGAGCATAAACTTTAAAGACAAGTTTTGGGGACCTCTTAGACCAATATATATTGATGAAAAAAGCGTGATATTTCACCTTTAAGGGAAACAGGAAAATAATGTAAAATTAGACATTGAGCACCCCCATGGTTTGAATGGAATGATCCACGTTTCATATGCAAATATTCGACTATGAGATTGACAGTCGACTAAGGCTCGTTAGAACGAATCGTCGAGTATTCCACTACTTGGGGTCACTCCTAATAATTACTATTGACATGTACCTTATCCACAATCCCTTTAATGTGAAATGAAAAGCATCCATAATGTTTTATGAGTGCACTAATAAACACACAGGATGCTCTGTGGTGGATGTGCAGTCATTAAACATTATAGATGGAACTTGTTGGTGAGTTGTAAGTTTAAATGCTTATGGTGGTCTTGATGAGTTGTAAATTAGAGGCTCATTGATGCACCTTCTAAGTAAAGGATGATGTGTGGTTAGAAGGTGGGAAATAGAAACTACCTGCTGACCATACATTATCCCGCTTATTCCCCGGCTGCTAACTTCAGATACAAACACGTTGTTAAAAACATTGATTAAAGATGATTTCATTGATTGAAATGATTTATGTTTAGAGTTTTTAAAAATAGTCCCAGTGATCGTTCCATGGTGATGGATTCTTCTCTGCCTGTTGTGGTGGATTGAACATGAAACTGTCCTCTGCCCTGGTAACCACCTCAGCCTTCTGTCCCCGACCAAGAGATTTGCCTGCTCCTCGTCTGGTTCTTGCCTGTTCCTCCACACAGCAAAGTTTTTTTGAAGCAAAGAAAAAACTGGTTGCTGCTCCTTTTCTGTCTGTGCTGGACTACGGTGATGTTTTATATATGCACACCTCTGCTCAAAGCTTGCACATACTTGATACTGTATATCATGGAGCTTTGAGGTTTATCACCAATTCTAAAACGATGACTCATCACTGTGTGCTGCACTCGAGAGTAGGATGATCCTTCCTGTCGTCACACAGGAAAAAACATTGGCATCTTCTTATTTATAAATGCATCCTAGGACTACTTCCCTCTTACCTCCTCGCATATATTGCACAAAAGAACTCAAGAAGTCATAATCTTCGATCTCTGGATCTTTTATTACTATCTGTTCCGAGGGTCAGGACTGAACATGGGGAAAAAGGCCTTCAGGTTTGCTTTTCCCTCCACCTGGAATGCTGTAGAACAGGATCTAAAAGTGTCTGACATGATTTCTTTGAATGCTTTTAAGCCGTCCTTAAACGACTTGGAGGCTGAAGCATCTGTCTGCAGATCTTTTGTTTAAATGTGACATGCTGTTTTTCTGGAGGTACCAGTTGTGTAGCTGTTGTATGCATCTGCCATTTGTATTTATGTCTATTGTAAAAGTGTAACTCTGTAACTGTGCTGCTGCGTATCTTGGCCAGGACTCTCTTGGAAAAGAGATTTTTAATCTCAATGAGCATTTCCTGGTTAAATAAAGGTTATAATAATAATAACAGCAGCTTGGCGTGCTTTCACCACCTCGCCGTCTGGGAAGCTGCGCCACATTCCTGCTGAGGAAATCCAGCGACTCAAAGACTTTGTGCCACCTGGCATGTATTGACACCTGTTTGTCCGGATTTACCAGCTCTTCAGAGACTCGACCACTTACCTGTGTCTTACCCACCCGGTGGGTTGGTCAGGACTGTTACCTGCTGTTCCCCCCCAGGCTCCAGTGTGCTGCTTTTGGGTTCACCCTCACACCCGTAACAATGGTGTCAACTAGTAGAAGCTAAATGTGTCTGAACTCTTTTCTGTGGATTGATTTGACATGACGTGTGATCAGATTGCCTCTGGTGTTGCTCATGTTAGTGAAAGTTAATAACCGCTGTCAAGGGGTTTTAACCAATCATCCAATCTAGCTTCATTCCGAAATTATTAATCCACCAAAGCACATTTTAAATACATAAAAATACATCACACTTTCTTGACTGCAGTAAAGAGGGGGCATTATTATGGATGCATGCATATTATGGAGAGTGTACAACAGGTCATTGTTGAAGTGTTAAGCACAGGCAGTCAGTACGTGTTATTAGCACCAGCAGCCAGACTAAGATTTATAACTGATGAAGAGCATCCATGACGCATCTGACCCTCCTTATTTATTATTCATTATAAAACACATCGTGAATTTTTCATGACAGATGAAAGAGAACATCAGAAAGCATTTAGGTGTTTTTATTAGTGGAGTCATGAAGCATTACAAGAGCATTACAGTGCACCATGAATGCACCTATAACACAGGTCCTCACACAGACAAGTCTTAGAGAATACTTACTGACAGATGGACCTCAGCTGGCCTGAGATGTCTCTGATTTGATTCAAAGCCTGAACCATCAAATAATTGATTCTAATTATTTGAAAATTGAATTTTAATTGGACCTTCTGACAAATGAAAAAAAAAGGAAATTAAATAGCATTTTTCATATATGAGTTTTAATTTGTATCATATTTGATACATCAGGCATTTTGGTGCACATTTATTGCTCAATGTTTCTTATTTTTTAAACAACCTAAAATATATAAAAACAACATTTTTAACCTATTAAAATTTTTACCAAAGTAATTTCAAACATAGAAATTATTTTTTGCCATATTGCACGACAACATCATACATATTTAGTATCTGCTACACAACAAAAAACCTAATGTATTGTATATTTCTTCTCTGAATTGTTCAGTTTTTAGTGGAAATCAATGAGAAAAAGAGAATTATTTACTAGGGAGCCATGGCAACATTCAACCAGTCATCAATCATCATGATACAGCAGGTTACATATATAAAAATACAATATACATTATAAATATCTCAGTTTCTACTCTAAATATACCTGATTATGTCATTTAAACATGTTATTAAATAATAAAAAGACTGTATGTTGCTTTATGGAATAATATATGAAATTTAATAAAATGATGATTGACAGTAAATAAATGTCCTTATATACCTGCTGTATCAATTTTCGATACACACATTTTCAACACGGTTTGACTATAAATTAAGTTCTGAAATATTAATTAGTTTAACATTAATCCAGTAATTATTCCTCTTGAAGTTTCAGGAACAATTTGAAAGTTTCTTTCATCCAAACTTTTTCAAACTTGGTAAAAAATCTCCCTGAAAAACCTGAAGTGGGTCTCTGATCCACAGCTGACATTTTGGATGTCTGAAGTGACGTCCTTCTGGTGCATGAATGACTCACACCTGGTGGATTATCTGAGCACTGCATGTATCTGATTGTATACATCAGGTTTTTTCAGAGAGAATATATCACACTGATGATGTAGAGCTCTCAGAAACTGATGGATCAAATATGATACACTTGGTGTTATAGGGTTTTAAGGAGCAACTGAATAAACTGGCAGCTCTGTGAGGCACAACATGGAAAGAAATGCTAGCATGCTGATGCTAAGTAGGTCATCTTGAGCTGTAACTGGAGGGATACCATCAGTTTTTCAGTTATTCATGAGTGAAGGATATTATAGGACACATGTACAGGAGGATTTGAAGCTCTACAGGAGCTATGAGAAAAGTTAAGAGGATAAGAGGACCAGTGAAGTCAGGTAACTGACAATGTGACGACCTTGTGCTTTTTAACTTCAATCAAGCATAATCCTTTATAGTCCAACTTGTAAGTTAACATGTGGAGAGGATACCTCCTGCTGATCTCTATAACCAGATGTGTGCTGGTAAGAGGTCCAAACCCTGTCAGATGGGAGGATGTGTCCCAGAGCTGAAGATATTTGTCGGGTTCGGTCATAATTTCTATCATTTTACTCGGGCTCGGGCCGGGCTCGGGCTTGCACGGTAAATGAGCGGTCAGGTGAATCTGGACTCCCCTCAGCAAGCAGTCGTGTGTAAAGTGATAATTCAGGACCTGTATAAGATTGCATCATTCCTCTGGCCAAAATTTAACCAGCTGAGAATGTTGTCACACTCAGACAAGGAGGCCGTACACGCTCATGCCTGCACTCTTCTGCAAGCTATGCACGGTGCTGCAGGTGCACGACGAGATGTGGAGACTTGAGACCCAGAGCTCTCCAGAGACGAGCACACTCATCCTCCGGCAAAAAGAGCGACTTTTGAGGAGTGGGAAAATGTGCAGCGAGCTGACTGGGAAGGCGACGAGGTATCTCGCTACATTAAAACAACTGCAGACTGCAGGAAGATGAAACTGATGTTCTTGGCTGGTGGAAGATCAACAGACCATCCTACCCAAAACTCACAAAATTAGCCAGATCAGTCATGAATAATGTCGGGGCAGTCGGGCTGTAAACGGGTTCGGGCTTTAAAAAAATCTAGGTCATTCGGGTTCGTACGGGTTCAGGCAGAATTCTGTCGGGGTCGGGTCAGGTCTAACTTTTAAGGCCTGACTACAGCTCTAATGTGTCCTGCTTCTTTTGCTCTCTGCACAAAGGATTCACCTGCATGATTGATTAACATGAGGACTCAGTGATGGACAGTAACACAGTAAGTTTACTTGAGTACAATAGTTTTTGAGTATCTGTACTTTACTTGAGTATTATTTTCTGGGGAACTTATTACTTTGACTCTATTTGAAAGACAAATCTCATCCTTTTGACTCCTCTACATTTCTATCAGTGCTCTAGTTCTTCTCTACTTGATCTTTGAAGTCAACTGATGAGTTTTCTTTTCTATAATCAGATCCCAAAGACCGTAATCTGTTGGTGTCCTTGTGTTTGGTTTGTCTCAGTGGTGTAGCCGTACCTGGGTTAGATCAAACGTTCTTCAGATCAGTGCGTTCATTTAGTTGTAGTGATGGTGATGAACCCACGTTTGAGGTTTTGAAATAAAGAATGATTGTTTGTATTGTTGTAAATCTCTGATCTGTTTACCACACAAACTTCATCACAGCCTCCAAAACATCAGCATCTAACCTGAGAAAGCATGTGGAGGTCTGGAGCTAACACACTGCTTTGATTCCAGAGGAACATTGTAAACTTGTCTGTGCTTGTAGTAACTTAGTTTAGATTTCATGGTAGACTTTTTACATATGAAATCATGTTTTCTAGAGAAACAGAACGGAGCAGAATGTTCACCCATGCATTCTTGACTGACCTCATGCTTTGTGAAAATACGTTTAGAGATATTTTAAAAAGTACTTTGAATACTTCAGTATTTTTAAAAGCAAGTACTCCAGGGTCCGTATGCACATCCAGCCATTACACAAACGGAACCATTACTCCTAAGGTACCATTATGGAACGGCTCATTTGGCCGTAGCGTTAGCTGCATGCACAACTGCAAATAATTTGGTTGATATACTAATTGTGCCATGAAAGCGAGGCTGGTACAAAACGTCATATGTCCAGGGAACCTCCTGAAAACACCTATCCAACAAATTCAAACTGCACATGCCTACTACACATAAACAACAATAAACATGGTGAGCGGTACCGCTGTGACTGAGAGAAGATCAAGAAGAAACAATGTTTCAGAGGAAGAAGAAATGGACATTTGATTAGAAGAATCTAGAATGAACAAACAGCTGTTATCAGCAAGTCAATCAAAGTCAAAGAGAACAAACAAGGAGAAAGGGAAAGTTTGGCTTCAGATCTTGAACCGGGTAAATGTGTGTGATGTTTCTGAGCACACAGTAGAAGACCTACAAAATAAAATAAGCAACATGAAAGCAGCTTTGCTCAACAAGCACCGCCACCAATGTGGTCCAGGTGGAGGACCACCTGTCCCCCCACTAAAGGAGGACTTGTTAACGGAGTTGTTTGGGAAGGATTCACTTCACAGTATTGCTGGTAGGTTACCTAAGAATTATGTTGCGTCTCCTAAATCTAAATTTGCTGTTTATAAGATAAGATAAGATCTACTTTATTTGTCCCCCGTTGGGGGAAATTCTTTTGTTACAGCAGCTTACAACACGGGACAGGGGAATACAACAATGTACTAACATAGTTAAAAAAATATAATAACAGTAATAATAGCAATGACAAGGTAAAATATTATATAATAAAATAAAATAAAGTAAAAATGAAATAAAATATGGCAACTATTACAGATGTATATGTACACTTCTATCTGATAAATAGATAAGGTAAGTTATTGCATGATAAAAATTGCACCAGGTTATTTAAAAACAAACATACACAGTATGAAGAACAGTGTGATTCAGATGGATACAGTTGTTATTTGTGAATGTGCCAAGTCACATAGTAACTTCCATGTAGTGGAATGAAAGATGAGAACAGCTGATTAACGGGACACAGCAGTGCTGGTGTTAAACAGTCTGATTGCAGATGGGATGAAGGACCTGAGGTAGCGCTCCGTGCTGCAGGGTGGGAGTCTCAGTCTGCTGCTGAAGGAGCTGCTCAGGGACCCCACAGTCTCATGCAGGGGGTGAGAGGGATTGTCCATGATGGATGTCAGCTTGGCTAACATCCTCCTCTCACCCACCTCCTCTATGGAGTCCAGAAGACAGCCCAGGACAGAACTGGCCCTCCTGACCAGTCTGTTAAGTCTTTTCCTGTCCCTGTCTGTGCTCCCTGCTCCCCAGCAGACCACTGCATAGAAGAAAGCAGACGCTACCACAGTGTCATAAAATGTCCGTAACAGAGTCCTTATTTCATGATCGTCATACTTTTCCAAAGGATTCATTCGATCCCTAAATATCTGTTGTCTTCATATATTTGGTCTTAAACAGTAACACATAAGCACGATGTCCTCCATCCTTTAAACAGCCTAACAGGTGAGGTAATCCTGCTGTTAGCACCTGTAATGGTGGGGTCTACCTCCATTAAATGTAATGCTTTGTTGGGGTGTTAACCTGACTCATGCAGACCGCTAATCCATTTATTTTCACCATTAGTACAAACGGCCTGTTTTCATCACTAATGGCTGGACGTGCATACGGGTCCTGGACTTAAACTCAAGTCTTAATCTGACTGTATAACTTTCACTTGGATTGGAGTAATGTTTGACCAGGAGGATCTATACTCTGACGTGTACTTTGTTCACCACTGCTAGGACTACACCAGAAACCAAAGTTTGTAACAGAGTGATCATGGTTCATTTTAAGTATTACCTCTTGTTCAAAGTTTCATGGTAATCTGTGAGGTACTTCAGAGACATTTAACGGAGAACATATGAACCTCTGGGAGCCATGAACGTCTACATAAAAACCAAAAACAAACATGGCAAACAATCCAAAGCTTGTGCAGACATTTCAAACTGGACTAAAGTGAATCAACTATCTGACCAATAATGAGATCCCTTGAGCCGGGCGCTCGCATGGCAAAAGATGTAACAAAGCACTACTTTGGGGTTTGGAGCTGCAGCAGCATTGCTGTTCTGAATATGAATCATTCATGACCAAACATACCTTGTGCTTTATCTGCAACAAAACTCAAATCAAAAGAATGTGGCTGGCATTGTGGGATGAATAAGTTGTTGTCAACAACTTTCATTAGGGCCTGTCTGCCTGCTGTTCTTCAGCTCTCATTAGACAGGAGGTGATCCCGACCAGCGGTCCGAACACATAATGATCAGCTACCATCAGGTGGCTCAATCCCATCTGTAATGTCATTAGGACAGCATGAGTTACCCAGGATCATTAGCCTCTATGCAAATCTCATTCTACAGGATGGTAAGCAGAGACCCAAACACATTACAGACGGCTGAAACACGGAACAGAAGCAGGATCTCATGAGGAATCAGCACTTCAACATGTTTAATACGTTTATTTAAAGACCAAAACAGGACAAAGTCTGATACCTGCAGTGATCACATGAGTGAATACTTTGCTCTGAGTCTTAACTTTAAGTCGAAAGTCTCAAACTTGGGTTTTAAGCTTGACAGTGATTTTAAGATGGATCAGCAGATCAGCTCTATAGTAAAGTCAAGTTTTTTTCACATTAGGCAGCTGGCAAAGGTGAAGCCTTTCCTTCCACGACAGCACTTTGAAACAGTAATCCATGCCTTTGTCACATCCCTGCTGGATTACTGCAATGCACTTTATTTAGGAATCAGTCAGTCCTCCCTCACACGTCTCCAGTTGGTCCAGAATGCAGCCGCTCGCCTCTTAACTGGAGCACGTAAAAGGGAGCACATAACGCCCATTTTAGCCTCCCTCCACTGGTTGCCTGTGCATTTTAGAGTCCATTTTAAGATTCTTTTATTTGTTTTTAAATCTTTAAATGGTCTCGCCCTGCCCTACCTCTCTGAGCTGATCCATCTCTACGCCCCTGCTCAGTGCCTCAGGTCAGCTGATCAGCTGCTCCTGGAGGTACCGAGGTCCAAGCGGAAGCTCAGGGGGGATAGGGCTTTTTCTGTCGCTGCTCCCAAACTGTGGAACGATCTTCCTTTAGCCGTCAGACAAGCCCCCTCACTGTCCACTTTTAAAGGTGACATATCATGCAAAATTGACTTTTTAATGGTTCTTTACCTGAAATATGTGTCCCTGGCATGTCTACAAACCCCCCGAGAATGAAAAGAATCCATTCTGCCCCTGTTCTGATTTCTCCACCTTTCTGTAAATGTGTGTGAAACGAGCCGTTTCAGACTTCCGTGTTTTTGTTACGTAACAACAATATCCGGTCTGTCACGGAGTCAGAGCTCGGAGCTTGTTCAGCCCATAGACTGTATGAAATACAACTCAACCCCTCCTCTGTTTTTCATTACCTGCACAAATGTGTGCTAACAAGGAGCTTAGGAGGGAGGCATGCTAGTTGTAGGCTGTCTTAATAAACACAAAGGTCGGTTTTACTCCCCACGTCTGCAGATTTGAAGATCTAGTGGATGATTTTTATTTATCATGGATAAGTGCTAGCGCTAGTTAGCATAGCTACATAGCTACATGTCGTAGCTGTAGCTGTGTACCAAGACAGACGGCAACATACTGACAAATAAAACAAGAAACACAGAATCTGTGACCAATCCTTCAGAAAAGGTCCCGCTGCCTTTCTGGTAGAGGTCGGTTTTACTCCCCACGTCTGCAGATTTGAAGATCTAGTGGATGATTTTTATTTGTCATGGATAAGTGCTAGCGCTAATT
Source organism: Notolabrus celidotus (assembly GCF_009762535.1). Classification (NCBI taxonomy): domain Eukaryota; kingdom Metazoa; phylum Chordata; class Actinopteri; order Labriformes; family Labridae; genus Notolabrus; species Notolabrus celidotus. Next base: position 1,934,358 of record NC_048287.1, on the reverse strand, counting down.
AGCATAGCCACATAGCTATATGTTCATAGCTGTAGCTGTAGCTGTAGCTGTAGCTGTAGCTGTAGCTGTAGCTGTAGCTGTAGCTGTAGCTGTAGCTGTGTACCAAGACACACGTCGACATACTGACAAATAAAACAACAAGTAACACAGAATCTGTCACCAATCCTTCAGAAAGGTCCCGCTGCCTTTCTGGCAGAGGTCGGTTTTACTCCCCACGTCTGCAGATTTGAAGATCTAGTGGATGATTTTTATTTATCATGGATAAGTGCTAGCGCTAGTTAGCATAGCCACATAGCTACATGTTCGTAGCTGTGCACCAAGACACACGTCTACATACTGATAAATAAAACAACAAGAAACACTAAATCTATGACCAATCCTTCAGAAAGGTCCTGCTGCAGGCGCCTCTCTGTCAGGATCAGATTCTGGATCAGATTCAGAGGGTTGAAGTAACGTGATCTCTGAGCAGCCGTGTATATTCAGCCAACATGTAAACATTAGATCAACGTGCTGGAGAGCCGAGGCACATCCACTTCCTGAGGGGGCGTGGTCAGAGAGAAAACAGAGTGTTCTGAGGAGGAATGAAGAAGAGGACTTTTCAGGCATGTCAAAATCTGATTTCAAAGTGTTTTTTTGAGCATAAACTTTAAAGACATGTTTTGGGGACCTCTTAGACCAATATATATTGATGAAAAAAGCGTGATATGTCCCCTTTAAAACTTGTCTTAAAACCCATTTTTATTCCCTGGCTTTCGACTCAGCATGAGACCCTGCTCTTGTTTTAGTGCCTTTTTATTTATTTATTTATTTATTTATTTTAACTTAATTTTATCTTATTGTTCTTATTGATTTTATGATTTTATTGTTTGTTTTTATCCATTATGTTTCTGTACAGCACTTTGTGTCCAGCTGCTGTTGTTCTTAAACTGCTTTATAAATAAAGTTGAGTTGAGTTGAGTTGTCTTTTTGTTTGGGTTTGTGAGCATGAAAAGAAAATTAAGCTGAACAGTCTGCTGAGTATTTTGGCCGTGCTGTTAGCTGTCACATTGAGGTGTTCAACATGAGAAATAATGACGAGTGGATGAGGCAGGAACGAGCTCAGAAAAGACTAACCCACCAAACATTCAGAGCTCTCTGTGTGCTGGAGGGCCACGCCTCTCTGAAATATTAAAGACGTCACATTGATATTTAAATTGATTGATTTATTTTCATGATGACCCGTGTGACTCTTTCTGATGTATTATTAATCAGTGGATAATAAGACGATGTACATACATTGAAATAGTTCACCTGTGGTGAAGATAAAACAGAACTAGTGTTATGCTCTGCAGTTCCATTTCTGTCTTTGTCGAGTATCTCTTAATGATGCCTGCATTTGGTGCTGTGGTTTGGGGTTTGGTTTCAGCTCTAAACTAAAGTCTTTGGTTGGTTTTGTTGCTTTCATCAACCACATTTTTAGCCAGATAACACCGCAATGCTCTTCACAGGAAAAGTAAAACTCAAGTAAATGAAATGTCAATTGCTAAATCAGTCATTTACACAAAGCTCTGCTTTATGTGCTGCAGACAGTGTTGTGAAATAAGATGAACCTAATCCGGGACTTCCACCAGATCCTTGCGGTCCGGCTCCGCTCTCTCTCCTCCATCAACTCCCACCGGTTGTGTTTTCAGAACGCAGCCCAGAGCAGGACCCCCGGACAGCTGGAGTCATGTGAGCGAAGTTTTCCCTCTGTAATCCCTGAATCAAGGATTCTCCTCCTCCTCTCCTCATCCATGTTGTCTTTCTGGTCCTCTGAAAACCTCTGACCTGTTGACTCCAGGCCTGGCTCCGCTCATCATGACTTTGGTTTGTTGTTGTAGTTAAGTGAAATACGATCTGGTGATAACACAGAGTGTTTTATTCTGAAAATTAACCGGATGTTTTCATTTTGTTTTGGTGAAACCTGACTTCCTGTCCCGCTCCATCTGCTCTGTTGAGATTGATGCGTCGTGCTCCGGCATCCGGCAAAAACAGAAGTCTTTTGTATCTGATCTGGAGAAATCCAACCTGAGAGACGCAGCCGGAACACAACGGAGTGGATCCAGTGGAAGTTAACACATTGACTAGAATAGAAACCTATCAGATCCGGTGCTGTGACGGATCGGAGATGGATCTGACACAGATCTGGGGGAATTGGGCCGTGTCATGTACAGAGACTAAAGTCCTCATGCAGCTGGCCTGGGTTTGATTCCGACCTGCTTCCCCTTTACTTCACGCCGCCCTCACTCTCTGTCAAGGTTTCTTACTGAATCCGTGAATAATGACATACAAGCCAGAAAAATATTATGCTCCGGCATCCGGCAAAAATAGAAGTCTTGTATATCTGATCCTGAGGACTCCGACCTGCCGGATCAGAGACGCAGGTCAGAGAGAGCAGATCCAGTGGGGGTTAACACATTGACTAGAATAGAAACCTATCAGATCCGGTGCTGACTGGCGGACTGGACACTGATCTGGTTGAATTTGGCCGTTAGACTTGTTGTCTTTAGTTCTGTCAAAGAAAAACTTCTATCCAGCTCTTCCAGCACTCAAGAATCTGTGATCGGCCTAATGGCAGACCTTATAAGTGGACTGCCATCAGCATGTTTAGTCAGAGACTAGGCCAAAACTCTGTTGTTTACTTGTTTGTTTACATTCATAATTCATTTATACCTGATGCTGTTACAAGAAACAACAGGAAACTAGGACTGTCCAGTATCAAGGTGTTTATCTCACAGTCACACTGGATGAATTTTTGGCTAAAAAGTTACTGAATAGATTTCAAGTCACTGAATCGTTTTGAATCGTATATTTCTAAATGAACCAATATCATCCTTTAATCGTATCGAAAACCACGAATCATGATACAAAATTAATCATTGTTAAAGGTGACATATCACGCTTTTTTCATCAATATATATTGGTCTAAGAGGTCCCCAAAACATGTCTTTAAAGTTTATGCTCAAAAAAACACTTTGAAATCAGATTCTGGTCTGCCTGAAAAACCCTCTTCTTCAGTCCTCATCAGAACACTCTGTTTTCTCTCTGACCACGCCCCCTCAGGAAGTGGATGTGGCCACGGCTCTCCAGCACGTTGATCTAATGTTTACATGTTGGCTGAATATACACGGCTGCTCAGAGATCACGTTACTTCAACCCTCTGAATCTGATCCAGAATCTGATCCTGATGGAGAGGCGCCTGCAGCAGGACCTTTCTGAAGGATTGGTCACAGATTTAGTGTTTCTTGTTGTTTTATTTATCAGTATGTAGACGTGTGTCTTGGTACTCGGCTATGAACATGTAGCTATTTGGCTATGCTAATTAGCGCTAGCACTTATCCATGATAAATAAAAATCATCCACTAGATCTTCAAATCTGCAGACGTGGGGAGTCAAACCGACCTCTGCCAGAAAGGCAGCGGGACCTTTCTGAAGGATTGGTGACAGATTCTGTGTTACTTGTTGTTTTATTTGTCAGTATGTAGACATATGTCTTGGTACACAGCTGCAGCTACAGCTACAGCTACAGCTACAGCATGTAGCTATGCTAACTAGCGCCAGCACTTTTCCATGGAAAATAAAAATCATCCACTAGATCTTCAAATCTGCAGACGTGGAAATCATCCACTAGATCTTCAAATCTGCAGACGTGGGGAGTAAAACCGACCTTTGTGTTTATTAAGACAGCCTACAACTAGCATGCCTCCCTCCTAAGCTCCTTGTTAGCACACATGTGTGCAGGGAATGAAAAACAGGGGAGGGATTCAGTATTATTTTATACAGTCTATGGGCTGAACGAGCTCTGACCTCTGACTCTGTGACAGACCGGATATTGTTGTTACGTAACAAAAACACTGAAGTCTGAAACGGCTCGTTTCACACACATTTACAGAAAGGTGGAGAAATCAGAACAGGGGCAGAATGGATTCTTTTCATTCTCGGGGGGTTTGTAGACATGCCAGGGAAACATATTTCAGGTAAAGAACCATTAAAAAGTCCATTTTGCATGATATGTCACCTTTAAAAAGAATCATTACACCCCTATAAAAAATTCTTCCTGCATTAGGGTGGACCTTGAATTATCCGTCTTAGAAAACCATCTGAAAAGTCAGATTTCATGACATAAAGAATAACATCAACATCATACTTGCACAAAAATGTAAGCATTCAAGAGATTGGATTGAGTTTTATGTTTGAGGACAAAGCTTTATTTCATGAGTAAAACAATGGTTTCATTTGTCGCACGCTCGTTCCTATCTCAAAGACTGATTGAATGGAGCCCTGGCAGAAGTTCAGTCAGGAGGACTTTTTACTGCATGCCAAGTCATTCTTCAATTCTCATACTGTGTTGCAATCACTCCTCTGTGCTCACTCATATCTCCTGTGGTCATTATCAGCTCTCATACCTGCTGATATCCGTCCAATAGCACAACATCACACCCTTGATGTTCGCCTGTTATATCACTGCTGTCTGCCTTGCTTATGGTTCTCTCTACACTTAGCTCATTCGTGAATATGTTACACGTGACCCTCCACCTCCACTTCACCACCCAGTCTTCTCAGCATCATCACCTTCAGACTATATCGATAGTCAACACCTCCACCTCCAGTGTCTGAGCTCCACGGGGGGGGGGGAGAATAGATTTTGCTGCTTCTCAGTCCAGACACTCTTTGATCGCCCATATCTCCGTGTGTAGTTCAAGCACCAAGAGACTTTGATGATAACTCGATACACATCACGCCATGTCTGTGGGAGGAATATTTATCTTTAATTCATGAGCTTGTGTCTTTATGGTGGTCCACAAAAACAAGCTTGATATACAGACGTATCCTTAAATTCATTTAAAAGTTCAAGACAGTGAAACCTCCTGGAACATCAATCAATCTTTATTTGTACAGCGCCAAATCCCAACAAACGTTATCTCAAGACTCTTTTACAAACAGAGCAGGTCTAGACCACTCTATGTCAAATTATGAACAGAGACCCAACACCAAGACAGGATAAGACTCAGTCTGACCCCACCTTAATCCACCATGAGCATTGCACCTCACAGTATTAAACTAGTTACAGCAGAGAGGAAAAACTTCCTTTAACAGGCAGAAACCTCGAGCATTGTGGGGCTAACAATAATCCAACACATGAATCCATAGAAACACAATAACACCTTTTAACACTTAACGAAAAGGGATTTAATATAAAATGACAAAAAGGAACAAACAATACAACAAAGATCAATAATAGTCTATCATGACAAAACACAACAAAAACACACAAATCCCCTGAAGGAGAGGAAGAGGCTGCAGTCCCCATCTCAAATGCCTCTCCTTGACTGCAGGCAGCTGTGGTCTTTTACAGGCCCACAGCCAGGTGAACCTCGTTTCCTCAATCAGGAGGCTCCTGCAGAGAAGGTGACAGAGGGGGGGGGAGGGACATAGAACAAAACATACAGCCGTAACAATAGTTGGTAACTTTAATGGGACAGGAAGAGTTAAAGAAAGAGTTGGGGGGGAGATTTGATCCCAGTGTGTCAGTACGCCAGTTCCCCCGGGAGTTTAAGCCTACAGCAGCATAACTAAGAGCTGGTCCAAGCCTGATCCAGCTCTAACTATAAGCTTTATCAAAAAGGAAAGTTTGAAGCCTACTCTTAAAAGTAGAGAGGGTGTCTGCCTCCCGGACCCTGACTGGTAGATGATTCCAAAGGAGAGGGGCCTGATAACTGAAGGTTCTACCTCCCATACTACTTTTAGAGACTTTAGGTAGGACCAGCAGGCCTGCATGTTGGGAGTGTAGTGTTCTAGAGGGGTAATAGGGCACTATGAGCTCTTTAAGATATGAAGGTGCATGACTTCAAATATTCAAAATTCATATAGAATATGAAAATGATATATGTCATTAAGCATCATCCAACTTCGAAGTGAAAATAAACATAGATAACTGTTTGAAAACCTTCTTCTACCACATCTCATTTTCCAGTTCAGATCATGTCTCAGGACTGTGTGTCAATCGAACTAAACCTTAAAAACAGTCAAAACACAACATGATGCAACGCAGAGAGAGTGTACTCAGACCCTACAGGTTTGAACTCCAGCGTCTGAAAATGATTTCAAAAGGTCTCTGAGTGCTGAGTTACAAAATACCTGAGTAAAGGTGTTGAACTGGGTCCTGGGAGAAATGAGTGGAGCATTATGCTGCAGCTGGACTGCTATAACCCCCCCTGTTTTCCTAGATCCACCACAGTTGGTAACAAAAGTGTTGGATGTGTGATGGACAGACAGACAGACAGACAGCAGCAGTATGAGATTAAAAAGCAAGCTAACAGCTGAGGCAATGAAGAAACGAGTTCACTCAGACATTAGGAGACGGACTGAGCAGGAGCAGTAATCTTGTTGCAAATTCGAGCATAACTTGTGTATCATTTATGATTGATTACATTTTTAATTTTGTAATATTACCCGGCTCTCTTACTGATCTTCAGGCTGTGTAAGATGCTTGATTCTGATTGGTCCAAACCCCTTGACAGCTGTTATTAACTTTCACTAACATGAGCAACGCCAGAGACAAACTGATCACACGTCATGTCAAATCAATCCACAGAAAAGAGTTCAGACACATTTAGCTTCTGCTTGTTGACACCATTGTTACGGGTGTGAGGGTGAACCCAAAAGCAGCACACTGGAGCCCGGGGGGGAACAGCAGGTAACAGTCCTGACCAACCCACCGGGTGGGTAAGACACAGGTAAGTGGTCGAGTCTCTGAAGAGCTGGTAAATCCGAACAGACAGGTGTCAATGCTTGCCAGGTGGCACAAAGTCTTTGAGTCGCTGGATTTCCTCAGCAGGAATGTGGCGCAGCTTCCCAGACGGCGAGGTGGCGAAAGCACGCCAAGCTGCTGTGTGGAGGAACAGGCAGGAACCAGACGAGGAGCAGGCAAATCTCTTGGTCGGGGACAGAAGGCTGAGGTAGTTACTAGGGCAGAAACGAGGAAGGGAGGTCGGGGACAGGCAGGGTCAAAACCGGGAGATCAATTCGAGGGAGAGTGCTGGAGAATCTTGCATCACAGAGAACAATCTGGCACTGAGTGAGCTGAAACCTGGGTTTAAACACTGGCAGCAGGTAATGAGGAACAGGTGACTTGTGTTGGCATAATGAGGAGAGTGTGGTTCAGGTAAAAGGAGGGAACCTGAAGGGGAGTGGAAATGTACTGGGGCTGAGAGGCTGGCTGTTTCCGAAACGGCCTGCTACATACTACTTACTAATGTAGTAGGCAGTAGGTATTGCCTACTACATACTGCATTTGAATTTAGTATGTAGTATGACTGTTCTGTTCGATCTGTCATGCAGCATGCTGAGCCAGACTTCGCTGGATTTCCGGTTTCAGAAAGCGGAAGTAAACAACGGCGAAGCCGATAAATAAAAAGCTTATTTAGCATCCATTTATGATTTAAAAAGTTAGGAAGTGGTTTATATGTAATTTGATAACTTTCACAGCACCCAAAAACGGATTTCCTCCCGTCAAAAAATGAGGAAAAAGAAAAAGCAGAACGAGCGCTGTGCATTATGGGAAACAGTACGTGAGGCAGACTGGTCCGATGCACACTGAGATATTTTCCCGTATCAGTAGACATCCGGGGAGTTTTGGCATACTGCAGATTTTGCTCTTGTTCACATACTACTTACTACATACTGAATTTTGGACATATCAGTACGTACTGCTAGTATAGTAGGCGATTTCGGAAACAGCCATAGACCGTAAGGTGAGGGGAAGCCATTAGCTTCCGTTAGCATCAAAACAATGCGGCTAAAACGTTAGCTTCGGTTAGCATGCTAAATCAGCAGGCTACAGACGTTTCCATCTTGGATCCTGTCCATCAATATGATGAAGGAGTGGAGCAGGTGAGAGAAACTTTAGGTTAGTGATCTCTCCAAAGAAAGTTAAACCATGAGCGGTGGTGATGATAGCAGCAGGGTTCAAAGCTGTGACATTAGTTTCTTTTTAAAGGTGTGTGAACCACAGAGCTCAGAGAAGAAGGAGAGCTGAATGAGGACAGTTTCATGTTCAATCCACCACAACAGGCAGAGAAGAATCCATCACCATGGAACGATCACTGACGAGGAATCACTGGGACTATTTTTAAAAACTGTAAACAGAAATCATTTAAATCAATAAAATCATCTTTAATCAATGTTTTTACAACATGTCTGTATCTTAAGTTAGGGGCCGGGTAATAAGCAAGCCCCCAATACAGGTGTCTGTTCACCCTGAAAGGGTTCTATTTCCCATAACTACCTGCTAACCGCACATTATCCCTTAGATAATCAAGTAAAACCCGTCCAATTAAGACCCAGTGTCATTTTCAAAAACTCAACTGACAATATTCAAAAATGTATTAAAGTTCAGTTTTAATATTTGTATTAATTTATTTAAGCAAAAAAATGAAGATTTGACATTTATTTCCATAAATATCATTGTTAAAAAAAATGGGTTACTGCGACTTTAAGATGAGATGAGATAGACTTCATGTCTCTTTTTTCTTTCTGGTCTTTGGTGGCCTTAGACAAAAATAATAAGACATCTATTTCTCCTCCAGTAATATCTGTGTTTAGTGTTTTCATTAATCATTCATGCCTTCTCTGGTTTTTAATCCATTCCCCCGCAATTCTTTTTTTTTTTCATTTTGAAGCCCTCCTGAGTTTTGACAGAAATTGAATGTTGTGACTAATCAATGTTGGGACTGCAAAGATAAAAAGACAAGACAGACAAACCCTGGTGTATCATGATGAAATGAAAAGATCTCAACTCCTCTGGGGAAACTGAAAGCTCATTTCTAGACTGCTTTCAGACTTGTCATGTTCTGTTGAAGAAATGTTAAATCAAATACTGAAAAGGCTTCTCCTCTCACAAAACATGTGCTGTCTGTAAAATTCAAAGCTTGCCTTTCTTTTCTTCTGCTGAAAGAAGAGGCGCTTCGATTTAAAAAAGCGTGGACACAAACATGGCAGCCAGGACAAAAAGGTGCTTCCAGTGTGTCAGATGTCAAATGAAATGCAAGGAAGAGTTCCATAATTGATATGTAGGCCTTGCAACCTTTGTCCTCACACTCTCCCACAGTCAGACACTGCAGCATAAGCTACAGTATTACTGGAGCTGCTTTGACAGAGATGACACAAATTTAATTCAAAGCAGCCATGTAAGAGTCCGCAAAGTGCGAGCTCCTTTGAATGTTAATAGTGTAGATACACACGGTGCTTTTAAGCTTCATCCTCAGGTCTCAGTGTGAGACGCAGTTGCTCCCAGAGCGGGCCTCCCAAGTGTACATGTCAAACACACTTTGAAGTTCTGAGCAATCTGGCAAAAGAGCCTGTTAGTACCTCGGTAATACTGCTGCACTCTCGATAAGAAGTTTAGTTTGAGAGAAAAACAGACTGGATACAGAAAGATAGGACACCCCCCACCACATCCCAACCCACACACACACACACCCTCATAAAAGGGAGGGAAGGGGGGCTGCATGTGTAGTGTGTGTGTCCCAGTGGTTTTGTTTTGTTCTATCACTGTAAGCCTCTTGCATACTACATTCAGTCTGCTGTCAAAACAAATGTGGGGTGAACTTGCAGGAGGCAGCAGATTGTTTGTTTGTCCTCGTGAATGACAAGCAACCTTTATTCTAATAGAAGTGGAGAGGTAAAAATGAACACTTCATATCAGTCTGGGACTGGAAGGAGCTTTGGACTGTTCCCAGCTGGTTAGAGTGATTCAATTCTACCTTCTATTCTACAGCACGTCAGTTCTTTCAGTCAGCTTGGTGAAGGAAGAACTGTTTCACTACATGTTCAGTCAAACATAATCTGGTTTCATAATGCACACTAATTCTGTATTTGTAATAATTTGTGTTATGTTGTTGCTAGCTGTGCCTAGCAGTGGCTAATGTGTCCTGGAGCCTACCGCCTCTAAAGCGATAAAGTGTGCTGGTAAACGACACACACACAACCTTTTCACACAAGCACCAGTAGCCTACTCCAAATGTCTGACTAAATGTGATTCTAACTCAGTATGTAGACTACATGCTACCTTGAATGTAGCGGCTAATAGAAGTCTAAAGTAACAAACATTATACAGGTGCATCTCAATATATTTGGTAATGGTAAATGGACCCACTCACACCACATTCACTCACTGATGGTAGAGGCTGCTATAGTAAGGGACCATCAGTGTTAATCTCATTCATTCACATTCACACACCGCTGAACTACAGAGGGAGCAGTTTGGGGTTCAGAGTCTTGCTCAAGGACACCTCAGCATGTGACTGCAGGAGCTGGGATCGAACCGCCAACCTTCAGATTGAGAGATTACTAACCTGTCTACCCACTGAGCCACAGCCGCCCCGGCTGTAATTTAATAAGAAAATGTAAGCTTACATTCATCACATCAAAATGTAATATTTCAAGGCCTTTTTTTGTTTACATTTTCATGATTTTGGTTAAAAAAAAACCAAGAGTCCAGTATCTCACATTACTAGAATATTTCCACAGATCAATCAATAAAGCATTTTAAAAACACATTCATGTCCAACTATTTAAAAGTACATGTCACGTTGGGGGAAAGATTAAGGAGAACCCAAGTGCAGATTTTATAATAAAAAGGTTTTAATAAACAAAAGAACAAAAGGTACAAATAAAACTTACTTAAATGTCCAAAAACTAAATCCAATAGGAAACGCTGGGAAATAGAAACAGAGAGAACACAGGAGAGACATACCATGATCCAACAAGGGACAGGAGAAACAGAGGAACTAAAGACACAGAGGAATTAACACAGGTGTGAACACAGGACTCAGGTGAGACTAATGAGGGGAATCAAAGAGGAGGGAAACACACAAGGACATGACGTAAAACAAAACTGGAAACACAAGGAATCAGAACTACAAAATAAAACAGGAGACACAAGGATTCAGAACTACAAAATAAAACATGAAACACAAGGATTCAGAACTACAAAATAAAACAGGAAACACAAGGATTCAGAACTACAAAATAAAACAGGAGACACAAGGATTCAGAACTACAAAATAAAACAGGAAACACAAGGATTCAGAACTACAAAATAAAACAGGAGACACAAGGATTCAGAACTACAAAATAAAAAAAAAACACAAGGATTCAGAACTACAAAATAAAACAGGAGACACAAGGATTCAGAACTACAAAATAAAACAGGAGACACAAGGATTCAGAACTACAAAATAAAACAGGAAACACAAGGACTCAGAACTACAAAATAAAACAGGAAGCACAAGGATTCAGAACTACAAAATAAAAAAGGAAACACAAGGATTCAGAACTACAAAATAAAACAGGAAACACAAGGATTCAGAACTACAAAATAAAACAGGAAACACAAGGATTCAGAACTACAAAATAAAACAGGAAACACAAGGATTCAGAACTACAAAATAAAACAGGAAACACAAGGATTCAGAACTACAAAATAAAATAGGAAGCACAGGATTTAGAACTACAAAATAAAATAGGAAGCACAAGGATTCAGAACTACAAAATAAAACAGGAAACACAAGGATTCAGAACTACAAAATAAAACAGGAAACACAAGGATTCAGAACTACAAAATAAAACAGGAAACACAAGGATTCAGAACTACAAAATAAAACAGGAAACACAAGGATTCAGAACTACAAAATAAAATAGGAAGCACAAGGATTCAGAACTACAAAATAAAATATGAAACACAAGGATTCAGAACTACAAAATAAAATAGGAAGCACAAGGATTCAGAACTACAAAATAAAACAGGAAACACAAGGATTCAGAACTACAAAATAAAACAGTAAACACAAGGATTCAGAACTACAAAATAAAACAGGAAACACAACGATTAAGAACTACAAATTAAAAAAGGAAACAAGTATTCAGAACTACAAAATAAAACAAGAAACACAAGGATTCAGAACTACAAAATATAACAGGAAACAATGATTCAGAACTACAAATTAAAACTGGAATCACAAGGATTCAGAACTAGAAAATAAAACTGGAAACACAAGGATTCAGAACTACAAAATAAAACAGGAAACACAAGGATTCAGAACTACAAAATAAAACTGGAAACACAAGGATTCAGAACTACAAAATAAAACAGGAAACTCAAGGATTCAGAACTACAAAATAAAATACAAAGCACAGGATTCAGAACTACAAAACAAAACAGGAAGCACAAGGATTCAGAACTACAAAATAAAACAGGAAACACAAGGATTCAGAACTATTTTTATTTATTTGATTTATTTGTAAAGGGACCATGTACAATATTTAACATAAATGTCACCATTTGATGCATTGTACCAGAGTTAGCTTAAAGCTAATTTACATCTGCAGTCCCTTGGCAGGTCACAATTAAAACATCACATTGTAAAAACACTCGCTTGCACACACGCACGCTCACACACACACGCACGCACACACACACACACACACACACACACACACACACACACACACACACACACAATCAAACAAACAGTATGTATATCAAGTCAAAAGTATCAAATCAGTGGTTGCAGTGTTGAGTGTCCTTTAGCATACTTTTCAAAATAAAACAGGAAACACAGACTAGACTAAGAAAACACAACAAGAGACATGGATCACTTAATACTCAAGAAAGACAAAGGAGAACTAGTACAGAATAACACGTGGAGGAACCAAGGCATGAAACACAAGGAAGAAACTAAACTAACCAAACAATGACATGGACTCAGTTTCATCCAGTACTTATGAATTAAAAATATTAAGAACATGTAACTCATAAATTTGAGCGGGGGAAATTTGAAAATTAAAAAAAAGAAAGAAAACAATTGAGTAAACTGAAATCGTATTTCATAATTTAAGTTATACTCAAAAGAGGTATTTCCGCTCCTTAAAAACTCTTATGTGATCAGTTACCACAAACATTTGGAGTCATTTACACTTGTTCGGGTTCACAGTGTGGAAGTCAGAGCTTGAATAAACAGAGTGCACACTGCCGGATGGTTGTGTAGTTCTTTTTCTCCTTAGCCCAGGTAAGACTCTTCTCTGATTCAGGAGTGTTATGAAGAATGTGACCGGCATAGTCTCTTCCCTGAAGATGTCTGTATGTGGTGGCTCTTGATGCTCTGACTCCAGCCTCAGTCCACTCCTTGTGAGGCTCTTCAAAGATCTTGAATCAACTTTCCTTGACATCCTCTCCAGGTTGCAGTCATCCCTGTTGCTTGAGCACCTTTTCCTTCCACACTTTCCCTTCCAGTCACTTTTCCTTTAATCTACTTGGATACAGCGGGCTCTTCATCAGTGACCTTCTGTTGCTAACCCTACTTGTGGAGGGTGTTGATGATTGTCTTCTTGCCAACCATCAAGTTTAGTTGTGTTCTTTTGAGCTGTAGACCATAATAATGAAGACTGGATCAGAGAGCTGCTTGAACCGTTGTAGTTTACATGAAGCAAGTCAATCAACTACTACATTTTTAACATCTGCTATGACATAACTTACAGTGATATGTGCATTGTTGTTGTATAGACAAAAAGCCTGTATTGTAGAAAAGCAGCCACGTGGAACCCCTCCATATTTTCCTCAAAGCTGAGAGTGAAAGTTTCTTCTGTGCTTTGAAAACTTCTAATGAATGTTGTGAGACTGTTTTGTCAACTGCTGTGTCTGAGGTCAAAAATGAACTTCCCTCTCAACAGACTTCTGCTTTATGAAAAACTTTTTTCATGCTGCAGTTGGAAGTCGCCCTGTCTCTGAATTCAGAACTAATTGGACTAACAGAAGCTCTGCTATTCAAAATGCTGTTGAGATAACTCTCATGGCTTTCTTGGCCTTGTTTTTCACTCTGACATGAGATTTTTAAACTCCCTCTTCATTCAATCTGATGCAGAATTAACTCTGAATGGCTGGCCTGGCAAAGGCTAACAACACTGCCTCAAGTGATGGCAAAGTTGATTCTTCAATCTGTTTGCCAGGAAGATACTTTCATCCAAAGTCAAATATCCAAACAGCTCTTTGATGGGTTGTTATGAAATATTGTCGAGACGTTCCTGCTGCCAGAAGTGTTTGACTCTTGCGATACATACACACCCATTCAAAGAAGACGATCTTTACAGCAGAAATAAACATGTTTACAGCCTGGTTCAAAAGACGAGTGAAGTCTGGATAGCGGCACACACTGTGGGGGTGAATATTTTTTCTAATGCAACGGCTCAGAAGATATTAAGATTACGATTTTTTGCCCAAATAAGGACATGACGGACTTGACTACCGAACGAGAACGCGCGGCTATTGGCTAGGAGGCTCAAACTCCGCCCCTTTACGTCACACTATGCCTGGTTGAGTTCTGCATTTCCAATATGGCTGCCGCCGTCGAGCTCTCAGGAACAGATGGGGTGACGTCACGGATACTACGTTCATTATTTATGCAGTCTGTGAGTTTCCACAGCTGTTGAAACACAGAGGGAGTTCCTGGGAATGCAAACTAGTTTAGTTTTTATTAAGATTTCAAAATATCCTCATCAGATATTTAATGATCGTCTAAAGCAGGGGTGTCAAACTCATGTCAGTTCAGGGGCCACATACAGCCCGAGTTGATCTGAAGTGGGCCGGACGAGTAAAATCATAACATAATAACCCTAGAAATAACAACAACTCCAAATTTTTCCCTTTGTTTTAGTAAAAAAAAAGTACAAGTACATTCTAAAAATGTTCACATTACATGAACTATCTTTTTAAATAAACAGCTGTTGTTTTTTGCCACCATGATGAGTCTCATAGTGGCTGTGAACACACCGAGCACACAGGTTTCTCAGTCACCTGACACAGTAGTGCTAGTATTAGTAGTGAAGGAGCGCACCTATGACGCACCCACATGTATGAAAGCACATGCATGATATGAGGCTCCTTCTGAAAATAGTGGATCCACCGCTTCTACATAAACGTAAACTTTAGTGTTGATTGGATCTTGAAGTGCTCTAAAAAGTCTATAAAATTCAACCAGATTATGCAAACTGCAAATATTCTTTTTCCTCCTTATAGAAAAAAAGTCCTGGAGCATCGTTCAGGTGCACTCATTGTATGCGCCCCCTAGACGACAAATTTGAAATAGCAGTTACAAATTTTTCACTTTGCGAAATCATCCCGTGGGCCAGATTGGAACCTCTGGCGGGCCGGTTTTGGCCCGCGGGCCGTATGTTTGACCCCCCTGGTCTAAAGACGTTTATGAGGGATGCATCCGGCTGAAAGTCTCCAGTTAACAGTAAACCAAAACACCGGTCGATCTCTGCGATCACGGCTTTTTGACTTCAAAAGGATTTTAAAGGCGTGTTGAAACGTCTTTGCTACTCGCGCTTATCTCCTCTCACGTGTTGATTCAGTGAATCCATCTGTGATGAAATATAGCACCATCTAAAACAGACCAGCTGAGTCTCTTCATGCTAACAGGCTAACTGTTGTGTTGCTCATAATGATACCTGCCTGTCCGTCTGCTTCTATGGTGTCATCTGTGATGAATGCCATTCCTCTTTGTTTTACTGCCCTCTACTGGTCTGGTGGTGTAGTGCATTTACTTATTATTTACTCCATACGTCACTGGCCTGATTTACACAATCTACCCAGGACTTCGGCCCGCGGTCGAAACGCAGACAACAATGGGGGCACAGGAACCTGTTAGTTCAGGGGGAAGTAGTTCTGGGGGCTAGAAGACACTGACACCTTTTGTACAACACTCTGGAAAAAGTCACAGGGGTGAAAACCTTATTCATAAAAACATAATAATGTATCTTACTAGGGCACTAGATATGTTAGAAATCATATGTTGGTATGTTGACTTCAGCATTTAGCTCAAAGCTACAGTCATGGCCAAAAGTTTTAAGAATGACACAAATATTACATTTTCACAAAGTCTGCTGCTTCAGGGTTTTTAGGTGTTTTTGTCAGATGTTTCTATGGTATAATGAAATACAATTAGAAGCATTTCATAAGTATCAAAAGCTTTTATTGAGAATTACACAGAATTCATGCAATAAGTCAATATTTGCAGTGTTGACCCTTCTTTTTCAAGACCTCTGCAATTCTCCCTGGCATGCTGTCAATCAACTTCTGGACCAAATCCTGACTGATGGCAGTCCATTCTTGCATAATCAATGCTTGGAGTTTGTCAGAATTTGTGGGTTTTTGATTGTCCACCCGCCTCTTGAGGATTGACCACAAGTTCTCAATGGGATTTAGATCTGGGGAGTTTCCTGGCCAAGGGCCCAAAATCTTAATGTTTTGTTCCCCGAGCCATTTTGTTAGGACTTTTGCTTTATGGCAAGGTGCTCCATCATGCTGGAAAAGGCATTCTTCATCACCAAACTGCCCTTGGATGGTTGGGAGAAGTTGCTCTGGGAGGACGTTCTGGTACCATTCTTTATTCATGGCTGTGATTTTAGGCAAGATTGTGAGAGAGCCCACTCCCTTGACCGAAAAGCAACCCCACACATGAATGGTCTCAGGATGCTTCACTGTTGGCAAGAGACAGGACTGATGGTAGCGCTCACCTCGTCTTCTCTGAACAAGCCTTCCTCCAGATGCCCCAAACAATCGGAAAGGGGATTCATCAGAGAAAATGACTTTACCCCAGTCCTCAGCAGTCCAGTCCCTGTACCTTCTGCAGAATATCAGTCTGTCCCTGATGTTTTTACTGGAGAGAAGTGGTTTCTTTGCTGCCCTCCTTGACACCAGGCCTTCCTCCAAAAGTCTTCGCCTCACTGTGCGTGCAGATGCACTCACACCTGCCTGCTGCCATTCCTGAGCAAGCTCTGCACTGGTGGTGGCCCGATCCCGCAGCTGTAACACCTTCAGGAGACGGTCCTGGCGCTTGCTGGACTTTCTTGGGCGCCCTGGAGCCTGTTTGGTAACAATTGAACCTCTCTCCTTGAAGTTCTTGATAATTGGATAGACAGTTGACTGAGGTGCAATCTTACTCGCTGCTATAAACTTCCCTGTTAGGCCCTTTTTGTGCAATGCAATGATGGCTGCACGTGTTTCCTTGCAGGTAACCATGGCTAACAGATGAGGAACAATGGTGTCATGCACCATCTTCCTTTTAAAGTGTCCAGTCACTCAATCATGACAGATTGATCGCCAGCCTTGTCCTCATCAACACCCACACCTGTGTTAATGTGTGTGACACCTGTGTGTCATTGAAATGATGTTAGCTGGTCCTTTTGTGGCACGGCTGAAATGCAGTGGAGATGTGTTTTTGGTGATAAAGTTCATTTTCAAGGCAAAGAGGGACTTTGCAATAAATTGCAGTTGAGCTGATCACTCCTCATAACATTCTGGAGTATATGCAAATTGCCATTATAAAAACTGAAACAGCAGACTTTGTGAAAATTAATAGTTGTGTCATTCTCAAAACTTTTGGCCATGACTGTACACTTATTGCAGCCTTTTTTTCTCCTTTTTCAGCCTCCACATGCTCCCCAATGACCCTCCCCAGCTTTAAAAGCTCATAACCTCTCCGCACACTCTCGTCCTCTCAACCAATTCTTTTATAATCCAAGAGGCAGGCTCCAGCAGACTCCGAGCACCTTTTTGATTAAAACAAAACTTTGTTTTGTTTCTTCAGCTCATCCCCTAAGTGCAAACATCACATTTTACAGCACGGCACGACAGACGAGCAGCAGGCTTTCTAAACATTTAATGGTGCTTTATTTTAACATTGCTCTCAAATATGTTTCTCCGTGAACTGTGCTCCCTACTGTAATAAACAACACGGCATGATAGATCTGGACTGAGAGAGGCTGAGACATGGCAAGTGTCACATCATGCCAATAAGCCATCTGACGCCCACGCTGTGATCCGGTGCTGAGGCACTTTCACAAATTGACAACAGTGGACGATGGGAACAAAAACTCCTCTTGGATCAAGAGTTAGGGCACCACTGAATTACTTTTCAGAAGAGGACACAAAGACACAGCTGCTGTTTGAGATGGACTCTGCAGGCTGCGGTTTTGTCCTCACCCCCTGTGCTCTTAATGCTTTTGATTATGTTTTTCCATCAACAAGACAGATCCTGACTCCCTCCACAGAGACACCGCTCTCATCTCTGCTCAGAAGCCATGTAGCTCTCAAACTATTTTTACTGAGTGTTAACACTTACTACTTGTGATTACATTCTCAGTACTCAGTGTCCTATTCTCCAGCCTGCCTGATCAGTCTGCATGGCTCGCGTGTAGAAGCACACATGCACACTCACCATGCCCCTGCAAACATAATGTAATTGGACAAAGATTTGAAAAAAATAGCATCTCCCAGGGGAGAGATAGTTTTCTCCTGGCAGCAGTGAATTGATAATCCACTCTGTAAAATACTCCTGGGTCTTTACACCCATGTTGCTGAGTTTGTAGAGGCAGGGAACGGGGCCACAACACTCAATTCTCCATATCTCATGCAGACTAATCCTAATGGCCCACGGCTGCAGAGCCACAAAACAGCAACATGCCAATAATGCAATTAATTATATGTCAGGAGCTTTAATTTATTCTTTACAGCATTCACAAATATGGAGTAGTTTGTTGCTGCGAGGCAGACTGAAAAAGTTTCACTTGATAATCTTTATACATGGTTCGTACACTTTTTTCATGGTCAAAATCAAGTACTTCTCAAGGACTTTTAAGGTCAACTTTTAACTGTTCAAGTCCTGTAAGCAGTTGTAAATTGCATAATGTGTTAGAATTTCATGCACACACAAAATGTGTGTGTTTAATCCGTCACAGTATTAAGACATACAGTAAGAGAGGAATGAAGACTTGCACTGGGTGGGCCAAATGATATCAGCTGTAGTCATGTAATTGTAAGAGCTTAACAGGGCACATCAGCCTGATGCTTGTCTGAGGAGAAATCGTTTCATTTTTTTCCATCTTTTCCTCTGTTCAAATTGATGTTGTTATTGATCCTGTTATTAATAAGCCTTCAATGTTCAGACACAAGCAGCGGCCGCAACACTGTCACTCGCGGGGTGTTCGTAGCTTGGGGCCGGTCACCACATGACCGCAGTCAGTCTGTGACGGGTCTCGTATTCAGTGGGAGAGCCTCCCACTCCGCGGATGCCGGCTCAGGCACGACACTGTATTTTGATATGAGACTTGTCGCCGACCGACCGTGGTAATGTGATTACATTCAATGTTCGAAAAAGACTTGTTTCACAACTCATTTTACCCATTATCGACTATGCTGACATCATTTACAGAAATACAACAAAAAATAATCTTCATCCTCTCGATATTATTTTTAATAGACTCTGCAGATTTATTTTAGGTTGTTCTTTTTTCACACACCACTGCATATTGTTTGATAGTCTCGGGTGGCTCCCTCCAGAAAGACGACGACTTTTTCACTGGTATCAGTTTATTTTTAAATGTTTTCATTTGAACTATCCCGATTGTTTGAAATATTATTTAATACCTCTCACCTCAAGTTATTCATTAAGAAGTTCTGATCACTTTCTTTTGACAGTACCATTTGCAGCCAAGGAAGTTGGTAAAAAAGCTTTTATGTTTCAGGCTCCTTTCGACTGGAATAACTTACCTTTAAATATTCGTTCTATATCTTCTTTTCCCTTATTTAAAAATTATTTGTTTTCCCATTTCAAAACAAACTGTCTATGTTTTCAGTAAAGCTCTCACTGTTCCTCTATTTCCTTTACTTATTTTTTATTCTCCTATATATTTTTTCTTCATTTTATTTTTTTATTTTTTTTATGACGATTATTGTTACAATTTTTTCTTTGTTTGTTTCGTCAATGCTCCTTTAGTTTAGTTTATTGAATTGTATTCTATTCTGTCCTTGTCGATTGTACCTTGTTTAAGGTTGTACCAACCCCTGTTTTGTTTTTTGTTTTTTTGTTGTTGTTGTTGTTATTGTTATTGTTGTTTCTGTCGTCAAGTTGGTCTATTGTCTGACTGTTCGTGTTTTTTTTTGTGTGTTTTTTGTTTGTTTGTTTCTTCTCTTCTGAAGGATTCATGTTTTGTTGTATATTTTGTATTGCACTGTTTTCTATTTGTTATTGTCTGTCTCAAGGGGTTTATCCCAATAAATAAAATTTCTTCACATAACCTGCCCTGAGCTACAAACACCCCGCGGGCGACAGTGGTACGGCTGCTGAGAATCATCACACCACCTACATGTTATATGGCACAGTGCTTCTACATCACACATGCCGAGCATGTAGCATAAACAGGCGATTAGCGTCAACAGATAATAGGCTAATTAAGGTGTAGGGCTAACGTGATAGCTAGTACACCTGTAAACGTACCTTTCATATGACTGGAGAGTGCCGACTCTCCCATAGCCAAAAGTCAGATCTCTTTTTTGCAGACTTTGCAGCAGGCAACGCGTGAGTGTGCTCCACCTCTTCTCCATAGTTTATATTTATCATTCATAACGTTCACTGAACCGACAGCCTCCCGACATGTTGGTGTACGCACTGTCCTCTTGGGGGCGAGTCACGTCACACATGACAACAGACCAGCATGTCACACAAGGAGCCCATCAGGGAGAGCTGTTATTATTTAACATTTGACTATTTTAAATGACTGCATCAGCCCCTCAACAATCACAACATATTTCAAATACTCTGATGACACTGCCATACTTGCCCTCCTTAATGACAATAACTCTGTTCTAAATTACCAGGATTCCATGTCCTACTTCATACTATGGTGCACGGACAATCACCTTCAGATGAGCATTTCAAAAACAAAATAACTGGTCATTCACTCCTCCAGCACTCACAGCCCGGCCCACAACCCCATCCACATCAACAATCAAGCAGTCGAAATAGTGGATCACTTCAAATATCTCGGACTCACCTTGGACCAGAAACTCAACTTTGATCAACACACCACTGACATTCACAAACGCTGCCAACAAAGACTCTCTGCCATCTGCAAACTCAAAGCACTTTCTGTCGCCCCCCCACCTTCTACTGTTACTGTACCAAAGCATCATCCAACCCATTCTCCTCTACTGTTCCCCCTGCTACTACAACATGCTAACTGTCTCCAACAAAAACAAACTGATACACACCACAAACACTGCCACCAAAATCATCCGCCTCCCCACACCCAACCTGTCTGACCTCAACAACAGAGCCATCATACGCAGAGCACACACTATAACACTGGACCCCCAACACCCCCTCTACTCGGTCTTCACACTACTCCCCTCCGGTCGCAGATACAGATCCCCTTACTGTAGGCGAGCCCGGTTTGGCAGAAGCTTCGTCCCATCGGCCATAGCACTGCTAAACAGAATGCCACTGTAATGTGTCTGGTGTGTTTATATGTGTCCGGTGTGCATATATGTGTCCAGTGTGTTTATATGTGTCCAGTGTGTTTATATGTGTCCAGTGTGTTTATATGTGTCCGGTGTGTTTATATGTGTCCAGTGTGTTTATATGTGTCCAGTGTGTTTATATGTGTCCAGTGTGTTTATATGTGTCCAGTGTGTTTATATGTGTCCGGTGTGTTCATATGTGTTCGGTGTGTTTATATGTGTCCAGTGTGTTTATATGTGTCCTGTGTGTTTATATGTGTCCAGTGTGTTCATATGTGTTCGGTGTGTTTATATGTGTCCAGTGTGTTTATATGTGTCCAGTGTGTTTATATGTTTCCGGTGTGTTCATATGTGTTCGGTGTGTTTATATGTGTCCAGTGTGTTCATATGTGTTCGGTGTGTTTATATGTGTTCGGTGTGTTTATATGTGTCTGGTGTGTTCATATGTGTCCGGTGTGTTCATATGTGTCCGGTGTGTTCATATGTGTCCAGTGTGTTCATATGTGTTCGGTGTGTTCATATGTGTCCAGTGTGTTCATATGTGTCTAGTGTGTTCATATGTGTCCAGTGTGTTCACATGTGTTCGGTGTGTTCATATGTGTCCAGTGTGTTCATATGTGTTCGGTGTGTTTATATGTGTCCAGTGTGTTCATATGTGTTCGGTGTGTTCATATGTGTCCAGTGTGTTCATATGTGTTCGTGTGTTCATAAGTGTCCAGTGTGTTCATACGTGTATCTATCTATCTATCTATCTATCTATCTATCTTTATTTCTCTCCATTGAATCCATCTGTTGAGTCAGATTGATGTTAATTGTGAAATATATATGATTATAATTTCAAGCCTTTACAAGCACTTAGACCCAAAATTGAAGCATTTTTCAAGCCTTGCAAACACAACATTAAAATGTAAGAACTTTTTTGAATGACTGATGTAATGTTGCACTCCTGCCTCCACATTAATCTGTGAAAAGTTACCATGTCGATGTCTTTCCTTGGAGGCCATTTTTCCAAGTCATTCAAGTTCAAAAAGTGATGTTTTATTTGACTTAGCAGGAAAAGAAACATGAGCAGAAACTACTGAGAGGAAACATGATAAGACCCGACGATCTGATGCACACTGTTTGAGAAGAGAAGAGGGGATGAGTGGGAGGAGGTGAAAGGCCCATCTATGGAGGGGAGCCAGAAAAGCTACCCGGTGCAGCTTTTTCCAACAGGTGCAATTACATGTGCGTCTGATTACGGTGAGAACTAGAACAACAAAGGGCACGTGACCTCAGAGTCAACAGTCCTCCATGATGGAGAGTCTGTTGAAGAAGAGCGATAGAGAAGAAGCCTCCCCACCGGAGAGATGCCCAACAAACTGGTAATCCTTTTGCATTGTGAGATGAGATACTGTAGTTAGCCAAGTGACCTTGGCTCCATGCGAGAAGGATATTGCCTGAGGGCTGTACGCCTCATGCTGGGAGATATTGCTGTTTGGCACACAGATACTGCAGCTGAAGCCCAGCATGCATTGCACTCGCTGTGTAAAAAGAAACAAAACATTCTTGCATTCTTTGTTAGAGTCTTTTTATTCTGGGCTCCACATTGGGTTTGACAACCTTTATTATTTTATGTCTTAATATCAGTGTTATGGGGAGGTGTGTGTGTGTATGTGTGTGTGTGTGTGTGTGTGTTGAGGACACAGGGTGCTGATTTCCATCTGTGAGTATTTTTCAGAATGAGCCAGATGATCTGCTTAAAATTGAAATCACTAAACCTCCTTGACTTAACCTTCAAACACCAAACATAACAAAGAGACCTGCGTTATGAAACTGCACACACTTCTTCAACCCTTTCTTAAATTGTATCAAGCTTACCTCATTGCTTATCACATACGGTCCTCCAATACCATCCATCCATCCATCCATCCATCCATCCATCCATCCATTATCTTGACCGCTTATCCCGTTTGGGGTCACGGGGGGCTGGAGTCTATCCCAGCTGGCTTCGGGCGGAAGGCAGGGTACACCCTGGACAGGTCGCCAACCTATCACAGGGCTAACACAGAGAGACAGACAACCATTCATGCACACACTCACACCTACGGGCAATTTAGAGTGATCAATCAACCTGAGCATGTTTTTGGATTTTGGGAGGAAGCCGGAGAACCCGGAGAGAACCCACGCACACTTTGATGCACTTTACAGACTTTGGACAAGAATTAAAATATAGCCTTG
Source organism: Notolabrus celidotus (assembly GCF_009762535.1). Lineage (NCBI taxonomy): Eukaryota > Metazoa > Chordata > Actinopteri > Labriformes > Labridae > Notolabrus > Notolabrus celidotus. The sequence goes on along the minus strand of NC_048287.1, from coordinate 1,910,762 downwards.
GCGTCTCATCCATGTTGTTTAATGATGAAATAATGGAAATGCTGACTCCAAGCTGAATAGTTTCTCTGGCAAACAACCCCTCTAATTCGCAACTGATGGCCATAATAAAAACATTTAAAGTAACAAATCCTGACAAAGTTTGAGACCACAGAATCCATCTTCCATCCATTGTTAATTGAACATCTGCAGGCTAGCATTTGGAGAGAATTGTTAATGTTCTGGGTATTGATTTGTCAGTGCTGGGCCTTCAGAGGAACATTTGCAGCGCTGCTGAGAGGTGCACAAATCCAATCTTGCCCGAATTTTTTTGTAATTATGTGCCAACATTATTCTGTACATTAAATTTTCATATCCTAGGGACAAAGACGTGCCACTGAAAAATAAATCAACAGAGGCTGTCAATCCACCAATGAACCAATTAATCTTAATTCCTCTAAACTTTGGAAAGTAACCTTCGAAGCAACTTTACCACAGAAATAAAGTCTCCTCCAACAGCTCGGTGCCCCTCTTTATCTGACTTATGTCCACCCTAAGCTTAGCAGCTGTGAGTGGTTAGCAGGCCTGCAGGGCGTTGGAGTTCTCAATGCATTGAAGTATCAATTGAGATGCTGTAAGGATCACTTTCACAATATAACAAGTTTGGAGGGTGGTGTCTTCTTGACCCTTTCCTAAATCAGAAACACAAAGTCAAAATGTGAGACAGCAAACGTTTTCAGCTGCAAGCAGAGATTAACATTTCATCCTAGCTGCTTAACCAGATACCCTGCACAAAGACCAGGGACACATCATTATGTGTTTTAGGGTCGACGTTTCATTCAAATAAGATAACTGTATTCAATCCCTTCACATTTTGGCATGGTAAGCAGAAAAAGTACAAAAGTTATCCATATAGTTAAAAAAGACTACTTTTCATTGGAGTGAGCGATTCCATGGGTCTGGTTATAACTTCTGAGTACGGCTGGAACACTTGATCGGACTGACACGGCCAAATTCCACCAGATCTGTGTCCGATCTGTCTCTATGGGGCGCCGTTTGTAAAGTTGAACACACTGAAAATAACAGAAACAATACTCCACACTTAGCTCCAAAACATCATAAAAATGTAGAGTGAATTTTCAAAAGTCACTTTTTTAAATCACATTTAGAGGAATATTAGTGATCTTCTTCACATTTCATTTAGTTGTGAAAAATATAATAAGTTAAAATCACTGTTAAATCCAAATGCTGAATATAAATGTTAAATATAAATGTTTAATATACATCTAAATGTTCAATGTAAATCTAAATTCTGAATATGCATCTAAATGTTAAATATAAATCTAAATATTAAATAAAAAACTAAATATTAAATCTAAATCTAAATGTTAAATATAAATATTAAATATAAATATAAATGTTTCATATAAATACAAATATTAAATATAAATGTAAAATGTTTAATATAAATACAAATATTAAATATAAATGTAAAATGTTTAATATTAATCTAATTGTTAAATATAAATATTAAATATAAATCCAATTGTTGAATATAAATATGAATGTCAAATCTAAATCTAAATGTTAAATAAGCATCTAAATGATAAATATAAATATGAATGTTGAATATACGTACAAATGTTAAATATAAATATAATGTTAAATATAAATGTAAATGTTGAACATAAATCTAAACGTTAAATATTAATCTAAATGTTGAATATAAATATTAAATATAAATCTAAATGTTAAATATAAATATAAATGTTAAATATAAATATAAATGTCAAATATAAATATAAATGTTGAATATAAATCAAAATATTAAATTTAAATCTAAAAGTTAAATATAAATATAAATGTTAAATATAAATGTTAATTATAAATATAAATGTTAATTATAAATATAAATGTTAATTATAAATATAAATTTTACATATTTTACATATTAAATATAAATTTTACATATTTTACATATTAAATATAAATTTTACATATTAAATATAAATGTTAAATCTAAATGTTAAATGTTGCTCTGCGATCCTAAATATGTAGCTGATATGTAAAGTCACACTGCCGCCTAACGGAAATACCAAAATCAAAGCTTCTTAAAGCGATACAGACTTAGCAATAGTAACTTAGCTTGTCCGTACCATAGACTGGGTCAGTTCTGTCTCTAAGCATTGTGAAATCTCTTTATGGCAATCCATGACTCCAGCTATCTGGCGAGAGCACGGAGCTGGGCCGCAGCGGATCAGAGATGAACCAGACATGGATCTGGTGGAAATCCAGGGTGAGCTTTGATACAAAATTGGTTTCACCTGGGCTTCCTCCTCTTCAAACTGTACTGATGAAATGAAAAGATGTAAATCATTACAGAATCTAAAACAAGTCTCCAAAAGAAAATGTTCAAAAGGTACGCATGAAAGTAAAGAGGGATGAACTCTAACATCATGTGCACCGTGTTCAGACCTCCTCATCTTATTTATTTGATTCTGTGTTGCAGCATTCTGCAATTATGAATATAGATTATTTGGCGTTACTTCAATGACTCAGCTTGTGTTCAAACTGAATCAGCTTATTTAATTCAAAATGGAAATGTGTCAGGACTAGACAAGTTCTATACTTCATCCAATACTCTTTTTAAACAACAGTTTTGTCAGTACAGTGAATATGCTGTGATGACTAATTGCTTTGCTTCCCCATGTTTATCTTTATTTATTTTATTTGTCTCCCAACATGTTCTAAATAAATAAATAAATAAATAAAGCAAGGTACCATATAACATTATTTTATGTTGTTGAAGCAGTCCCTTGATGCTGTCTGAGGGAATCTTCTCTTCTTTTGAATTAGTGAGCTAGCTTTAATCTACAGCTGATACATGTTGCTGTTTATCATACAGACATGATTACATGAAGAATAGAGAGGAGGAGATGAAATACACGAACAATGTGCCGCTGATGAGTGGGGATCCTGGACATGCTGTAAATACAGGAAATACAATGCCATACAACAAAAAAACAAACAAAACAAAATTCAAATCATATCACACAAACACAGATCAGGTTTGGCGGGGCCTTAGTGTTTGGCTCGGCCCTACTCGTTGGGGGTCCATCGGGGCTGGGTGGGTGGCTGGTGTCCCTGTCACCCTCCACCCCCTCCCCTGTGGGGGCCTGGTCCGCGGCTGCCCTCGGGGCCGGGTTTCCCGGGGTTCCCTCGCGGTCCTCTTGGGGGGGTGGGGTGGTGCGCAGCTGGGGGGGTGTTACTACGGCAGCCATTGGGGTGTCCCTCCATGCCCCCGCGGCCTGGTCCATCAGTCGCAGGGCGTGGGTGGGGGGCGTGGCTGGGGGGAGTGGTCGGGCCGTCTGGGGGGGGCAGGGGGGATTGGCCCTGCCGCCTCCGCCATCCCCCCGCTCCGGCGCGCCCGGTTGGTGGGCTCTGGTCCTGGTCCTGCCCGTCTGCCTGGCTGTCTGCTCCTGGTGCCGGGCCCCCTTGGCCCTGGCGGCTCCTTTGGCTCCGTCTTGGGGGGCTGTGGGGGCGGTGTTGTGGGGGTGTCCCTTGGGGGGGCTGCGGGATCTCGCCCCCCTTTCCTCCTACTGGGTGACCTGGGGGTCGCCCTGGGTGCTCCGGCGGTACCTGCTTGCTTCCGGTCTGGGTCCTTGGCTCGTCCCCTGGCCTGGGTCTCCCGCGGCGGGTTGGGTCCTTCGGTCTGACTGCTCTCGCGGCCCGGGTGCCGAGCCGTACCGCTCGGCTGGTCTGACCCAAGTGGTTTCATCTGCACCAGTGGTGGTCTTGTTACACAAATAGAACACAGCACGGCGGCAACCCTCTGCGACCCAAGCTTCAGTAATGATTGTGGACACTAAGGGTTGCTTAATCATTAGTATCACCCCACGGATTTCTTTTGGCGTCATGGTGAGATGGTCCCTCTCCATCTAAGTGTGTTAGGTCTCTCTCTCCTTCTCTCTCCCTGTCCCTTTGTATATCCTTATGTAATCTTTCTTTCACTTTCTCTTATTTTTTTTATTTTTTTTGGCCCACCTAGGTGTGCACGCCCTCTTTTACAGAACATGATATTAGCTGTCAATAAAAGATAGGTCAGAGTTCTAAGAGGGATGGTGATGGTTGCATGCACACAGTCACAAGCACAGAAGAAAAAGGTTTTCTTTCTTTTCTTTTGCTGCAAGAATAAATTGCATGAATATTTGACAGTTTGTGACAAACATGACACAAACCAGAAATATATATGCAGACAAGAGGAAAAAAAAAGAAAAAAAAAAAAAAAAAAAAGGAAATACAATGCCGCCCAGTGGACCAACCACAGGGCTTGCAGTCCACGTCGATTCTACGGGTAGTTACATTTTGGAGGAGGTGCACGTCAGCTACGTGCGTAGGTCTCTGCGTAGGTACGGGAGCTAAATGGACCCCAGGTGATTCGACACAGAAGTATAAATCAGCCTTAACCTTTCTGCGGCCGGCTACAAATGAGAAGCCTGCTTTCTTCTTTGTTTGTATAATAATCTGAAGTCATGCAAACAGACTTCTTGGAAAGAGGATTTAAACAGTAGCTTAAACAGATTTGTGACCTCCTCACAGCTCCAGATGGCTGTGTTTTTTCCTCCTTTGATTGTATTTTTCTTTATAAATATGAGAGTTCATACAAGAAGCCATAATGATTTCATTTGAAACAAATTATCATGAGCTACTTGCCACATTTAGTGTGAAACACCATGGCAACAAACCATCCAGCACCATCACCATCACATATGTTGCCAGCAGCGAGAAAGAGGACTCGATTTTTTCACTGCATCACTCCAAACCAAGCGCTGATTCCACCACCAAGCTTTCAGTGAAACTGTGCTGTCTCCCCATCACACACACACACACACACACACACACACACACACACACACACACACACACACACACACACACACACACACACACACACTTAAACACTGCCAACAGCCTTCATTCCACCCTGTATATTCAGCTGGCCTGTCAAGTCTCAATCCAGCCAAGTGCCCACCCATCTGTTGAACCTAAGACAGCATGCAGATCACAACTACAGGGGAAATGTTCGGTCTAATGATGAACATATCTGCATGCAAACAGAGGCTTTCAGGGCTCCTCTGGGTCGGGAGGCCTGAACGCATGCTGCAGAGATGCATACCAGCATCTCATTGCTCTGCAAAGTAATACGCATAAGGGAGATACCTTCCTGACTCTGGTTATGTGAACTTTCTAGCATTAAGTCATCTATTTTCATGATGGAAGTATTTGTCTCATGATAAAAGAAGAAAGAAGAAGAAAAAGAACCTTAAATCTCAATGACTGTGGCTTTGTAAAGACAGAAATCAGAGCAGCAGGGGATCCAGAGCTGCTGTACTCTGGGAATAGATCTGACCAACAGGTCTCTGCAGCTCTGAGGCTATTCTGGCTGAGTGGACTTTGGCATGGCTGAGCTCACCCTGCACTCACCAGGTAAACTGTCCACTCACCTCCATTATCCTATTAGACTGCTGCACGTATGGATACAAGCTGCGGTGATCCTGTGAGCAAATTAAGCCTGCAAATATAGACTGTTAAAAGCAGGGCCGGCCTGTGGCATAGGCAGTATAGGCAAATGCTAGGGGCGCAGGCCATCCACAAGGGGGCGCCGCTAAATGAGTGAGGAAGAAAATTTGAAGATAATAGGAAAAACAATATTGTTTTATCTAATTTAATTTTGGGTTAAATTGTGGAGTGATGCCAGTAAACATTTAAAAGCTTGTGATTCACTTTTGGTTTTAAAAATAATGGTATGCACAGCAGTTGTTAGAGTCTTTAAGTGTTCATGATTGACCTGCTTTTGTTTTGTTGTTGTTTTCTTTACACTTTGGAAGCTGTTAGCTTAATTAGATAGAAAATATAGGCAAGGCTATAATAAGCATTTTGCTTCTGCCTTTTAGGTCATCACTTAATACATTACTGTTGCTTTGTTTAAAGTGTCTGCACTGTGAACCTGATTGTGTTGTGTAATGACTGAATAAATTCTACTATTATTTCATTATGCATTTAGAAATTGTATTATTATTTTCCTGCTAAATGTCAGTGTTATTACTATTTTATTAATGTTCTTTTAGATGTCATTTTTATTTTAAAACAAAGGAAACCTGTAACACATAAAGCTGGATGTCAGTTTTCTTTCAGTGTACATGTGATGTGATTGTTGGTGGAGTTGGTCACAATACAAGGGGCACCAGTTAAAATCCTGCCTAGGGCACCAAGTCGGTTAGGGCCGGCTCTGGTTTAAAGTGTGGTTTAATAAGGTCGGGGTTTATTTTTCAATTAGGAAAAAAGCTTTCATTTGTAACTTATTTGCAACAGTATGAGCTCACTGCAGAAAGTGTGTGAGATCTTCAGAGACATGCAGAGGATTTCTTTTCAGGACATGAGTGTTCATTCCTGCAGCAATGAGCTGGAAGAGAACAGCGGGACCTGGACACACATGCCAAAAAACCCTGATGTGAGAGTGTGTGTGAGAGAGGATGCTGAGGGGCGTAGCGGTCTTGTGCCCCTCATGGTCAGCGCTCAGGAATTAAAATGCATGCCTCTCATTGCCTGGGAGCGAGTAACGGAATACGCGAGAAACTGTTCCCATCCTCCCTGATCGGAAGGAAAGCATGGATGTGTTTGTTCCAAGAGGTGAGCGAGTGAACCTCCTCCCTGTGGTTTCATATTCTAAAAAGGCAGCGGTGTGAGGTTGCCAGTTTGGAGCTTGTTTTCCCCGTAAATTGGAGCCTGTAAGCTGAGCTGGTTCGCCTGCCTCTCCTCCTCCGTGGTTCTGACGCCGCTCCGCGCGGAGAGAGACCGGGACTCCGCTCGCAGACTTTCAGTGAGTAGCGAAACGCAACGCATGCTTTTCACCCAGCAGAAAGCTGTAGTGTTACCTTTAAACCTGTTTAGAGGTGTTAATCTTTGCGCTTTAAAACAGCGTGGCGCACAAAGTCTCAAAGTGCTGCTGACCAGGTGTTGCTCTGGAACTTTCTGCAGCAGAAATCTGCAAAAAAAATCGAGGTACAATCTCAGACAGCAGCATGCTTTACTGTACAAATGATTGATGCGTAATTAACATGTAGAGGATGTGTTAATAATGACGTGGTGTTTCTATATTCCTGCATTTTGTGCGCCAATGTGCATTGCTGTGCACATTGCTTTTTAGTGAAACGCTGATTGCAGTGAGCTGCAGCAGAGCCACGTTTTAAAACAAGAACTTTTTTTCTTTTTGAGGACTGGTTTGGATTTCTTTGCTTTAGATGCTGTGTCTTTGGGGCTGCTGGCTAACGAGTGAACTGCTCAGCATCTGACTTCAAAAACACCATCCTCTGTGTTCAGCTGTGGACCAAAGTCAGAGCAACTGTTGCATACACACAGCAGAGGGACAGAAACAGATATGAGCTGTACAAATAACGAGATGTGAGTGTGTGATGCTCTGGAGGCAGCATCATTAAGTAAAACAGTAATTTCCTCTGACAGAAACCCTCTTCATCGCTGTGAACACGAATCACTCTGAGCTTCATTGTCATAATATCCCAGTGAGTAAACTCCTGGTTCACGGGTTATGAGTTTTGGAATAATCCCCTCTGTGCTGTATTCTGCTTGAGATGTCACCTCATTTAGTAATGAAGGTGTCTGCGGCATGCTGGTTAATTTTCCACTGAAACCTCTCCTCGCCATTATAAATAATAAGCAAGTGGAATACATTAGCAGAGCCGCTTGCTCATCACGTCTCCAATCAGATTGGATGGTGTGACCTTGGGGGACCGTGCTGCAGTATTTAAAGAGGAGAGTGGCAGAGATGGAGATGGGGCGCTTTGGTGGCACCCATTATCAAGGAACCCAATTACATCTGGAAATGGTAGTTGCCATAAGCAATTGCCATGTGTTACATTATAAGAGATAGAGGAGCTATTTTGAGAGGGATGTGTATCATCCTGATAATACGCTCTCCAGTCTGGATATTCCTTGTCATTTGAAATATCTGTGTGATTCCTTTGAATGGAGACTTTTGTAGGCACCTTTAAACAATGGAGTGTGGAAGAAGCAATGAGTCACTGTGAATCATGGCAACTCTCACCAGCTGCCTGCCAGATGAAGACATGCTGCAAGGAAAAGTCTGATGAAACCGCAGTTGCAGTTGTGCTGCCGTTTCCACTCTAAAGCACGCCGTGCCGAACAGATTGGAAAAGCTTTCGACAAGGGCGCCCTATGTCTCATTCAAAGTTTGTGCAAGTTTCTCTTACAATGTCCAACTTCCACTTTTAAGATCTTCCCTGCAAGGCATTTCCTCTAGTCTTTAGCTGGCGTGGTGGAGAGGCTGAGTTAAGTCAGCGCAGGCTTTACTGTAATCAGGTATTCAGCTCTAGCGTTCAAGCTCTCAGCTGCAGACTGAGGAATCCTCAGGCTCACCACAGGCCCAATCAGACTCTTTAAGTACAAGATTTTCCAACAAGGTCTGAGACCAAGAGGGAAGCAGCAACAGCAGAAATGTTTCAAGTCCCTCGGGTGGTGGTCTGCACGGGTCTACAGCATGTAGAGGAACATTTCACTAATAGTTAGTGTCTTTTGTTCAGGGCCTCCCAGCTCTGTCACAGACTGTCTTTCTTCCTCCGCTGTTTTCCCCTTGGACTTCTCCCTGGCTTTTTGATTTGCCCTCTGTTTCCACTTAACAGCTCTGGCATTTATCCAAGAAACACCTCAGCACCATTCTTATTTTCTTTTTGGAGCGTAAGCAGACTTCTTCCACTCGGGGGCCCACAAAGAAGTATCGACCACATATGAGCATTTCCATTGCGACATCTTCCTGTATCATGGTTACATTTCAGCCACTCGGGAGACTATCGCAGATGATTACAAAATGACAATTTAAGCACCACTGCCTCCGCCACAAAGACAGCCGCCGTGTGATTGCTGTCTTAATCTTCCCCAAGCGCAATCAGCGATGTCGAGACTATGCATCACTCTAGCAATTAGGCTTGTCAAATTACTGCGTGGCTTTTTATCTGCGACTGCTTGTATGATCATTTTTATTGGCAGGTGCCTTTGGAGGAGCAGAGAAAGGAGTCCACAGCTGCTGTTTTTCAGGAGGGACGGATGCATTATGTAAAGTGTACAGTACTGTGCAGCAGATGTGTCTCCTTCCTTGTGGCTAGCTCAGCTACCATACATCTCCATATCACAGGATTTGAGGTGTTTTTCCTTTCTAATTTAATGGACACATGCTCCATCCTTAACTGGGATTGTTTTCTTGTCAAACTGAGCCTCTCTGCACAAATGATCCTCTCGCCGTCTTAATCGTTCTCTGTTAGAATCATTTAGGCTGCGGGTGTGCATCAATCCCTCAGCGCACTTTGCAGAAGTGTCATCACCAATGTAAAGCATCTTTTGTGCCTTTTCTTCTCCTCCTCGTCTTGTTGCCAAGCCTGCGACGTCTCCGACCTTGTCAGGAGGATTGCCTTTATTCTTTGCTCAACCAGGGGCCTGCTTATATAATATGTATGCTGATCCATGAGCTCTCACTTAACAAGACTTCCTTGATATTTTTAATTGCTTTACTTTCTCGCAGTAGATTATAATTTGGCAACTGAGCAGGAAAAGATGATTTTGTGGAAAAGCTTGACATACAAACGTTTTTGTGGGTTTATTGAAGGAAAGGGTAATTGTAATGCCTTGGAGGTTTATTGTTAATTAGACGTTATCTTGGGCAGCGCTTACATGTCTACCGCTCTAATTGGCAGTCAAAGCTGTGTACCACCTGGCCTAGCCTTTAACTCACCAGGTGCTCGCAGCAGAACTGTCAGCCATGGCATTATGTGGGCATAAAGACGCTGAAGTCTGCAGGACAACTTAAGCAGCAGCAAAATGTTATTTCATGCAACATACACAACTTAGCAAGCTTTCTAAAGCCGGCATGAGAGAAGTGTAATCACATCATGATGCACACACGTCTCTGTTCTTAGACTCACAATGTCTCATGGGATGTGATATGGCTGCATTTTAGCGCTCCACGCAGCCTTTGGAGATTTGTTCCCTATGTTTTGTGTGGAATCAAAGTTTAGCACATGATTGTGAACGGTAGCTGGTGTCTGAAAGGCTTTTAGTGTCATAGAGACCGCCCTGACAGAGAAAATCACAGCCTGGCACAGAAAACACAGCAAACAGGACTGAAGTGGATCGTTGGCTTAACATATAATAAAAGCAGTGCTGTACCCAGCCTTAAAGCATATTTACAACAGGAGCTGCGAGAATGAGGATAGAAGAATCACTTTGGATCCCAACCACCCACATAATGTTCTTCTCTCCCTGCTGCTGTCGGAGGGAAGACGGCAGATACATCAGGACAGGAACTGACTCTACCTCCAGGCCACTGTAGGATCCTGAATAAGGTCACCTCCTTACCCCTGACCTGTCACGTGTCATAACGTCAGAAATTGTGTTTTTCTTTCTGTATGTGAGCTATTACGTTAATAATGATAATAAAATAATAATAATAATAATAATAATAATAATAGTAATGATATTAATAACCATAATAATAATAATAATAATAATAATAACAATAATAATAATAGTAATGATATTAATAACCATAATCATAATAAATAATAATAATAACAAAAATAATAATAATAATAACAAAAATAATAATAATAATAATAATAACAGTAATAATAATAACAATATTAATAATAATAACAAAAATAATTATAATAATAATAACAATGATAATAATAATAACAACAACAATAATAAAATAAACAATTATAACAGTAATAATAATAACAATAACAACAATAATAATAACAATAATAATAATAATAACAATAATGATAATAATGATAATAATAACAATAATAATAAATAATATTAATAATAATAATAATTAATAATAATAATAACTAATAATAATAATAATAATAATAATAACAATACTAATAATAATAATAATAATAATAATAATAATAATAATAATAACAATAATAATAATAATAATAATAATAATAATAATAATAATAACAATAAATAATAATAATGATATTCAAACTTATTTGAACTGAGAGGGTTTTTTTATGGATTTTATTTAAAACATTAATTATATTGTAATTGATTGATTGTTCCTTATCTACAAAGATAATTTTTGGATGCTCATGTGATTTAACTTTTGTTATAAAATATTATTCTGGCTTGTATGTCGTTATTCGGGGAGTGTAGGACATTGGATTCAGTAAGAAACCATGACAGAGAGTGAGGGCTGCGTGAAGTAAAGGGGCAGCAGGTCAGAATCAAACCCAGGCCACCTGCATGAGAACTTTAGTCTCTGTACATGACACGGCCCAATTCCCCCAGATCTGTGTCCTGTTCGTCTCCGATCTGTCTCAGCACCTGATCTGATAGGTTTCTATTCTAGTCAATGTGTTAACTTCCACTGGATCCGAATTGTTGCGTTCCGGCTTTGTCTCTTGTCCGGCAGGTTGGAGTCCTCCAGATCAGATACACAAGACTTCTATTTTTGCTGGATGCTGGAGCACGCTGCATCAATCTCAACAGAGCAGATGGAGCAGGACAGGAAGTCAGGTTTCACCAAAACAAAATGAAAGCATCCGGTTAATTTTCAGAATAAAACACTCTGTGTTATCACCAGATCGTATTTCACTTAACTACAACAACAAACCAAAGTCATGATGAGCGGAGCCAGGCCTGGAGTCAACAGGTCAGAGGTTTTCAGAGGACCAGAAAGACAACATGGATGAGGAGAGGAGGAGGAGAATCCTTGATTCAGTGATTACTGCTGGAAAACCTCAGTCACATGACTCCAGCTGTCCGGAGGTCCTGCTCCGTGCTGCGTTCTGAAAACACAACCGGTGGGTGTTGATGTGTTTGTATAATACCGCTCATCACACAGCAAACAACTGAAGTCTTAAAGAAGTTGACAGCAGATAATAATTTAATGATGATTTTATGGATTTAAATAATATTAATCTACACAGCTAAAGAAACAATCCATCTGTTCCAAGGTCACTACACTGCCTTGGCTGCAGTTTTTTATCAGCCTCCTTGTGGGATGAATTAAATTAATGAAACTGAACATTTGAAATCACAGTTTAAACATTAGCCTGATTGTTTTTTATAATCTGCATTAAACTGTTTACTGCATGTAATGTTAGACCAGGTGAACAGGACCGCTGCAGGAGTACGTTGACTTTAGTGTCCTCATTCAGCTCTCCTCCGCCTCAGAGCTTTGCAGCTGATGCACCTTTAAACATACATGAGGCTGCTGCTCTCACATCTGTTATCTCCCAACTCTCAAGACCAGCATGAGACAGAGAATTATGTTTACAACAAGGTTTACCAATGCTGGCAGAATGAATGTGTTCTGCCACAGTGTCGACAGGCAGTGGTGAAATGTTTTGTCATGATGAGCGGAGCCAGGCGTGGAGTCAACAGGTCAGAGGTTTTCAGAGGACCAGAAAGACAACATGGATGAGGAGAGGAGGAGGAGAATCCTTGATTCAGGGATTACCGCGGGGAAACCTCGGTCACATGACTCCAGCTGTCAGGCGGTCCTGCTCCGTGTTGCGTTCTGAAAACACAACAAGTGGGTGTTGATGGACGAGAGAGCACGGAGCCGGACCATAGCGGATCGGAGATGGACCAAACACGGATCTCATGGAAGTCCTGGGTTAGGCTCTCAGCTTTGAGAGAGATTCAAGCTAATAGGGATCCAAGCAGAAGATTTTCTCCCTAAAACAGAATCCACTTTGGGTCCTGTATTCAGTGTAGTTACAACACTAAGCTGTGATATAATCAAGAACAATGCAGGTGCATCTCACAATGGCTTTGAAACTCACACTCTCACTATGCAGAGTATCCTGAAAATGGTAAGAACCTGTTCTGTGCGTATGATGGAGAGTCGTGTTGTCCCCGCAATGGAACCATGACCCCCATGAATCTGGAATAAGTGGTCCAAGACCACGGGGAACATAATGCTTTGTCCTTTCAAAAGGCCAGACAGGTGTGTCCTGTGTTTGACACAAACAGACCTCTGATAGAAGGTGCCATGCATCGCTGTGCTCTGGAGGACAAAAGACCTTTGTGTTTTTACTTCACAAAAGTCAATAGGGTGGTTTTGTCTCCCAGCTCCAGCATCTGAAGTTCACTCTTTTTCTCTTCCAACGTGTCATCCGTTTGTTCTCTGATCACAATAGAAAGTGAGATGTAAAGCTGATTTAGACCATGCATTTTATCTTGATGGGTAGAGCTGAGAGCAGTGGTTAAAATTGCTTTGTACCAGTGTTGTGTTAGCAGCCTGAGGCAGAATGTGCTAACATTGTACAGCAGAGCAGAGGATGATCTGAATCTGTGTGATTTGTTGTTGTTGCAGTTTATTTTTTCCAGGAACTGTCGTGTTCAGGCACAGAGCTTTGGCAGCGTGTTGTCTAATTTCGACCTACATATAGAGCATGTACAGTATATATGCACAGTACATTACCCAGAGGACGCCAGTCTATTTTAGCACATACAACTTATGTTTAATCAACAGTGCAGCAGCAGCAGCAACAAGAACTAATAACTTAGCCGCAAATGACAATAAAAAAATATAGACCTATGCACAGGCTGTAAAATCCCTGCTGTGTGCAGACTAATCATAATAAACAGGCCCATCTCTGATATAATCACTGACAGTAGAATCATTACCTCTCTTAATGCTCCACCGCTGCTATCGTTAATAATAGTTCATTAATTAAACATACTATATGGAAAACAGCGGCTCTGCTCTGTGAGGACTTCTCCTTGACTGGACTCAAAGAGCTGCAGAGTGTAGCTTCATTTTGCTCTCGAGGTCATTGCAGGAATAATGAGCGAGAGAAATGTAAATACTCCTCTTTGCTTAACTGCAGAAGCACTTAGAGCACCAGAGAGAAGCCAAATTTGAGATTTAGACATATAATGAGCTGCTCATTTTAATACAAGGAGGAGTAAAGAGGCACTAATGCCGGGGAAGAATTAGAAAATAGAGCTCCACTTTTAGGAAATGCAGCTTGGAGCTTTTTTCTTTAGAGTTGCGAAATTCAAAAGATTCAAGATGTCTACATTTTTAAACAATAGTTTCCCGTCTGTGTACACTCGGGATTTCAATTTCATTTAAACTACATGGTTCAGATCTTGAGAAAATAACGTGAAATGTCTCTATGATGATTAACCGAAGTAAATATTTAGCAGTCCCTCCAGGAAGTTGCGATTTCGCGATCGCAACTATCAACGCATATTCAACCAATCAGCGCGATTTTTTCGCGGCCTTGCAATTTTATACAATCACCGCAACTTTCCCGCAAATTTGACCAATTACCTCAATCTCAGCCTCTGTACGTCATCCGTTTAGTCATCAGTTTCACTTCCTTAGAACACAAACATAAGTCCTCACTTGATCGGCACTTTTCAACAAGAAAACACGCACAGAGAACGAGTGAAAAGAGAGGACAGCAGGCAGGACAAGTGACCATGACAACGTTGTTATTTATAGATTGAGGGGCTCAGTGTTAGCTTGGTCTCTACCTGCTGCAGGTGTGCTTTATGAACCAGCTCTCCTCACCTCCATGCATCTGTCTCATCTTCATTGAGGATTTTTACTCCCGGTGTGTGTTAGTGACAAAGACACAACCGGGGGGACATCTGTTTACTATTTGATGTTTGACGTTGTTGCCGTGGTTACCGTAAAAAGCTCTGCGTCTACAGCTTGATTTAATCCATTTTGGTGATACATCAGACACATTCAGTAAGTTTTGATCAACTCATAGTCATCAAAGATGCAGATTCATTTCAGAGTGCCGTGAACTGACTGTCAAGTGCCTCTGTCGCTGCGAGATGCATTCAGGGACCGTCGTAAATGTAAAATGTAAATGTGAAGTTTTCTATGAATCAAGAGAATCAAAATACAGTCACAGTGGCCACATCAAGAATGTTTTCTAAAAACAACTGTAATTTAGCGTATTTACTTGCCCCTGAGATGTTATTGGGGGAAAAAAGCAAAAAAAACAATTGCAACTTTCACCGCTATTTTTTTAAAAAGCTGTCGCAAATTCAGGCTTTTTGGGGACGCAACAATCACAAACAAATCCTGCGAAATCCTGGAGGGACATTTTTTTGGGCCGAAAATGGCCCTAAAGTGCATTTTTGGTTCTCAGCCGAAACAACACAGCCGAAACAGAATGTTGTGATGACGCAAGCAAAAACTGCGTCTGGATTGGTTTGCACAAAAGCGAGTCCTGCAGCAGAGATCACGAGTTCCCAGCAACATTCACTTCAAACCAGAGGGTCTTACTAGAGAACATTCCCTCTCTTCTTGCCCCCTTTGAGCAGCTAACTAAAGAGATCAGCTCCTCTGATGCATCTGTAGCAGACCTTCTTCCTTTAATTCAGCACTTAAGCGTCTTCTAAGCAAAGAGGTTGAGACGGACCACAGAGTGAAAACAATGACTCTTAGAGTCTGTCATCACACGTTTCACTGACATCTATTCAGATCCTCTGCACTTCATCATGTCTGTACTTGATCCGCGTTATAAAGATCATTACTTGGATGTGGGAATAAAGCACCGCACACCAGAAATGATCCAGGCCGATATGGATGCTGAGAACCCGCTTGGAGACGGAGAAGCACACAGCGCAGGAGAAGGAGAACAGAGCGGCCTGGGGCAGGGGTGTGTCCAGAACTTTTTGACCGGGGTGGCCCAACTGAGGCTCTCACATAGGCCGGGGTGGCCAGTGCATTTACAAATAAATAACATTTACCCTTTCTGTCTTCACAACCTACTTTCATTAAAGTATTAAACAGTTGTTATATTCCCTTTGACTTAAAAAAAAAACATGACAAAGTGTCATACATCTTCTAAGCTTAATTCTTTAAGGACTTACAAAAGAGGTTTTTTCAAAGTCACATTTAAGGATACAGAGCCTGGAAAATGTCTGTGCAACACAAACAGAAAATGCATGGCTTAATCTCAAATCCAAGGAGTGAAACTTTACAACTGTTCCCGGTCTCCCTGCTAATAATTATTTATTTTATTTTATCATTTATTTTCAATCGGCCTTGGTTTCCTCATTTTCGGTTTCGGCCAAGAATTTTCATTTCGGTGCATCCCTATAAATATTATGTATTAGAGCTTCTGTAGAGGTATCTATTAGGGGTGCAACACGGTTCGGTACGCCCTATGAACCGAACAATACGCAGTTTTATATTTATCTGATGAACTTCTGACGAGGCGCTCTGTGCTGAAAGTTCAGTAGATCTGCGTTGACTCCTCCGGGCTGCATTGTGGAGCGCAGGTCCACTGAACTGTGCGCTCCTCCCCCATTCATTCAGTCCAAGCTGGTCATGTTTGTTTTAACTGTGCTTCATATGGAAATCTATATTTCACCATACGACGGTCTGCTGGGTTCATATGTTCATGTATGTGTGTGTGAGCACGCACAAGAGGGAAGCACGAGAGTCCTCTTTGGTTGCAGAGCAGAGTTGTTCCGTGTTCCTGTAGTGGTGCTAGACTAGGTGATGTGTTTTTAAAGTGCATATATGCATTACTTGTGGTCTTATACTGCATGCTGTGTAAGACCTCAGCCTGATACCGGACAGTGTTTTCCCTGCCGTTATATGGGGGGCGCAACCGCCGGGTCCCGCCCCCCCCCGGAAGTCAAAGCAGAAGTGATTTAAGGTCCCCTCTCTCATAGATCAGGTCTATACCTTGTTCTTTTATTTAACAGACTAAATATCCTAATATGTTATTTATCTTATTTACATGACGGGATGTCATTTCTGTCTCTACATGGTCGGGGGTTCACAATTCTCCCCTGCTCTCTGTATCCCTCACGGCAAACACACACACACACACACACACACACACACACACACACACACACACACACATACACTCACATGCAACCCCCCCCATGCACAGTATAACATGTGTCATGTATAGCTTCCCCTGATACATTTAATTGAATTTAAAAACTGTACTTTTGAGCTGAAACAAATGTTGGTCATTTCAATAAACTACAAGTAAATAAAGGCATGGACATTTCTCTTTTCTGTATCCAAAACGTATCGAACCGTGACAAAACGCATCAAACCCTTTTTGTTAATGAGACGATGACGAGACAAAAACTTTAAGACATTAAGAACTCATGTTCTCATGTTTATTTGTTGTTCATATGTTGGGTTTATAATCTGAACTTTGAAAGTAACCCAGAGTATAAAGTTCATGTTGTGTAAAAAGTTGTGATAGTATTTCTTTCTGGATTACATGTGTGAGTAAAAAAAAAGCAGTAAGTTTTTGTCTGGTACTTTTCATTTGAACCAAGAAGCCCTGCTAGCTGTCCTCTCTGCCCCCTGGCTTTTCTCCAGGCAAAGCTAACTGTGTTCTGCCTAAACCGCAAATCTGGGGGGTTGTGGTTTCTTGGAGCAACAGAAACAAGCTACAAATGTAACTGCAGGTTCATCCTGGTGTAAGAAAAATATGTTTTTCTGTAACTTTTTTGATTTCATTCGACTAAAATATCAAGGCTTATAAAAAATAGATTAATCTGGAGAGACAAGTTGGGGAAATAAAGATGAATATTTGTTTCAAAGAGATGATGTGGCACTAAATTACTGCCAAACTCTTTGAACTCTACAGGGAGACAGGGTGATGAAGAGTGTCTGCACTGAGCTGCAGCAAAATCCCCCCCCCCCCCCCAATGGACTCTAGACACGGGTGGTGGAGGTGTTAGCTGCTGACCTTGTCTGAGGCCGAGGAGATGGTGCTTAAGAAAGTGAAGACTGGGTGGGGAAGGGAAGATGTCTGAGGATGTTGTTGAAGATGATGAATCTTGATAGGCAAACAATGAAGGTGTGTTGCAATGTTGCATCACTGTAAACCCAAACAGTTCTTATACCTCATATCCATTAAGGGTCCGGCACTCAAAACCAGCTATTTACTTGTACCAACAATTAATGATTGAGTTATCTGAATGATTAATGTTGTTTTCATTATATGTGGATCAATTTTATTGAGTTAATATCCATGTCAAAAAAACAACTTTTGAGTGTACAGAGGGACGCAGCGTATGACATCATCAACGTCATCACGTACGTCTTCACACACAAGAAAAACCACACAATGGCTGTGATTCACCAAGCGGCAAAACTAAACAGGAAACACAAGGATTCAGAACTACAAAATAAAACAGGAAACACAAGGATTCAGAACTACAAAATAAAACAGGAAACACAAGGATTCAGAACTACAAAATAAAACAGGAAACACAAGGATTCAGAACTACAAAATAAAACAGGAAACACAAGGATTCAGAACTACAAAATAAAACAGGAAGCACAAGGATTCAGAACTACAAAATAAAACAGGAAGCACAAGGATTCAGAACTACAAAATAAAACAGGAAAGACAAGGATTCAGAACTACAAAATAAAACAGGAAGCACAAGGAGTCAGAACTACAAAATAAAACAGGAAGCACAAGGATTCAGAACTACAAAATAAAACAGGAAACACAAGGATTCAGAACTACAAAATAAAACAGGAAACACAAGGATACAGAACTACAAAATAAAACAGGAAACACAAGGATTCAGAACTACAAAATAAAACAGGAAACACAAGGATTCAGAACCACAAAATAAAACAGGAAACTCAAGGATTCAGAACTACAAAATAAAACAGGAAGCACAAGGAGTCAGGACTACAAAATAAAACAAGAAGCACAAGGAGTCAGGACTACAAAATAAAACAGGAAACACAAGGATTAAAAACTACAAAATAAAACAGGAAACACAAGGATTCAGAACTACAAAATAAAACAGGAAACACAAGGATTCAGAACCACAAAATAAAACAGGAAACACAAGGATTCAGAACTACAATAAAACAGGAAACACAAGGATTCAGAACTACAAAATAAAACAAGAAACAAGGATTCAGAACTACAAAATACAACAGGAAACACAAGGATTCAGAACTACAAAATAAAACAGGAAACACAAGGATTCAGAACTACAAAATAAAACAGGAGACACAAGGATTCAGAACTACAAAATAAAACAGGAAACACAAGGATTCAGAACTACAAAATAAAACAGGAAATGCAAGGATTCAGAACTACAAAATAAAACAGGAAACACAAGGATTCAGACCTACAAAATAAAACAGGAAACACAAGGATTCAGAACTAAAAAATAAAACAAGAAACAAGGATTCAGAACTGCAAAATAAAACAGGAAATGCAAGGATTCAGAACTACAAAATAAAACAGGAAACACAAGGATTCAGAACTACAAAATAAAACAGGAAGCACAAGGATTCAGAACTACAAAATAAAACAGGAAGCACAAGGAGTCAGAACTACAAAATAAAACAGGAAGCACAAGGATTCAGAACTACAAAATAAAAAAAGAAACACAAGGATTCAGTACTAAAAAATAAAACAAGAAACAAGGATTCAGAACTGCAAAATAAAACAGGAAATGCAAGGATTCAGAACTACAAAATAAAACAGGAAACACAAGGATTCAGAACTACAAAATAAAACAGGAAACACAAGGATTCAGAACTACAAAATAAAACAAGAAACACAAGGATTCAGAACTACAAAATAAAACAGGAAACACAAGGATTCAGAACTGCAAAATAAAACAGGAAACACAAGGATTCAGAACTAAAAAATAAAACAGGAAATGCAAGGATTCAGAACTACAAAATAAAATAAGAAACAAGGATTCAGAACTACAAAATAAAACAGGAAACACAAGGATTCAGAACTGCAAAATAAAACAGGAAATGCAAGGATTCAGAACTACAAAATAAAACAGGAAACACAAGGATTCAGAACTAAAAAATAAAACAGGAAGCACAAGGATTCAGAACTACAAAATAAAACAGGAAGCACAAGGATTCAGAACTACAAAATAAAACAGAAAACACAAGGATTCAGAACTAAAAAATAAAACAGGAAGCACAAGGATTCAGAACTACAAAATAAAACAGGAAACACTGATAAGCAAGCCCCCCTATAGCTTTTAGGGAGGACACTAAAAGCCTGCCTCTTTACCTCACATTAGCTCGACAGAAGTTAGGTTGTGGTCAGCATTTCCAATATGGCACCAGCCAACAATCGTCTTCAAAACAGGGCTTCAGGAACAGATGATAACTACAGATGAAGAGTGCGCATGTCACACCTCTACATGTGTCAAATAAACATGTTCCCAAGTAGGTGCTTACTTTCTTCCTTCTTTATATTCAGTTGTTGCTTTAAAATGTTAATTTTCTGTGTAATGGATGAACATGTTTCTGTCCAATCAAGTTCGTTACTCGTTACAAACTTCCTGAGAAAGTCCTTGAAGCACATCATGGTTTATGTCTCGTCAGAGAACCCCACACATGCTGGGTCGTGAATAATTCCTGTCCTCATTAATGCTTTAATCATTAATGGAAGTATATCAGGCTGATTTCTGTGTGGACATAGCACAGATATCAAAGGTCTACAGGCTCTGTCTAATTTTCTAGGATTTATTGCCTTGAAGTCTGAAATGAAAATCCATTAAAGCAAACTTCATTTTTCCATTTTCATTTCAATACGCTGAGAAATCGAGTTAAAGGTAAAAACGGGGAGCAGCTAATTTGTAACCAAGTATTAAGAAGGGAAAAATGAAAACTCGGTTATGCACTCATTGCCTTGATAACAACCGTGACCTTTTTCGGATGAGCTTCTCCCATCTGAAGACGACTGAATGTAGGACTTCTTACCTCTTCCCTCTCTCCAGACTGTGAGGAGTTTCTCTCTGAACACTTTTCTCTGGATCAATACACCATGTTCAAACAAAATCTCAAAGTCCAGGATAAAGACCTTTCTTTTGTCCCAGCTGGATGTGCTCTTTGGTGTCCGGTTGAAAGACAGAATACTTCTGTGACTGAGCATTGTGTGTTTAACATTTTCCCCCTAAATATCTTGGTATTTGGATCCATTTATCCTCCTCCCTCACCTCAGCAGAGCCCCGTCCGTCCTGCAGGCTTTTCAAGCAGCAGAGAATGCCTTTGTCATTTGCAGTCATTGATTTAGTTCTGGAGGCAGGTGTTTACTTACCCCCTGTCATTTTGCAGTGCATGCTTTTTTACAATGTGTGAGTACCTCTGCATACATTCACTCATTTATCTGCTTACCTTCTTATATAGTCACTTTCTTTAGGCTGTGTCCTCTCAGGGTCATTAGGAGGCAATGAAAATACTACAGGTGACCCTCTGAGCCAGGGTCAGCCCCTCTGTGACAGAGCTGAACTGTATATGCTAATTGCTGTGGTATTATATCTCCTAGATTAACATTTCTTTATTTTATTTTTCTATTTAAACAGTGTAAACCTGCAGTAACTTCAGGGATTGAAGAATGCAGTCTAATTCGGCCAAACAAATCGACAAGATTGCTATTTTGTCAAATTCTAAAATCGCCTATTACAAAGGAGCCACATGGAACAATCACCAACAAGCTCTCTCCTGTGGGGTCCCCCAGGCTGAGTCCTGGGCTTAGTACCATCCACAAGCAACCCAGAACCTTTTCCCCCCTGAGAGTAGTTTGATCATGGTTTCAGGTAAATCTGTCAGGGCTTGCACCAGTGTTCATTTCGTTAACTTAACTCAACTCAACTCAACTTTATTTATAAAGCACTTTAAAAACAACCACAGCTGAAACAAAGTGCTGTGCATAAATAGGCAAGCAACGCAGGCATAAAAAAATTCAAACACAGGATAATAAAAACAAAGGAAACAATGAATAAAAACAAACCATAAAACACTAAAACAGGAGCAGAGTCTCATGCAGGGGTGAGACTCAGCTTGATTTAATCCAGTTTGGTGACACATCAGACACATTTAGTAAGTTTGGATCAACTCCTTGTTATCAAAGATGCAGATGCATTTCAGAGTGCTGCGTGTTAGAGCCATAGAGTTATTTGAACATATGTGCCTGTAATTGTCATGCTGCAGGTAATTGGTGCTGCTAAATGGGAGCAACTGAGCATGTGCAATGCAATGTGTGCTTTCATCTGAGCAGGACAAGGAG
Organism: Notolabrus celidotus; assembly: GCF_009762535.1. Classification (NCBI taxonomy): domain Eukaryota; kingdom Metazoa; phylum Chordata; class Actinopteri; order Labriformes; family Labridae; genus Notolabrus; species Notolabrus celidotus. The sequence continues at coordinate 1,888,650 of NC_048287.1, read as the reverse complement.
CAACATATTTTCTAACCGTTTTGTTGCTTTTGTGGAAAAATAAGTTAATAGTGACTAGAGAAGTGATTTCTGTTGGTTGATATTTTTAATAAATTCTCAGTTTGTTTAATTTCATACGGCATCTATTTCAATTTTTAGTAAACCTGTTTTACAACACACGAGTTCGAAACATCACATCCTGCAGAAGTGGCAAAGAAGGTTTTTGCTAAAAGTTGCCACTACACCGTGAACTGACTGTCTGTCCAGTGCGCCTGTCACTACAGGTACATTCAAGGACCGTCGTAAATGTGCAATACAGTCCTTTCATGGCATTTTTCTGTGAGTCAAGAGAATCAGAGGCTGAATTATTTAACTTAAAGCTGGGGTTGGTAGTCTCGGAAAACCAGCATGAATTTGAATGTAGCATGTCTTCAGGACTCCGTCTAACCTCTCCCCTCCTCCCCTTGGACCTCTTCCAAAACGACGCTCACATGCACGAGCGCCGCTGATTCATGACCATATGATGGTGACTGATTCAAAACCGGTCATTCTCATAGTGAAAGTTAAAAACACAAACAAACATGGCTGCTGTTAGTACTCACAACTGTCATGCTAGCATTATCCAGTTGTACCGGTGACACGATATCAGGAGAAAAGTTACACATATATAACACTGTAACAACTCTACTGTTTGTTAAACGTGTTCAGTGTAGATGTTCTTAATTCCTACAGTGTTGACGGTCAGTGAAGGCATCAGGAGAGGTGTAGAGAGTGCGAGTTGGAGAGAGGAGAGACAAGAGGAGAAGTTCTTCATTCATTCAAACATTGATTGTTGTTTTGTTGGTTGGCGTGATCACGGCCGACAGTGACCGGTTATTAAAGATCAACGTGTTCACGAATCAGCTCGTCATCCCTACAGAGTCCGGACGGACGCTACAGTACATCTACATTTTCTGTAGGACTTACTGAACGTCATTGATTCTTCTGCTTGTCAGAGCCCCGTGGTGAGAGCTTTTTAGACTCTGATCCGGACTACAGTCCTGAGCAAAGCACCTCATCGGGTCAGAGGGGACAGGCCTGAGGTCGAGCGAGAGGGGCAGTACATAGAGTCAGGGGAAGCAGAGGCAGGAGACGGGGACTCAGAGTGCACACTGGGGAAATGTACGAGCAGGAGGAGGGCAGAACGGCAGGACAGGATTTGAATGGTTTAAAATTTTGGCACCCAAAAAACAGTGATTGGTTGGTGTTTTCCCAGGTTTACTCCGGCTGTAGATAGCAGCTTTTCTTCCCCCTGTTTTAAGAACACATTATGTATTGATTACCATCAGGACATAAAGATCATTTTAACCAGTATGACAAAAAGTGGATCTAAATCTGATTACCAACCCCAGCTTTAAGATATTACACAAGCAAAAGTGTTAAAGGAGTGAAATGTTGACGATTTTAACACTTGGTATAATCCTGATACTGATATCTGATCGACTACATGAATTATTTAAAGAGTGAAGATGTTTTGGCAAAAATCAAAGACTAAAATATTTTGAGTCTTCGTCGACTAAAACTAGACTAAGACTATAAAGAGCTGAAAAGACTAATGTGACTAAAACTAACAGGCATTTACATCTAAAGACTAAATCTAAAATAGCCGCCAAAACGAACACTGGCTTGCACAAGACCTTTGGGAAAGATTTGACGACATGAGATTGTGAGGATCTTCTCAACTCCTCCCCCCCCAACAAGAAATGACAAACACAGTTTCCTAATTGACAAGAATATTTCTTCTCTGTAATAAAAATATGACATAGCAGTTCTGTAAATGTGACGTCTTAAAACATGTTATTTCATTGTCTTTTTATCTTACCACAAACAATTACGTTTGCACAGAAGTTCACTTAATGCCTGAATTTCTAAGTCTGATTCCATTCACAGAGAAACAGGATGAACTCTTCATTATGCATGCTGCAAAAAAGCCTTCGTCCCTGCAGTCCTTCTGTTAAACAGAGTAATAGAAGCCAATATATGATTTATAATACTTTATTTAAGCTTTAATAAAACAATGAAACCATCGTGGAACATTTGCTCTCCATCAAATCTTTTGGAACAACGACCAGACATTTTAAACTCCAGCTCCCTGCAACCTTATGTTACCTTTCCCCGTCCTGTGGGGAGCTTGGTCTTGCATAATTAAGATGAACTTGGTTTTATTTTTAGGGGAAAATGGGGCCTGTCTTGCCACCTGACCGCACAGTCCTGAAACCTTGCAAACATGCAAATGAGCTCTAATACCGTCTGAGCGGGAAGACTGGAGCACATGGTACACGCTGGTGTTGTTCAGACTGCTGCTGGCCACTCTGCCTCCCTGATGAGCTTCCTCTTGCACAACCATTCATCTCAGAGGAACCTCCTGATCCTGGCAGGGTTCTGCTGCTGTGTTGCCCCCAGTCTGTGATTACAGCTCCTTTGTGTTTATGTAATCTTTCTTTGGTCCTCTTTTGATCTCATTCTTTTAGTTGTTAATATATTTTAAAGGATGAAGCTCTAGTTAGCAGTATTTAGTACAAATGGTTGTATTCATGAGCCCCAAACGAGGAGCCAAAGTAAAGAATGTTGTATCTTCCTTATTTTCATTTGCAGCACGTCTCAGCTGTTGCTTTTGTTTTGGACTTTCACATATTTGGTATGGTTTGAGCGTTTGCAGCATGATTCTGCTGATGAGAAATGTTCTGGCCCTGGCAGATTGTCTGACCTTGTTGGCTGATGCAGCCGGCTTGGTGCAATTTATGTCTGTATCCATAAAAAACAGAGCTGTCTGTTTTATTACCATATTCACGGTGTATTGGGAAACTTTTAAATGCTTATTGTGCAGGTGTCACGTCGCTGCCGCCGCTGTTCTCTGGCTTTTTCTGTAATGCAGTGAAATGCAATTCTTCTTCTTGTCTTCACTTATTTTGTCTATCCACCATTGAAGTTCGTGCCCCGGCCTCCCCTCACTCCCACGCAGAGCATGCTGAGTGGGGTTAACACAGACAGAGAGGCATCTTTCTCATGCTCACATTGATGTTCAGTTTACCAAACGCTTCAGGAGAACAGGTGAAGCAAGTCACAACCTGTGCTTCATGTAGAGCTGGGCGATATTGAAAATGATGCAATCATGATAAAATATTTGATATCAGTCAATATTTACAAATATCAGGATAAATATCAAATCATTATTTCACTTAAAGGCCCTGTGAGGAGTTTTGAACTGGCTGAGAAACAGACTGAAAATGATACTGATGCCTCTTTATGACCTTCAATAGCAAACAAGTCCATCAGCAGCAACACTGACACCTTCTCTGTTGTAATTTTTAATGCCTGAAACCACCTGAGGGGGTAGGTGTCAGACCAGATAATGGACATCTTGCTTCAGAAGCAGCCTTTATTTGACTGTTTTCATGGAAAATAATCACATTGCCTGATAAAGTTGACTGTTGAAGACAACAGGATGAGGCTTTTGTTGAAAACACTACTTTTGCAAGTATAGGACAAGAGATAAGAGGTAATACTTTGTCCACAAGGGGGAGCCAGAATCGATACAAAACAAAAGTTCCTCACAGCAGCTTTAAATGTAAAGTCAGATTTTTGCTCCTGAGATAAAGTTGAAGACAGTTTGTTAGTTTGCATCTGGATTTAGTTTCTGATTAACTTCTTGAATCCATCATTTCTGACGGTGCTAACAGGAAGCAGGTCTTTAATGGAAGATGAGATTTTTGTGAAGTTTTAGTTTGTAAATCTTATTTTTCTCAGGTTGAGATTATTTCCATAATTTGATTTAAATTTACATCAAAGATATATCAGACTGTATTCTGTGTATCAGTTTATAGAATATTGTTTTGAGTTGTGCTCTTCCTTTAAGATTACTAAGGGTTACAGGCAGAGTGATGTTGTTTCCCACAGTGCAGTGAATGCATCACTGTTATTCAGTGTTCAGTTGTCCTACGTTCGTGGTGGACATTAAACTTGTTCACAGCAGAAGTTGTCTCTGTGCTCTTCCTTTACCCACATCCTGAAAGTAGATTTAATGAAGTGTATGAAGTTAATAGTTAACACAGAGTCGACTCAGTGTCAGACTAACGACTCTGCTTTCAGCTGCTAGCTTTTCAGTTTTCTTAAGTGTCGCTGTCGCTCGTTTCAGCTGTGTTTACATTCAGCTCCGAACATCTTTAAGCCCCGCCTACCTCTAACCCTGCAACATGATTGGCCGATACGATTAAATCAATCAATCAATCATCAATCAAGCTTTATTTATATAGCACCTTTCATACAAATAAAATGCAACCCAAAGTGCTTTACAGCGATTGAAAACAAGAAAGAAGCAGAAATGAAACAATGCTAAGACATTTTAGTGGAAGATAATAATAATGATAATAATAAAACTAATAAAAATACAAATTAAAAATAAGAACAACATAAAAATAAAATAAAATAGAGACCAATGCACACCAAAATAAAATATGTGTAATTAAAATAAGTTAAAGCATCAAAATTAAGAAATAAAAATAGTTAAAATAAATAGATTTAAAAGGTAAGGATAAGAGTTGAAAAATAAAACTAAGGCTGAAAAATATCAATAAAACTGAGTAGATAAATAAAATTAAATAAATGAATGAATAAATACATAAAAATAGAATAAGATAACAGTTAAAATTACTAAAATAATAAAGCAACATTTAAATCAATATTATAGTAAAAGGTAGGTAATAAAATTGTTAAACCCTACATAAAAGCCAGACTGAATAAATACGTTTTTAGTTTACGTTTAAAAGTCTCTTAAATGACGATATTGGTTCATTTAGAACGATATGAAACAATTCAGTGACTTGAAATTGATTCAGTAACATTTTAGCCAAAAATTCAACCAGTGTGACTGTGAAATAAATCCCTTGATACTGGACAGTCCTAGACTCCTGTTGTTTCTTGTCAGGGAATCAGGTATAAATTAATTATGGATATAAACAAACAAGTAAACAACAATAAATGGCAAATACATTCATTATTATATTTGAATAAAGTGCAGCCAACACTTAATTTAACAGGAGGTTAACCTTTTCTGGGAATGCTGCAAGAGGTCCCTGGATGGTCGGCGTTGTGTGAAATCCCATGGCGCCTTAGTAGGTGGTTGGATAGATTAGTGGTGTTGCCGTGGTAACTTTACTTGACCTTTACATATCCTACAAACAGCGAGGGACTTATTTAGAACATCTCTGTCTTTGTAAAAGCCAAAGTGTTTCCACACGCTGGACCACAATGGTGGCTTGATCATTTCTGGCTCGCCGGCTTCTCCTCCACCATCCACCATGCTGTTTTGTTATCTGCTGGTGTGTGGCGATGACGTCACAGACAGGCAGCCTGAATTGAGTAACGTTTAACATCTTTATCATTGAAAGGTAAAAAAAACACATCAATATAAAGTCTGCCGTGCTTAAAGGGGACATACCACGCTTTTTTCATCAATATATATTGGTCTAAGAGGTCCCCAAAACATGTCTTTAAAGTTTATGCTCAAAAAAACACTTTGAAATCAGATTTTGGTCTGCCTGAAAAACCCTCTTCTTCATTCCTCATCAGAACACTCTGTTTTCTCTCTGACCACGCCCCCTCCGGAAGTGGATGTGCCTCGGCTCTCCAGCACGTTGATCTAATGTTTACATGTTGGCTGAATATACACGGCTGCTCAGAGATCACGTTACTTCAACCCTCTGAATCTGATCCTGACGGAGAGGCGCCTGTAGCAGGACCTTTCTGAACCATTGGTCACAGATTTAGTGTTTCTTGTTGTTTTATTTATCAGTATGTAGACGTGTGTCTTGGTACACAGCTACGAACATGTAGCTATGTGGCTATGCTAACTAGCGCTAGCACTTATCCATGATAAATAAAAATCATCCACTAGATCTTCAAATCTGCAGACGTGGGGAGTAAAACCGACCTCTGCCAGAAAGGCAGCAGGACCTTTCTGAAGGATTGGTCACAGATTCTGTGTTTCTTGTTGTTTTATTTGTCAGTATGTCGACGTGTGTCTTGGTACACAGCTACAACTACAGCTACAGCTATGAACATATAGCTATGTGGCTATGCTAACTAGCGCTAGCACTTATCCATGACAAATAAAAATCATCCACTAGATCTTCAAATCTGCAGACGTCGGGAGTAAAACTGACCTTTGTGTTTATTAAGACAGCCTACAACTAGCATGCCTCCCTCCTGAGCTCCTTGTTAGCACACATTTGTGCAGGTAATGAAAAACGGAGGAGGGATTCAGTATTATTTTATACAGTCTATGGGCTGAACAAGCTCCGAGCTCTGACTCCGTGACAGACCGGATATTGTTGTTACGTAACAAAAACACTGAAGTCTGAAACGGCTGGTTTCACACACATTTACAGAAAGGTGGAGAAATCAGAACAGGGGCAGAATGGATTTTTTTCATTCTCGGGGGGTTTGTAGACATGCCAGGGACACATGTTTCAGGTAGAGAACCATTAAAAAGTCAATTTTGCATGATATGTCACCTTTAAATCCAATGTGTTATTTCCTAGTGTGGATACAATCCATTTATTACCTTTTTAAACGATGTTAGATCCATATATGTCGTCTGGAAGGACAACAAACTGAGCACAGATCCATGTAGTCTGATCATAGGAATATAAATTGATGTAGTAGATGAATCGTTACACCTCTACTCATCAGCACCCCGATTTCCAGTGGTTGGGGGGTGTAATTACATGTTTGTTTATATTGAATTTTTATCAATTATTTGTCATAATTATATTGAGAAAAATGATATCATTATAATTACCGTTATCGAATTATCGCCCAGGCCTAGCTTCATGATGATACGTTTATAGGTTATGTGAATGCACAACATGTGTGAAGATGAGTCTTTAACAATCCCAGGTATGAGGAAACCTTTGTGGTATATTTTCATATTGTGGAGCAATGAGTCAGGCTTTGCAGCAATTTGTAGGATTTGTGATTTTCTTTCATTGAAATTAGATCCAATGCACTTTTCAAACACAGAGCACTCTGCTGAATAATTGAGGTCATAGTGAGAAAATCTAGCTTTGGCTACAGGGGTTATTCAAAAGGTGTAGATAGCTTTTTTTAATCAATATTCAACAAACTGTGAGAGGATAATGTAGCTCAGGGACAGATGAATGACTGAGGTATCACACGTCCCTTTGTACATGCAGCCCTTTTAATTTGAACAGAAAGCAGGAATGAAAAAAAGACTTACTTCTTTGCCTATGCTACCCATCTGCAAAGACAACCAGAGCTTATTCAAGGCATACTGATATACAATATAAGTAGAAATAAGCAAAAGAGTTCATGGAAAGGATTTCAGAGATTGGAGGTGGAAGGAGAGAGCAGGTTTTTGGCTGGATGTCAACAAAGACTTGCTGTGCAGAGAGGAAGGCAGAGGGAGACTGGCGTGATTAGCTGGAGCTAGCGGGAGGTGAGTTAGTGAGCGGGCAGGGGAGCAGGCCGGCTTACAGGCAGGCAGAGGTGATCCCTGAGCACAATAGAGCAAAGGGTTAAACGGGCCAAACATGTGAGGGAATCAAAATGACAGAAAGCAGAGCACTAAGGCCGGGCTCAGACTGCTGGGGCTTTAAAATACTCATCAGTTTTAGAAGCAGATTGCATTAAATACAGAAAGAGAAACTTCAAATAGGCTGTATTTGATCTCTAATGAACACACTGAAAGATGTGAAAAGAAGGGTGTGTCACACATAGGATATTATTAAGATTATCTTTAGGTAGTAATAAATCAGCCCAGGTGATGTGAGTCTCATTTTAATCATAGAGAAGCAGATGTAAACCAAACAGAGACTAACATGATGCAACAACCTGCTCTGGTGATGCTGCAGAGAAACCACCTAATGAGTCTAGATGAGTTTTGGAGTTCTACTCTGTTCTTTTATCATTATACATACGTGTAGTAGGGATGGGCATTTCAAGACAAAATACAATTCGACGATTATTCGAATAACCACCCCCCCCCATTAGCAGCCCGCTTGTGTGGCAGTCACGTTAACCAGCGTTGCCAACTTAGCGACTTTTCAGACCCCTCTCTTTTCCCAAAAAGCAACAAATCTAGAGACTTTTGGAGACTGACGTGAAAGCATGTATCGTTCTTACTCTTCTCAACGAGCAGTGGATGCTGCTGTGAGTCCCTCCTAGCTGCATTCAGAGCAGGAGGAGTTCACCCCTTAGCATCCAGACCGCAAATGTATCACGCATGTACGAAGACCCCGCTGGCTGATCCCGCCTCCTGTCTCTTTTTGGTCCATTTAGATAGTTCATGTAGATTGTATATAATAAACATGTAGAAAATGTTCTGGTTGAAAAATGTAATGTTTTACTTTGATTTGTTGGAGGCTCCTAAGTGTAGTTATAAACATATTTAGGGTGTTTTTACTCTCTTTTTGTCTCTCCCTCAACGTTACTCATCTCTCCTACAGAGTCCATTACAGTTTAAATTATTTAAATTAAGTGATGACATCATTTAACGACTTCTAGCGACTTTTAGGACAGCCAATAGCTGCTTCCCTCACTGAAGAGTTGGCAACACTGGCATTAACCAGCAGCAGGAAGAGGGGCTGCTAGTAGCGAGCACTGACAGCGTCTGTCTCCATCTGTGCGTTTCTGTGACGCAGTGTGGCGTGTGTGTTTACATGTTACAGCCATGCTCAGTCTCTGGAAATACCTGTGTAGTAGTGTGAGATTCAGAAACTGAGAAAATCACACTGACTCAGTGTTAAGTTTGGCGGCTATTTTAGATTTAGTCTCAGTCTTAGCCTTAGATGTAAATGCCTGTTAGTTTTAGTCACATTTTAGTCTTTTCAGCCCTTTATAGTTTTAGTCTAGTTGTAGTCGACAAAAACTCAAAACATTTTAGTCTTTGATTTTTGCCAAAACATCTTCACTCTTTATATAATTCATGTTGTTGATCAGATATCAGTATCAGGATTATACCAAGAGTTAAAATCTTCTACATTTCACTCTTTTAACACTTTTGTGTAATATCTTAAAGCTAGGGTTGGTAGTCTCGGAAAACCAGCATGAATTTGAATGTAGCTTTTCCTCATGACTCCGTCTAACCCCTCCCCTCCTCCCTCAGAGCTCCTCCAAAATGACGCCCCCCCGCTCACATGCACGAGCGCCGCTGATTCTCGACCATATGATGGTGACTGATTCAAAACCGGTCCTCACCAAAACATTATCATAGTGAAAGTTAAAAACACAAACAAACATGGCTGCTGTTAGCACTCACAACTATCATGCTAGCATTATCCAGTTGTCATGGTGACACGATATCAGGAGAAAAGTTATAACACATATATAACACTGTAACAGCTCTACTGTTTGTTAAACGTGTTCAGTGTAGATGTTCTTAATTCCTACAGTGTTGACGGTCAGTGAAGGCATCAGGAGAGGTGTAGAGTGTGTGAGCAGGAGAGAGGAGAGACAAGAGGAGAAGTTCTTCATTCATTCAAACATTGATTGTTGTTTTGTTGGTTGGCGTGATCATGGCCGACAGTGACCGGTTATTAAAGATCAACGTGTTCACGAATCGGCTCGTCATCACTACAGCGTCCGGACGGACGCTACAATACATATATATTTTCTGTAGGACTTACTGAACGTCATTAATTATTCTGCTTGTTGGTGAGAGCTTTTTAGACTCTGATCCGGACTACAGTCCTGAGCAAAGCACCTCATCGGGTCAGAGGGGACAGGTCCGAGGTCGAGCGAGAGGGGCAGTAAATAGAGTCAGGGGAAGAAGAGGCAGGAGACGGGGACTCGGAGGAGTGAACGCAGGGGAAATGTACGCGCAGGAGGAGGGCAGAACGGCTGGACGGGATTTGATTGGTTTAAAATTTGGGGAGCCAAAAAACGGTGATTGGTTGGTGTTTTCCCAGGTTTACTCCGGCTGTAGATAGCAGCTTTTTTTCCACTCTTTTTTAAGAACACATTATGTATTGATTGCCATCAGGACATGAAGATCATTTTAACCAGTATGACAAAAAGTGTATCTAAATCTGATTACCAACCCCAGCTTTAAATGCCAAACATGTTGGAATAATCGGGACAAGCAATGGGGGTGAATCTGCAATTTATTCAGAAGACTTAAGACTGAATCTTTAATCCCCTTGCAACATCCAATAATCTATGTCACACATTGCTGCCAACCATCAAAGAAGAGGCTCTGGGTAATGGACCCAAACTTCCTGTATTCTCCTAGCCTGAGGAGGGCTGTAATTACAAAAACAATCAGCAGTGAGTGAGTGGAGCGAACAGGTAGATGCACTGCAGAGTGATGAGCTGTACGGGAGGCAGATGTGCGGACAGGAGCAGGTGAGATGGATGTAAGTCCAGGGCTGTATTTGCAACAACAATCTGGCAATGAGTGATTTGCAGTGTGTCGATATACTGAAGAGTGATGAGCTTGACTGCAGGCAGATGTGCAGACAGAAGCAGCTGAATTGAATAGTGTCATCAGGAGGGAGCTGGTGGAGTGCCAGGGGGAGGCATACACACACCTGGCAGACACACAGACACAGAGGGAGATGGATAGAAGCCCATGAGCACATGAAAGGGGGACATATAAAGAGAAAGACTTGGTCACTTCTGTGGTCCTGACACGTTTCCAGGTTTTAGTAAACGTTATCATATCTTATTAATAATTCTCCTCGTTATCTGATTCCTCTTTAAGCTACCTCTTGCTCTGAGGATTATGTACATTTATACTGAACTAATCCTATCAGTGAAAAACATTTACTGAGCAAAACTGTTTCTGTCCAGATCAACTCGTTTCACAATATCTACAAATGATCAAAACAACCACTTCACTGGCTTCAGATCTGCATCTACTGCATGAGATGCATTCAGGTGCACTGCTGTGGACAGGTCTGCAGTGCTGAAATGGACCAGACCCCAAAAACATTTAATGTAGTAAAGCACATCAGAGGAAATAGGATGTTTTGGTTATCTCCAAACCAATAGGCAGATCTCAATCAATCAATCAATCTTTATTTGTATTGCATCAAATCACAACAAACGTTATCTCAAGACACTTTTACAAACAGAGCAGGTCTAGACCACTCTATGTCAAATTATGAACAGAGACCCAACACCAAGACAGGATAAGACTCAGTCTGACCCCACCTTAATCCACCATGAGCATTGCACCTCACAGTATTTAGCTAGTTACAGCAGAGAGGACAAACTTCCTTTAACAGGCAGAAACCTCGAGCAGAACCAGACTCATGTTAGACAGACATCTGCTGAGACCCAGTTGGGTCTGGAAAGAGGGATAGAGGAGAATAAGAGAGAGAGGGAGCGGTGATAGTGATGAGACGAGTAGTAGTATCTGTTGCCACTGGAGTCCAGCACGTCTGTATCAGCTGGAGTCTGGAACGTCCACAGCAGGAGGACGCCTACGGCAGCTCAGAGGAACCTACGAGACAAGGGAGCTCAGGGACTCCAGGAAGGTCTATGGTTAGTAACTTTAATTGGACAGGGAGAGTTAAAGTAAGTGATGGGGGGAAGGAGATGAGATAGGATCCCAGTGTGTCAGTTCGCCAGTTCCCCTGGCAGTCTAAGCCTATAGCAGCATAACTAAGAGCTGGTCCAAGCCTGATCTAGCCCTAACACTTTTATATGGTCACTTACTGACTTCTAACAGATGTGCATAGCATGCTCCCATGTAATCCTTTACTAACAGCACCAGTTACATTTCTAGTATTACTCTTAATATTGCGTTTAATTTTTAAATGATACATTACGCAACTAAAACCTAGAATTAAGCATCTTGTGAGCATGCTGTGCTACTTTGACACACAGGGTGTCTTCTTAAGGCGTTTTTCGACCAGAGGAACTTAGATCTAAGTGCGTTTGGACCGGTGGACCCAGGGTCTAAATTAAGTTCAGGGGTAGATAATCTCCCCCCTGAAAAGCCCCTGCTAGGGAGGTAGTACTTTTCAAAGGTTCAGGGACTTTAGGGGGTCAGGGCCTGCAATGCTGAACGTGTCTGATTGGTAGATTAACCACAGTGTTTTTATTCCGCCCTCCGTCCACAATAACATCACACACATCTGTGATTCACTTGATTTCTCTTTCTTTCATTAGTTTTTATTTGTTCTATCTTTTTTGTATGTGTGTGTACTTTTCAAAAGAAGAAGCTGTGATTCTCTTGATTTAGCAGCTTGTAACAGTAGTCTTCTCTCAGCCCACCGTGAATGCGTCTTTCCTCCCGGTGTTACGGTTTTAAAAGTGACCCTGTAAACTGGAGACCTTCAGCTGAACGTGTCAGTGTTTGTGGAGTTTACACAGCTGTTGAAACACAGAGGGAGTTCCTGGGAATGCAAACTAGTTTAGTTTTTATTAAGATTTTGGTCGGAACGCAGACAACAATGGGGGCACAGGAACTTTTTAGTTCAGAGTAAAGTAGTTCTGGGTGCTAAAAGACCCCAGTACTCTTAGTCGAAATGCATGTTATGATGCAGAGATTCCTTTGAATGCAACTTTTGACAGTGGTGAAAATTTCCCAAATTCTACATATTACCCAGCTCTCTCACTGATATTCCGATTGTGTAAGATGCTTGATTCTGATTGGTCCAAACCCCTTTGCAACCCCTTGACAACAGTTATTAACTTTCACTAACATGAGCAACACCAGAGTCAATCTGATCACATGTCATGTCAAATCAATCAAAGAGTTCAGACACATTTAGCTTCTGCTTGTTGACACCATAGATCGTGAGGTGAGGTAAAATCGTTAGCTTTTGTTAGCGTCAAAACAATGTGGCTAACGTTAGTTTCGGTTAGCATGCTAAATCTGCAGGCTACAGATATTTACATATTGGATATTGGCGCAGGTGAGAGAAACTTTAGGTTCCCACACATTGACTTTAATAGAAACCTATCAGATCCTGTGACGGAACGGAGACGGATCTGGTGGAATTTGGCCTTAAGAGCCGGCTCTAGTTAGCTCAGCAGGACGGGGGCTGACTGTTGACTGACTTTGACGTTGATGTTAAAGGTGACATATCACGCTTTTTTCATCACTATATATTGGTCTAAGAGGTCCCCAAAACATGTCTTTAAAGTTTATGCTCAAAAAAACACTTTGAAATTAGATTTTGGTCTGCCTGAAAATCCCTCTTCTTCAGTCCTCCTCAGAACACTCTGTTTTCTCTCTGCCCACGCCCCCTCAGGAAGTGGATGTGCCTCGGCTCTCCAGCACGTTGATCTAATGTTTACATGTTGGCTGAATATACACGGCTGCTCAGAGATCGCGTTACTTCAACCCTCTGAATCTGATCCAGAATCTGATCCTGACGGAGAGGCGCCTGTAGCAGGACCTTTCTGAAGGATTGGTCACAGATTTAGTGTTTCTTGTTGTTTTATTTATCAGTATGTAGACGTGTGTCTTGGTACACAGCTACGAACATGTAGCTATGTGGCTATGCTAACTAGCGCTAGCACTTATCCATGATAAATAAAAATCATCCACTAGATCTTCAAATCTGCAGACGTGGGGAGTAAAACCGACCTCTGCCAGAAAGGCAGCAGGACCTTTTATGAAGGATTGGTCACAGATTTAGTGTTTCTTGTTGTTTTATTTGTCAGTATGTCGACGTGTGTCTTGGTACACAGCTACAGCTACAGCTATGAACATATAGCTATGTGGCTATGCTAATTAGCGCTAGCACTTATCCATGATAAATAAAAATCATCCACTCGATCTTCAAATCTGCAGACGTGGGGAGTAAAACCGACCTTTGTGTTTATTAAGACAGCCTACAACTAGCATGCCTCCCTCCTAAGCTCCTTGTTAGCACACATTTGTGCAGGTAATGAAAAACAGAGGAGGGATTCAGTATTATTTTATACAGTCTATGGGCTGAACAAGCTCCGAGCTCTGACTTCGTGACAGACCGGATATTGTTGTGACGTAACAAAAACACTGAAGTCTGAAACGGCTGGTTTCACACACATTTACAGAAAGGTGGAGAAATCAGAACAGGGGCAGAATGGATTTTTTTCATTCTCGGGGGGTTTGTAGACATGCCAGGGACACATATTTCAGGTAGAGAACCATTAAAAAGTCAATTTTGCATGATATGTCACCTTTAACTTCTGTTGATTTTGACCAGCATTTACAGGTTGCATGTATCCAAGTAACTATGTCCACCTCTGTTTGTGCGATTGAAGGTGAAGACCACTGGTGGACAGCATCGGTTCAAAGTTCTGGTTTATTCATAACGTGAGATTTTCTTTTGAATCAAGTTAAATAAGAAACTCTTGTAACTGCAGTCTCACCATGGAGGCTCCCAAGATTTTGAAGACTACACACTTTGACATTACAATGCCGACACACATTTGACTGTGTGCATACAAGTCAACATAGTACTGGAAGCCACCTCAGTTTCAGTGTTGTGCTGGGATCACTGAGCTCTAGAGTCTGATAGACCTCATCTCATTTCTTTCAAGTGTTAGCACAGAAACATGCCTCTGTGGCTCTCAGACTGTGTAGTTTTCATTTACATTGATCAAACAGCTATATTTGTTTGTGCCACAGATGTCGTGATCAAAGCTGAGCTCCAAAAAAGAACACAGAGTTAGGGGAATGAGAGAGACAGATCCTCACCTTGGGTTAATGAAACCAGCCAAGTCCTTGGAAAATAAGAATGCTTCTTAACTGTTGGATCCGGTTAAGGCGTGAATCACACCTATGACTCTCATCATCCAAGTAAACACGCACAATCTCTGTCAGATTAAGCCTAGCCATCTCAAAGGGGCCAGTAATCAGCTTTAAGGATAAGACCACCATTATTGAGCTTTTCCTTATCTCCAGTGGCGACTGATCTCCTGTATCCTTCCTGACAATTTCACTACGCGCTCTAAAAATCTTTAATTGTTCCTGTTCCCATTTAATGCATTAGATGGGGAAAGTATATATTTTGTAGGTATAACACGGACTGAATATGTGGTGAAAGGTAGCAGAACAGGAACTCAAGGCTTTGAGAGTGCAGCCACCCCCCTCCTCCATCCGCCAATTAAAGATGTTTTCCCATTTCAACCTGACCCGAGGCTGCTGTTTCAGACTATAGATTAATACTGTGACAACTGATTTATTGACAGTGATGAAATCAGTCCTGCATCTACATGCAGAAGGTGTATGAGGCTGACTGGATGAGAGGTTATTTATTATATTCCAAGTATATATCTGGGCAACACAGAGAGACTAATGCATGCTTTTATTACCAGCAGGCTGGACTACTGTAATGCTTTCCTTTCTGGTCCTCCAAAGAAAACGATTAACAAACTGCAATTAATACAAAATGCAACAGCTGCATGGCCTTGCACCAGACTACATATCAGAGACGCTTTTAGGGCCTGATCTACTAAGATCCCAAATAACGAGCGCTAATTTGCGTGTGCAAATAATAATTTTGCACGTGTTATTTCTGGGCGTGTTGCGGGTGATCTACTAAGACTGCGTGCTCAAATGATAACGAGTGTAAAAGTGGTGTGGACCGCCCTATTTTACGAGGATTTTGCGTGTGCTATCGGCTGTCACCATGTAGAGTTTGAGAGAACAGAGTGGTCTTAAGTGATAAATGAAGTTTGAAGACATGGAGTTGGAGGTTTTAGTGGAGGAGGGAAATAAACACATCGGTGAACTCCAGCAGAGACATCTCAGCGTTAGAAACGTGATTTGGGAGGCCATCTGTGAAAAGGTGAATGATGTGAGAAAAAACAGAAGATCTGCTGATGAAATAAACACATCTACTCTACTCCAAAACGCAATCAGTGTTTTGATGGAGTTTAGAGAGCGATTTGATGAGGCTTAGTCTGCCACTCTTGCTCTAGAAAAGTTAGGAGTCACTTGGATGAAGACAGTCGCCTCACTGTTCCAGGGAGCAACTTTCGGGTGAACGTTTTCAATGCCTGATATCATCATCCAGCAACTGTCCCAAAGATTCACCAGATTAAATGGAACTGGGAACATGTTTGAGTCAATTCGCCCCAACACACTGCTGCAAGCACGAGATGAGGAGTTACACCAAGCTGCCTGGTGCAGCTCAGTGAGCGCTCATTCTCCAAGTTAAAACTAACTAAAAAACCCTTGATGAGCACGATGGGACAGAACAGACTGAGTGGACATGTCATGTTATCTATTGAGAATGACAGATCAAAGAAAATGGACATACAGTGCATCGTGGACAAGTCCGCGGAGCTTAAGGCTCCTTCAAACAGAGGTGAGTAGGCAGAGTACTAAATATTGAATTTTTGTTTGTATGTGAACATGTGGGCCGCTGTGCCAATTATACTAAACTGTATATCTATTGATACAGTGACCTACTGTGCTCTCATTATATGAAACAGTTAAAGTGGGTGTCAGAATGATGCGGTCGCTATCCGTGGTGCTGAACTGCTTTGAATTTGTGTTTTAATATTATTATTATTATTATTATTATTATTATTATTATTATTATTATTATTATTATTATTATTATTATTTTGTTCTCTTGGTTTGATTAACTAAAAAAATGTAGTATTGCTTGTAAGCCCCGCTGTTGCGGGCATGTTGTAAAGCGATGTTATGATGAGCTTTTTATTTTTCACGTCCTGATGATCTACATGTATTCTGCATATTCATGAAGGCAAACACGCTAAATGGATAGCGAGTGCTATTTTGCTCATTTGACAGACGCAATCCTCGGTGCACCCGGTTAGTACGTCTGCTTTGCGCGCGCTATCAAGTTTACACGTGTTTTTATACACGCAAACCTTTAGTAGATCGGGCCCTTAGCGTCTGAACAAGGAAGGCCTCTCAGATCCTCCAGCTCCTCTCTTTTAGCTGTTCCTCAGAGGAGAACAAAAACATTCAGTGACGCTGCTTTCAGACACGACACTCTGAGACGATGGAACGGCCTGCCGGAGGATCTGAGAGGAGCTGACAGAGATATTCAGACTTTTAAAAGTAAACTAAAAACAGATCTAGTCTGGCTTTTATGTAGGGTTTAACAATTGTATTACTTACTTTTTACTGTAATATTGATTTAAATGTTGCTTTACTATTTTATTAATTATAACTGTTTATCTTATTTTATTTTTATTTATTTATCTACTCAGTTTTATTGACATTTTAAGCCTTCATTTTATTTTCAACTCTTACCCTTACCCTTTGTAATTTATTTATATTAACTATTTACATTCTTAATATTATTTTGACGCTGTAACTTATTTTAATAACTCATATTTCATTGTTGTTGGTGTGCATTAGTCTCTATTTTAAAATCCATTTTAGTTTTTTTATATATCTTGCCATTTTTTTATTTCCGCTTCTTTCTTGTTTTCAGTCGCTGTAAAGCACTTTGGTTTGCATTTGATTTGTATGAAAGGTGCTACATAAACAAAGCTTGACTGATTGATTAAAGTAGAATATTTCTCTGTGGTGCACATTTTCTATGTATGGTGATTATAAAGTCTGATATGGATGTGCCCATCTATCAACACTGCATATATGGAGTCAAATGCTACCTCATAATGGCTTCATTTGATCTATAATTCCTTTACTTTGATGGACAGTTTTTGGACCACACTGAGACAGAGACATTTTCACAGGCAACAGTCTGTTTAGTTTTTGTATGGGGGGCATGACAGCCTTTGTTGTTGGGATTATGCTGTTTGTACAAAGTAGGGACAAGGCCTAAATTTAAACCAAATTTGTCTCCCCTGACTAATTTTGGAATCAGCTGATATTTCCTCTGGATCAGCTTTCATTTGGCAGTCAGTTTGAGGTGTGTCACAACTCCAGATTAATTGCCTGAATGATCAAAGAGCTGGCTCTGGGATATCAGATAAATCAGAAGAATTTCTGGCAGATGATATATAAAACTGAACTTCACTGCCTAACAGAGCACATTGTCTGCATCTGTCCAGCATATTTTTGTAGTACTCTGGTTTTCCTCCTTTCTGTGAGAAGAATTGCACAAAGCTCAAATAAGTGATCTAAGTTAAGGAATAGGGCCAGCTTTATTCACTGGATCTATTTTAGGGGAAAAATAGGACACATCAGAGTCCAGAAAAACTATGAATTATCTTCCCATCCTAAAAAACTGTTCATAAGCAGCTTTGTCCACTTTCAGAAATTGCTTAAAAGTACAGTATACAACCCCGATTCCCCAAAAGTTTGGAGAAACATTGATTTAAAAAAAAAGGCAGGCCAGTTCAGCACCTGGACTCCTCTACTACAGAGCCATGCTGTTGTAATCCGTGCAGAATGTGGTTTGACGTTGTCTTGCTGAAATCTGTAAGATGTTCCTGGAGACGTCGTTGTCTGGATGGCAGCATATGTTGCTCCTAAACCTGTATATATTGTTCAGCATTAATGGAGCCTTCACAGATATGGAAGCTACCCATGACATGGACTCTTATGATCCCCATACCATCAGGGATGCTTTGAACTGTGAGCTGATAACATGCCGAGTGGTCCCTCTCCTCTTTAGGACAGCAAGCATTTATGATTCATCGGCGGAAAGTTTGCCACTTCCCCTCAGTCCTTCTTAAACCGGCTCAGGTCCAGAGATATCCCCGGTGTCTCTGGATCATGTTTATATATGCATATATATTTGCATGGTTCAGTTTAAACCTGCATTTATGGATGCTTCAACAAACTGTCTTCTTCAACAAAGTTTTCAGAAGTGAATCTGAGCAGCACCATGCAGTGATTTACACTACAGAGTCATGTCTGTTTTTAATGCAGTGACTTCCACTACAGAGTCATGTCTGTTTTTAATGCAGTGACTTCCACTACAGAGTCATGTCTGTTTTTAATGCAGTGACTTCCACTACAGAGTCATGACTGTTTTTAATGCAGTGACTTCCACTACAGAGTCATGTCTGTTTTTAATGCAGTGACTTCCACTACAGAGTCATGTCTGTTTTTAATGCAGTGATTTACACTACAGAGTCATGTCTGTTTTTAATGCAGTGACTTCCACTACAGAGTCATGTCTGTTTTTAATGCAGTGATTTACACTACAGAGTCATGTCTGTTTTTAACGCAGTGACTTCCACTACAGAGTCATGTCTGTTTTTAATGCAGTGACTTCCACTACAGAGTCATGTCTATTTTTAATGCAGTGACTTCCACTACAGAGTCATGTCTATTTTTAATGCAGTGACTTCCACTACAGAGACATGTCTGTTTTTAATGCAGTGACTTCCACTACAGAGTCATGTCTGTTTTTAATGCAGTGACTTCCACTACAGAGTCATGTCTGTTTTTAATGCAGTGATTTACACTACAGAGTCATGTCTGTTTTTAATGCAGTGACTTCCACTACAGAGTCATGTCTGTTTTTAATGCAGTGATTTACACTACAGAGTCATGTATGTTTTTAATGCAGTGACTTCCACTACAGAGTCATGTCTGTTTTTAATGCAGTGACTTCCACTACAGTCATGTCTGTTTTTAATGCAGTGACTTCAACTACAGAGTCATGTCTGTTTTTAATGCATTGATTTACACTACAGAGTCATGTATGTTTTTAATGCAGTGACTTCCACTACAGAGTTATGTCTGTTTTTAATGCAGTGACTTCCACTACAGAGTCATGTATGTTTTTAATGCAGTGACTTCCACTACAGAGTCATGTCTGTTTTTAATGCAGTGACTTCCACTACAGTCATGTCTGTTTTTAATGCAGTGACTTCCACTACAGAGTCATGTATTTTTTTAATGCAGTGACTTCCACTACAGAGTCATGTCTGTTTTTAATGCAGTGACTTCCACTACAGAGTCATGTCTTGGTTTTGGTCTTGTCTCTCTGGGATGTCTCCAGATTCTCTGAATCCTTTAATGATTGATGTAATGTAACCCCCAGAGTCTTTGTAATTATACACTAAGGAACATTATTCTGAAAGTGTTGAAGTATTAGCTCACAGCTGAGACTCAACCTCTCTGGGCTGCTCTTTTTATACACATTATTGTTAGTGTTGCGTTGTGGCTGCTACAACATTTTTGAAACATGATGAGGGCATCAGGTTTCTTCATAAAACCACACACTATTATTGCACTATTTTCAATTTAACATAAGGTTTAAATTATTTTCAAACCATTAAAGTATATTTTATAGCGTCCCAACTGATCTTGGTATTGGTGATGTAATTAAAAAGGAGGATATATCAAGTGAAGCTTTCGGTCTTATTAACGTTGAGAAGAAATGTCCATCAAGATTAAACCTCATCATCTTTGATTTCAGAGAGTTTGTCGAGAGGAAAGTGATTATAAGTGGTTAATTTACATCTCTAAAAAATAAATTGGTTCTACATTTGCTCATTAATACAGACTGAAGCACAGAAACTGTTTCTCTCCATTTGAAATCTTCCTTCACCACCGGCTGGAAGTTATGAGTAAGGTAAGGCTTTATCTCACAGAGTGACCCTGCTTAGATAGTTTGTTGTTTTTTTAACACAAGGCGTGATGACGAATACTTCTCCTCGATCAAAGCCTCCCTCTCCGCCTGTGACAGCTTATTGATCAGTGATATTGAGCGTGCATGTCTGCACATTAAAGTGTTGACAGTTGGTGGTCGGGCTGTGCTGTAAACCAACTGTAATTTGACCCAATGTTTTATCTACAGCATCCCGTTTACTTGCCTCTGGAGACTGATTCATAATGTGAAATCGTAGGATACATTAGTGGAGTTAATATTTTATGAGGACAGGGTTTCTGGAAAGGGCCTAAAACCCAGGAGATAGTAATATAACGTGAGACTGCAACACAACATATCTGTGTGAGGCTGGGGCAGCCTGGCAATGAAAAGGAAACAACAAACTAACAGTGGACTATAAATTAGAAAGTATTCCCGATGCCTCTCTCAGAGTTGTATTAAAACCTAATGTGAGTGGAAAGGTAAGCAGAGAGGCAAACTATACTTCAAAAACTGGCAGGCAGCCTCAGAGGGTTCTGGGAAACCTTCAGAACCTCCTCAGAAAACCCTTTTAAGCACCCTTAAAGCATCCTACTTATTTAGAGTACACTGAGGGATGGTTTACTCTGAATATATGAGCTCCAGCAATGTGCGGCATGCCAAGTAGAGATTGCTGACTGAAAAAGGAAAAATAAAAATTTCTGTTAAATATTAAAACCGTCTTCTCCAGAGGATAGGATCTGCACTTCAGGCTTATCATCTGTTGCTGAAGGAAATCCCCAGAAATGTCCTTTATTAGCTCAAAAGCAGGTTATGTAAGATATATGTAAAATAGCACCCCCTTCAGGCCAGGCAAGAATGACGAAGCTATAATCAAAACCAACATGGCCTTCCACTTTGTGGTTTCAGAAATGAACACGAACCCAAGTGGATAAATCTGCTGCAAGTCAATCTGCTGAGCATAGACACAGAGGGTATAGCAAAGGACAAGAGGCGTTTTTTGACCAGAGGAACTTTACCCCTGATCTATGTGCGTTTCGACTAGGGGTGCAACGGATCAAAAAACTCACGGTTCGGATCGTATCACGGATTTGAGTCACGGATCGGATCATTTTTCGGGTCAACAAAAAAAAAAAAAGAAAGAAGACAAGACAAATACAACTTTGTCCCTCTATGTATTTTGTAAAACACTTTGCCCATTAAATAAAAACAAAATTCAACTCAAAATGTACAGCATGTGCAAAGCACCCTATCTGTGGGCCGTCCTGCCTCATTCACTGCATTTCATGGCATGGAAAGTGAAGGAGCAGAGGAACTTCAAAAGTTTCACTCCATTCTTCTTTCATTTGCTGATTTTCACCGTCCACTTTTCTTTGAGCAGCAAACTGTGAACACACCGCTTTATTCTAGGGTCCTACAGCTGGCAAAGTGCCAACATGCGAACTGCTCCATAAACGAAAGTGAAAGTTAAAAATTGCACTCGCAGCATTGGACTCTAAGTGACCCTGTAACAGCCTGTCTGCGTATCGTTGACATGGAGACAAGTCCTGGTAAACACGAGGTGATCCGACCAAAACACAGAGTGAAGGAGTAACAGTTCGGGGGCCACAAATAGGCGTCCGGATGCGGCCCGCGGGCCGTGTATTGACGGCCTCTGGTCTAGTGGGTGCGCAACGGAATTTCATAACGTGGCTCAAGCACATTTAGCATTCACTGTATTTCACAGGGAAACCAAAATGCTCCAATACATGTGACTTCCAAGATGCAGGAGGGTTATAATGTTCCTCTGCTCCTTCACTCTCTCCATGACTACTGCTGCGCCTGACGAGTGAGTTGACGCGCAACCTTTTTTTTTCACCAACCGATCCGCGGACCACGTCCGTGCCGAACCGTGGAGAGGCATCCGTACGGATCACGGATCAACGATGATCCGTTGCACCACTAGTTTCGACCGGTGGACCCAGGGTCCAAATTTAGTTCAGGGGTAGATAATCTCTCCCTGAAAAGTCCCTGCTAGGGGGGTAGTACTTTTCAAAGGTTCCGGGACTTTCGGGGGGCAGGGCCTGCAATGCTGAACATGTCTGATTGGTAGATTAACCTCAGTGTTTTTATTCCTCCCTCCGTCCACAATAACATCACACACATCTGTGATTCTCTTGATTTCTCTTTCTTTCATTAGTTTTGATTTGTTCTATCTTTTTTGTATGTGTGTGTACTTTTCAAAAGAAGAAGCTGTGATTCTCTTGATTTAGCAGCTTGTAACAGTAGTCTTCTCTCAGCCCACCGTGAATGCGTCTCTCTCGGTGTTCCGGTTTTAAAAGTGACCCTGTAAACTGGAGACCTTCAGCTGAACGTGTCAGTGTTTGTGGAGTTTACACAGCTGTTGAAACACAGAGGGAGTTCCTGGGAATGCAAACTAGTTTAGTTTTTATTAAGATTTTAAAATATCCTCATCAGATATTTAATGATCGTCTAAAGACGTTTATGAGGGATGCATCCGGCTGAAAGTCTCCAGTTAACAGGGTCGCTGTTTAAACCAAAACACCGGCCAATCTCTGCGATCACGGCTTTTTGAGTTCAAAAGGATTTTAAAGCCATGTTGAAACGTCTTTGCTACTCGCGCTTATCTCCTCTCACGTGTTGATTCAGTGAATCCATCTGTGATGAAATATAGCACCATCTAAAACAGCACCAGCTGAGTCTCTTCATGCTAACAGGCTAACTGTTGTGTTGCTCATAATGATACCTGCCTGTCCGTCTGCTTCTATGGTGTCATCTCTGATGAATGGCATTCCTCTTTGTTTTACTGCCCTCTACTGGTCTGGTGGTGTAGTGCATTCACTTTTTTGTTCTCCATACGTCACTGGACTGATTTACACAATCTACCCGGGACTTCAGCCTGCTGTTGAAACGCAGACATCAATGGGGGCACAGGAACCTTTTAGTTCAGGGGAAAGTAGTTCTGGGGGCTAAAAGACCCTGGAACTCTTGGTCCAAATGCACCCAAACTGAGTCTTTCAGTCTGTTATACTGCATCTTAAGCTATAGGATAGCAACAAACTGCTTTCCATCACATGTCAACGTCTGTGTTGATGTATCTATAAAACCTTTGAAGTTTACTCCCATCTTACTCAACCTCAGTAGAGCTGTTTGAAAGTTAGACCAATGAGTCACCAAGGTAAAGATAAATTACACATTAGATATTCTTGATCCCAAGAGGATGAATTTGACCGACTTTGGTGTTCCCTAACTTCTCTGTACTAAACAGGTTAAAATTTGTGATCTCAAGTCTCTGAAGTATTGTAAGTACCTGACAGATTTGACTCTACCTGATTCAGTTTGGGCAAGTCACTGCAGTTTTTCCAATCCAGGGGAAGGCTTTCCGCTGTTATGTCATCTTTGTAACTTTTCAAAATTGGTGCATCTGGCCCGAGGTGGAGGGGTCTTGTCTTGTCCACCTTGAAGATTATTTTATTAAACTAAAATGATTTCTGTTTACAGTTTTTAAAAATAGTTCCAGTGATTCCTCGTCAGTGATCGTTCCATGGTGATGGATTCTTCTCTGCCTGTTGCGGTGGATTGAACATGAAACTGTCCTCATTCAGCTCTCCTTCTTCTCTGAGCTCTGTGGTTCACACACCTTTAAAAAGAAACTAATGTCACAACTTTGAACCCTGCTGCTATCATCACCACCACTCATGGTTTAACTTTCTTTGTAGAGATCACTAACCTAAAGTTTCTCTCACCTGCTCCACTCCTTCATCAGATTGATGGACAGGATCCAATATATAACGTCCGTAGCCTGCTGACTTAGCATGCTAACAGAAACAAGCTACATTGTTGTGATGCTAACGGAAGCTAACAGTTTCCCCTCACCTTACGGTCTATGGTGTCAACAAGCAGAAGCTAAATGTGTCTGAACACTTTTCTGTGGATTGATTTGACATGACGTGTGATCAGTTTGTCTCTGGTGTTGCTCATGTTAGTGAAAGTTAATAACCATCGTCAAGGGGTTTGACCAATCAGAATTCGAGTGATAATCTACATTAACCAATTCATTGCCACATGTGGTGCAAAAGTTGAGTTTCACTTCTCAACCATGTGATGCAAAGCACCAGCATATCAAGTTAACTATGAATTAGCTACCTTGCATGGCCTCCTACATTTCCCCTTCTTTGCTCTGATTGGTTGAGGTGTCCAAAGACATTTTTCTGCATCCATTGATGACGACTGGTGGAAATAAAAAAATATATATTATTTTTTCTATGACCCATGTGTTTTGGTTGTATGCAGATTAAGAGTTGTGCATAAGTTTGCATGATTGCAGTGTGAGCTTTTGCCAGGAGGCTTCAGATCCATCTCAGCTTCACCTCTTTCCTGTTTTTAAGTCAATCACAAGTGAAGTTGAGTGATTTCCAAGATGGCGACCACCATCACTGGACTCCTCAGAAACCAGAGTTCGACATAACTGAGACTACATTTGCGTTTGAAGCAGTCTCTGGCTGTCACAGATGGGATAAATGAGGAGTTTTTGAACTGTAAATCATGCAGAGCTATGAGCGAGGAGGCACAGCGTGACGATTGAAATGTGAAATGAACATAATATGGCCACTTTAAGTTTAGATTTTATAGATAGGTCTTTTTATGTTGCCGTCAGCTGCAATCCTTTATAGAGAGATAAAACTGACCACATGCTGGTTGATCCTTAGACCTTTAGGTGTGTGATGATTCTGTCAACAAAGCTCAGTACAGAAGGAGAATGTACTACAAGGACACAAGCAGGGACTGAAGACCGGGTCTGTGCACAAAAATTAGGGGCAACTTCTATGAAATAAAGAGAAGTCTAAAATCCCTTGGACAAACCAGAGACAACACACTGAATGTTCGTGATGGATGTTTTTTGGGTCGAGGAATGAAGCATTTATTTAATAAGTGAAAGTAGTGGGTAAGCCAGAAATGTGTAAAAGCCTCCTGGTCTTCAGCACATGAAACTTTTATATGTCTGGCCTTTTTAGGTTTTAGCCCTGCCCTAAACCCTGTTTTATGAGAGATGTGTTTGCTGTAAGAACGAGCCCTGGAGAAATAAAATGAGGTGAAATGTATCCTGTAACATCCACTTACAGTCCCACAGCTCAGCTGTGAAAAGTTTCTGCTCTCACACTTTCTTTTTACAAAGGTAAAAAAAGACTTATTTGACCTTTAGTTTAACATCTTTCTTATATTTGTAAGGACAGAAAGTTTAAACTCCAGCACTGTTCCACCAGCTGCACTGTTAAAAGGAAAAAGCTGTGAAAACTCAAAATTTCAAGGCAACTGTGTCTGCACTAGATTTTTGAGTTTTGAGGCTAACTAGAAATCTTACATTTGAGCCAAATGATAAGTTTTGGTTGAGATAACTTATCATTCGTATAGAATAGAATAGAATAGAATACAATAGAATACAATAGAATAGAATGTACTTTATTCATCCTCGAAGGGGGAAATTCAGTAATTTAATTGTAGTGTAACTGAAAGTTTTGAGTTCTTCATACTAAGAAGTGAAAGTTGTGCCAACGTATTACTGTTTGTTCAGAAAATGTCCCTAAATGTTTCTGCATGTTACTGCACTGTTTTCACACCTGCAAATGT
Source organism: Notolabrus celidotus (assembly GCF_009762535.1). Lineage (NCBI taxonomy): Eukaryota > Metazoa > Chordata > Actinopteri > Labriformes > Labridae > Notolabrus > Notolabrus celidotus. The sequence continues at coordinate 1,862,548 of NC_048287.1, read as the reverse complement.
TCAAGGCGGCTAACTATTGGTAATGACCACGCCTTATTAAACTAACTAAACCAATTAAAGTGACAGTAACCGGTAATCAACTCACCATCAACTGACCAACTGTAAAACTACAGTTTCAATACAATACTCAAACCCTCACCTTTAGGGTGATCAAATCCACACAGGACAGGAGAGATGGAGCCACATGTGGGGAATTGAAAGTGTGGATGAAGACCCCTGTAGATCTGAGTTGGAGACCCCGTTCTTTGACTGAAGCAGACTGTAATAATTTAGCCGAGCCTCAAACCCATCATTTCAAGTTCTACCAACCTAACTTATGAAATGAGACCAACTTTACACAACACACTGAATACAGGGAGCTGAGATAACTACTTTGATGTAGTTTGAAACAAAATGGAACATTTTTTAACTTAACCAAAAAATCATTTTCAGGCCAACAATTTTAAGTTTTCCTTTTTACAGTTTGTGTGTAAGTTCAAACATATCCTAGTTTTAACATGATCTCTAATTTAGGATGGAGTTTACTCTCTACTAACGTTTTGGGCGTAGCATCAGCTGAGATAGTTCCAATGTTAACATAAGTTACGTCTTACATTTTACACCTCGCTCTGAGTGAAGTCCCCCATAACAGACCGGCTCTCATGGTGCTCTGTTTTCAAAAACATGAGGAGAAGCAGAGAGTTCAACCAGGTGTGATGTATCAACAACATGCTCTCCATGTTAGATTACATGAATAATAAAGATACAATGACTCTGATCTTAAAGGTGACATATCATGCAAAATTGACTTTTTAATGGTTCTTTACCTGAAATATGTTTCCCTGGCATGTCTACAAACCCCCCGAAAATGAAAAGAATCCATTCTGCCCCTGTTTTGATTTCTACACCTTTCTGTAAATGTGTGTGAAACCAGCCGTTTCAGACTTCAGTGTTTTTGTTACGTAACAACAATATCCGGTCTGTCACGGAGTCAGAGCTCGGAGCTTGTTCAGCCCATAGACTGTATAAAATAATACTGAATCCCTCCTCCGTTTTTCATTACCTGCACAAATGTGTGCTAACAAGGAGCTTAGGAGGGAGGCATGCTAGTTGTAGGCTGTCTTAATAAACACAAAGGTCGGTTTTACTCCCCACGTCTGCAGATTTGAAGATCTAGTGGATGATTTTTATTTATCATGGATAAGTGCTAGCGCTAATTGGCATAGCCACATAGCTACATGTTCATAGCTGTAGCTGTAGCTGTGTACCAAGACACACGTCGACATACTGACAAATAAAACAACAAGAAACACTAAATCTGTGACCAATCCTTCATAAAAGGTCCTGCTGCCTTTCTGGTAGAGGTCGGTTTTACTCCCCATGTCTGCAGATTTGAAGATCTAGTGGATGATTTTTATTTATCATGGATAAGTGCTAGCGCTAGTTAGCATAGCCACATAGCTACATGTTCGTAGCTGTGTACCAAGACACACGTCTACATACTGATAAATAAAACAACAAGAAACACTAAATCTGTGACCAATCGTTCAGAAAGGTCCTGCTACAGGCGCCTCTCCATCAGGATCAGATTCTGGATCAGATTCAGAGGGTTGAAGTAACGTGATCTTTGAGCAGCCGTGTATATTCAGCCAACATGTAAACATTAGATCAACGTGCTGGACAGCCGAGGCACATCCACTTATTGAGGGGGCGTGGTCAGAGAGAAAACAGAGTGTTCTGAGGCGGACTGAAGAAGAGGACTTTTCAGGCAGACCAAAATCTGATTTCAAAGTGTTTTTTTGAGAATAAACTTTAAAGACATGTTTTGGGGACCTCTTAGACCAATATATATTGATGAAAAAAGCGTGATATGTCCCCTTTAACTCACACTTTAGTTTCCCACGAGTGGAGATAATCACCGTACATCTGCACGACATTAGAGTACTGTTATATTAACAAACCGTATGTTGTAGTACATGGTTTCACCACAAGATGTCACTGTTGTCATTTTACACTATAGATTAATTATCACCATGTCAACATGCTTCGTCATATTGTATCTTTATGGTGCTGTTTGTCCATTAACAGGAGTTACAGCAGTTATGATTAGCCGTTAGCTTGTTTAGAGGCAATGAGGCTAACAGGAGTCAAGAAAAAAAGCTCTTCACTGATTGGCCGAACCGAGTGAAAACGTCATATCTGCTACATTATTTAGGTTAGTTTGGACGTTACGGTCTACAAGTTAAGATGAACCTTACATCTCCGTGTTGAAACCAAACATCCACACAACTTAAGTTACCAACTTACTCGTTTCTCTTCACAGTCAAGTTAAAACATTAGCCTGTTTGTATTAATTTACATGAAGCTGAAAGTTCCCATTAAAGGTAACAAGGTGAACCTGCACTCCTCCTTCACCATTATAGTTTAATAATGCCCTGGATCACAGACAGGATGTTGCTCCACTCTCCCCTCTCAGAGATGTTCGGGGCCCAGTAACTCCTCAGGCTGCTCACGCATTTCCCCGGTAACTGCCATAATTTCTTTGCTTTCAAGACCGTCCTGAGGCGACAAATATCTCGCTAAAATGTTCGCCAATTTAGAGTGCTAACACAGACTAATGTTTTCGCCTCAGTGGCAACAGGCAGAGGCAGAATGTGCCGGTCTCCTCTCAGCAGATTGATGTGATATGACGTGTGTGATCAGGTTGTCCTTGGTGTCACTTTTGCTGTTGAGAATGTTGTTTGGGGGTTTTGACCAATCAGAATCAAGTATTTAATCACAGCGTTTTTGAGAGAGTGAGCTGTTAAGGTGATGTGTTGGCTCTACAGAAACAAGAAGGAGTAGCTTAAATAACCTCTGTCCCCTGAAGGAGAGGAGAATTGTGTGAACACAACCTGAAGCCATCAAACAGGAAACATGTTCAAGATAAGATAAGATAAGATAAGATATTACTTTATTGATCCCCCGGGGGGGAAATTCAGTTGTTACAGCAACCCAGACATAAGTACAATCAAGAAAGAAGTTTCAATAAGTACAAAATAAGTACAATAAGTACAAAATAAGATAAAAAAAATAAAAAGATAAGTACAAAATAAAAAATAAAAAATAAAACAAAAAATAAAAACAAAATAACATAAAAATAAATAAAATAAAATAAAATAAAAATAAGTAAAATAAAATAGATAAATAAAGCTAGAATACAATTTAGATATATACAATGTTACAAATGGAATTTAAATTAAATAGCAGTAATTACAGGCAGTATTAAAAAATGTTTCAGTAGTGACAGGTTGACATGGTGTGATTATGGTTGGTAATGACAAATTAAGCAATAAATAGAAAGAATATTTGTATGTAATATGACCATGGGTTGTAGTTAGAATAGTAATGTAATTTAACAAAATATAATATAGCAAGATAATTATATAATACAGTATATTATACATTATAATGCCAGCAGCAGTCAAGAGAGAGTTCAGGATGGGATGATGGAGTGTGGGGGGCGGGGGTGTCAGTGGTCAGCATGGTGCAGTCTGTGGCCTCCATTACTGTTCAACAGTCTGATGGCGGTGGGCACAAAGGAGCGCCTGAAGCGTTCAGTCTTGCACCGTGGTGGAATGATGCACTGACTGAACGAGCTCCCCATCAGCCACAGCTCATCATGGAGAGGGTGAGAGGGGTTGTCCAGGATGGCTCGCAGTTTGTCCATCAACCTCCTCTCAGCCACTGACTCCAGACTGTCCAGTTCTAGGCCAACCACAGAGCGGGCCTTCTTTACCAGCTTGTTGAGCTTGCTGGCCTCACCCGTCTTGATACCTCCACCCCAGCACGCCACAGCAAAGAAGTATATGTTGTTGTGTGTGTTCAGTCAGAAAAGTTGTGATTTGTGTTGCAGTGCTGCTCAGAGTTAAACCTGAGGGAATCCTATATTAATTCATTGGTTAAAGAAAACTCCAGGAAGCATATTGAACATCTCCAGTGTGTGATTTAGCCGTAGCGAGTCCTTCAGTGGATTAATACAGACACATCATTGAGTTATTGAACCAGTGTGAAGCAGTAGACGACTATCCCAGGACACTCCCTGCTCTGCACTGTGACAGATACTTGTTTGTGTCTGATCTGCTTGTTACAGTGTGGAGCATTATTTTCATAGAGTTGTATGAAGTCATATGTTACAATTAAAACTAAACAAGGCGCAGTGATGTCTGATGTACTCTGAATAACTAAGAGGAATTTAGCTGTGGTTGTAATTGAAGTTTAATCTAATCCAGAAAAGAGATTTGAATAATTGTGTTAAGTTTCCCTTTATTAGGTTGACATTGATTACTTGAGTGTTTGTAAATCCACTCAGTGCTTATAGAGCACTGTTGCATTGCTCTGAACCCTCCTGAGAGTCTCCCTGAACCCCCCTCAGTTCTTTCTCCAGGTTTATTCTCCAGTGGATGATGCCATCGTCATGCTGAGCCACTGTTCTTCCTCTCATTTAGATGACTTTAATAGCAGCAAGGGTCATTTCTTCTTCTCAGAAATCAGAAATCAGAATCAGAAATACTTTATTTATCTCAGGGAGGGAAATTCCGGCATTACAAGAGTTTTATGGAATAGAATAGAATAGAATAGAACTTTATAAATCCCCAAAGGGAAATTCAGGTATAAACAGTATGTAAGAAAGTTAGATATTAATAGAAGAAGGAATAAAATAAGATATAAATACAAAATAAAAAGAATGAAGATCAAATAAATAAAGAATAATAAAAAAAACAGAATAAAATAAAATAGAACAGAATAAATACAATAAAATAAAACAGAATGAAGTAAAATAAAATAAAACAGAATAAAATAAAATGTAAATACAAATAAAATAGAATAAGGATCAAATAGAAATAGAATAAAATAAAGAAAACAATTCAATTAAATAAAACATAATAAAATAAAACAAAATATAGTAAAATAAAACAAAACATAATAAAATAAAATAAAATAAAACATATTAAAATAAAATAATAATAAAGTATATACTGAAGCGCCGAATATTTAGATTACCTATATACAAAAGCACTGGGAATGAAGTTGATATATACAAGGATGTTAAAGTGGCATGGATATTGATCAGTGTATTGCCTGGTTATTGTACGGTTACTGCACAGAGTACAGGATATAGTTCAGTCTTCAGAGGGAGGAGTTGTACAGTCTGATGGCCACAGGCAGGAATGACTTCCTGTGGCGTTCTGTGCTGCATTTGGGGGAATGAGTCTCGCACTGAATGTGCTCCTGCTCTCCCTGTGCCTTTAACTGCAGAGTGCTGAGGTAGGCTGGGGGCAGTGCAGGTAGATGCCCCTGTGGTGTGCTGGATTACAGACTATCTTGCCCACAGGCGATGGCTGGTACACTCCAGGCTCCATCCTCTGGGCCCCATCCTGTTATCTCTCACTGGTCTCCATTTTTCTGATTTGAGCTTGACTTCATACCAAGTTAGAGACAGACTCTGATATAAAGTTACAGGACTCAACATTATTGGGAGCAAGGATCACCCGAGGAAAGGTCTGTGTAAATTCATATTAGTCATCCAGGTAGTGAGATGTCAACCAGAGTTTAATACAATCCAGAGGACGGGCTATTAAAGGGTTCAACTGCTTCATAAAGTCTGCTGTCAGATTCAACTTTTGTTTGTCAGCTTGGAGGCACTTCATCTCCTAATAAGTGATGACATGTTTGAGTCACTTGGAAGAACACCGGTAAGCAGCAGACAGCTTGTGTTATAGTTAGGACTCAGTGTTCATATAAATAGGACACTTAGCTCAGGAAATAAGCCTTTTTTTTTCAGAAGGAGCAGTAAGTTCTATTTTTCCTGGATCCTTGTGAAAAACGTTCAGAGGTTCAGCTCCAGGTAAATGAAATAAAGGCTGCTCTGTTCCTACAATCAATCAATCTTTATTTGTATAGCGCCAAATCACAACAAACGTTATCTCAAGACTCTTTTACAAACAGAGCAGGTCTAGACCACTCTATGTCAAATTATGAACAGAGACCCAACACCAAGACCGGATAAGACTCTGCCTCGACCGAGTTGGGTCTGGAAAGAGGGATAGAGGAGAATAAGAGAGAGAGGCAAGGCAAGGCAGGCAAGGCAGCTTTATTTGTATAGCGCATTTCATACACGAGGGCAACTCAATGTGTTTTACATTAACACATTAAAAGCATTGGAGACATTCAGACAGGCATAAAAGAACACAATTAAAATGACAAATATGATAAAACAGAAAAGAAAAGGAAAATTAGAAATATATTAAAAATTACATTAAAATTTTAATTTAAAGTGGGTTAAAATAATCTAAGATAGGAAGGCAGAGGTAAATAAAAAAGTCTTAGTCTTTGATTTAAAAGAGGTGAGAGTTGGAGCAGACCTACAGCTTTCAGGGAGTGTGTTCCAGATATGTGGTGCATAATGACTAAACACTGCTTCACCATGTTTCGTTCTGACTCTAGGGACTGAAAGCAGACCAGTACCTGATGACCTCAGAGGTCGAGGTGGTTCATAAAGTAGTAGCAGATCAGCAATGTATTTTGGGCCTAAACCATTCAGGTCTTTATAAACCATCAGCAGGATTTTAAAGTCTATTCTCTGACCGACAGGAGGTCAGTGTAGAGATCTAAGAACTGGAGTGATGTGGTCTACAGCTTTGGTCCTTGTTAGGACTCGAGCAGCAGCATTCTGTATGAGCTGCAGCCGTTTGATGGACTTTTTAGGGAGTCCTGTAAAGACCCCGTTACAGTAGTCTAGTCTGCTAAAGATAAATGCATGGAGGAGTTTTTCTGCATCCTGCTGAGACATGAGTCCTTTAATCCTTGATATATTCTGAAGGTGATAGTAGGCTGACTTTGTAATTGTCTTAATGTGGCTGCTGAAATTAAGGTCTGAGTCTAAGATTACACCAAGGTTTCTGGCTTGGTTTGAACATTTCATCGTTACAGATTGGAGCTGAGCAGTAACCTTTAACCTTTCTTCCTTGGCTCCAAAAACAATCATTTCAGTTTTTTCTTTGTTTAACGTAAGAAAGTTCTGTCTCGTCCAGTCATTGATTTGTTCAATGCATTTACTCAGTGTTTGTATGGGACTATAATCCCCTGGTGATATGGTGATGTAAATGTGTGTCATCTGCATAGCTATGGTATTTTATTTGGTTGTTTCTTATTATCTGACCTAAGGGGAGCATGTAGATGTTGAATAGTAGAGGCCCCAGAATGGATCCCTGAGGTACTCCACATACGATTTTCATCCGCTCAGATGTGTATTTACCTATAGACACAAAATAGTCCCGGTCATTTAAATAGGACTTAAGCCAATTTAGTACTGCACCAGAGAGTCCCACCCAGTTTGCAAGTCTGTCCAGTAGTATCTTGTGGTCAACTGTGTCAAAAGCAGCACTAAGATCAAGTGATACCAAAACTGAAATTTTGCCATTGTCTGTGTTTAAATGAATATCATTGAGGACCTTGACTAGAGCGGTCTCTGTGCTGTGCTGTGATCGGAATCCTGATTGGAAGACATCAAAACAGTCATTTATCATTAGATAATTGTTCAGTTGTTGAAAAACAGCTTTTTCAATAATTTGACTTAAAAAAGGAAGGTTTGATATCGGCCTATAGTTGTTCATTTCTGATGCATCTAAATTGTTCTTCTTCAGGAGGGGTTTAATTACTGCTGTTTTCATGGCCTGGGGGAAGACACCTGTAAGAAGAGACATGTTGACAATTTGAAGCAGATCTGAGGTCATGCAGTCTGAAACCTTTTTGAAAAATGGTGATGGTAGAATTTCAAGGCAGCAGGATGAGGATTTCAAATGCTGTATTATATCTTGTAGGTTTTTGTAATTTATTGGATTAAATTGCGTCATAGTGATTGAGTTGTTTTTTGGTGGACGCACAGATAACACATTCCCAGTACCTCGTACAGTAGTGCTGACTGCTTGTCTGATTTTCTGAATTTTGGCAGTGAAGAAGGATGCAAATTCATTGCAGGCCTTGGTAGATAAATGTTAGCCACTGGCACCCCCTGTGCCAGTGGCTAACAAACCCCCTGTTTGTTAGCCTGTCAACTGTAGCCAACAAGGCGCGTGCATTATCTTTGTTTTTGGTGATAATGTCTGAGAAGAAGGTCAGCCTTGACTTTTTCAGTTCTAGTTTAACATGTGAAGTCTTCCTTTATAAATGAGAGGGAGCGGTGATAGTGATGAGACGAGTAGTAGTAGCTGTTGCCGCTGGAGTCCAGCACGTCCGTATCAGCTGGAGTCTGGAACGTCCACAGCAGGAGGACGTCTACGGCAGCTCAGAGGAACCTACGAGACAAGGGAGCTCAGGGACTCCAGAAAGGTCTATGGTTAGTAACTTTAATGGGACAGGGAGAGTTAAAGTAAGTGATGAAGGGGTTGGGGGGAAGGGGGTGAGATAGGATCCCAGTGTGTCAGTCTAAGCCTATAGCAGCATAACTAGGGGCTGGTCAAGCCTGATCCAGCTCTAACTATAAGCTTTATCAAAAAGGAAAGTTTTAAGTCTACTCTTAAATGTAGAGAGGGTGTCTGCCTCCCGGACCCTGACTGGTAGATGATTCCAAAGGAGAGGGGCCTGATAACTGAAAGTTCTACCTCCCATACTACTTTTAGAGACTTTAGGTACGACCAGCAGGCCTGCATGTTGGGAGCGTAGTGTTCTAGAGGGGTAATAGGGCACTATGAGCTCTTTAAGATATGAAGGTGTCTGATCATTAAGAGCTTTGTAGGTCAGAGGAAGGATTTTAAATTCTAGTCTAGATTACAACCAGCATTAAGGGGCACAAAACCACAGAGGTGTTGACTGCAATGTTTCCACACTGCTGCTGCACGTATGCATCACTAACAACACTGTGGACAAGAAAATGCATTGGGAACTGTAGAGCTGAGAAAAGCTTTCGAATCCGCTGCAGTGTTAAATCTGGTACACGTGGAGGGGGAAAATAGTAGGTTGGATTAGTTAGTGAGAGGGAGTGATAAAGAGAGGAGGAAACTAAAAGTGTCTCAAATGTGCCAAAATGAAAATACTTTACTGAAAGCAGATAAGAGCTTCAAATTAAGAAAATGAGTTAATTAAACGGAGGCATTATGTTCTCTATGAGACGGAGAGGGCAGCAATGTGACAGCTTTAGTGTCTGAGGCTCACTTCCGCCTGCAAAAGCAGAAGGAGTTATTTTGATTGTCACATTCTTCAAACAGGTCATATCTCATATGCAGCTCAGAAGTTAGTTTGGTCTTTTTTTTTGGTAATTTTCCAGAAAGGTCGGTTTAAATGACACAAAAGAAAACTCCCTGGTGTTGTTAAAGACATCAGAATTGTTCTGTGAAGAAGAGGATATTGAAAAATAGTATATTAAAAAAAAAGAAAATTAAAGCTTCATTGTGTTTTATTTTTCTTTCTGCAATATGTATGCGACATGAAAAAATACAGAACATTTTACTTCTTTAAATAACAATCACCCTCTCCGCCCCTTACTTTGTCCACTATGTGTTCAGCTCTCTGATGGAGGCTCCACATGGAGACGCAGAGACACGACGGGAGGAGAGAGAATGGGTGGAGCGACACTTTTTTCATAAACTTTACAAGCAAAGCTGTCGCCTACAATTGTGCTTCTTATTTGTCAGCAGCTATTCCCAACAATGTTCAAGGCTACATCTGCATCAGCCCAAGGGTGATAACGTCTCAGACCACTGAGTTTAGATACACACTACACCACAGGGATCGTGTGCTGTTGATCTGATAGGTTTCTATTCTAGTCAATGTGTTAACTTCCACTGGATCCGCTCCGTTGCATTCCGGCTGCGTCTCTGATCCAGCAGGTCGGAGTCCTCCGGATCAGATACACAAGACTTCTATGTTTGCTGGATGCTGGAGCACGACGCATCAATCTCAACAGAGCAGATGGAGCACGACAGGAAGTCAGTCACCAAAACAAAATGAAAACATCCAGTTAATTTTCAGAATAAAACACTCTGGGCCTGATCTACTAAGATCCCAAATAACAAGCGCTAATTTGCGTGTGCAAATAATAATTTTGCACATGTTATTTCTGGGCGTGTTGCAGGTGATCTACTATGACTGCGTGCGCAAATGATAACAAGAGCAAAAGTGATGCAGACCGCCCCTTTAATGAGGATTTTGTGTGTGCTATCGGCTGTCACCATGGAGAGTTTGAGAGAACAGAGTGGCTTTAAGTGATAAATGAAGTTTGAATTCATGGAGTTGGAGGTCTTTGTGGAGGAGGGAAATAAACACATTGGTGAACTCCAGCAAAGGTGAATGATGTGAGAAAAAACAGAAAATCTGCAGATGAAATAAACGCATCTACTCTACTCCAAAACGCAATCAGTGTTTTGATGGAGTTTAGAGAGCGATTTGATGAGGCCTGTCCCTGCTTTTATTTTTTACTCTTCCCGTCAACGTTGCACCTTCTAAGCGCTCATTCTCCAAGTTAAAACTAACTAAGAACCCCTTGAGGAGCACGGTGGGACAGGAGAGACTGAGTGGACAAGTCCGCGGAGCTTAAGGCTCCTTCAAACAGTGGTGAGCAGGCCGAGTACTTCATATTGATTTTTTGTTTATATGTGAAGATGTGGGCCGCTGTGCCAATTTGACTAAACTGTATATCTGTTGATACAGTGACCTACTGTGCTCTCATTATATGAAAAAGTTAAAGTGGGTGTCAGAATGGTGCGGTCGCTATCCGTGGTGCTGAACTGCTTTGAATGTGTGTTGTTTTATTTATTTATTTGTGTTGTTCTCTTGGTTTGTTAGACTTCATGTCCGTTTGATTGACTTCAAAATGACATAACTGTGTGTAAAAACTGTAGTAATGCTTGTAAGCCCTGCTGTTGCAGGCATGTTGTAAAGTTATGATGAGCTTTACAGTGACCGCAGCCATGTGTGCGTAACGCTGTGCCAGTTAGCACCTGCCTTTCAAACGTGCTAAATATAGACACAAAAACAGCGCCCGCTATCTGCTTCAGGTTTGATAGATCACATTGCGTGTGGTAAATGTTTACATTTGCATCTCCTCCTCCCAGTATTTTGTGCGTTATGATGATCTACATGTATTCTGCATATTCATGAAGGCAAACACGCTAAATGGATAGCGAGTGCTATTCTGCTCATTTGACAGACGCAATCCCCGGTGCACCCGGTTAGTAGACTGCTTTGCGTGCGCTATCAAGTTTGCACGTGTTTTTATACACGCAAACCTTTAGTAGATCGGGCCCTCTGTGTTATCACCTGATCGTATTTCACTTAACTACAACAACAAACCGTCATGATGAGCAGAGCCAGGCCTGGAGTCAACAGGTCAGAGGTTTTCAGAGGACCAGAAAGACAACATGGATGAGGAGAGGAGGAGGAGAATCCTTGATTCAGTGATTACTGCAGGAAAACCTTGGTCACATGACTCCAGCTGTCCGGAGGTCCTGCTCTGTGCTGCGTTCTGAAAACACAACCGCTGGGTGTTGACGGACGAGGCAGGAAATCGAAGAGAGACCAGACATGGATCTGGTGGAAGTCTGATGTAAGAGGAACACTATTGTATATCCACTTCCTTAATGGTCCCTTATGTGGCCACAGCATAGGAACAAAGTATCACTGATGAGTGGATTCTGTAACTACAGGAGCTTTGCCTACTCAGAGCAAGCCTGCATCTTGGCACCATAGACTGTATAAATAATGGATGCAGTATCTGTGACGTCACCCATCAGTTTCTGAAGCACTGTTTTGAGACCAGTCGTCGGCTGGAGCCATATTGCTGCTGTGGAGCGATTGTGATGTAAAGAGGCGGGCTTTGAGCCTCCTAGCCAACAGCTACAGTGTTCCCACCTGTCAATCAAGTCAGCTGTGCCTCTCATTGGAAGACTCATAATCTCATTAACTTAGAAATTACCGCGTTATGAATTAATTCACCCCCGTACAGTGTGTGCTGATCAAGAAATGAGCTATCCAGACTACACTCCTCTTTTGAACCAGGCTGTAAACATGTTTATTTCTGCTGTAGAGATCGTTTCCTATGAATTGGTGTGTATGTGGTTTCCGGTACTTCCGGAGCCAGCCTCAAGTGGATCCTCGATGAACTGTAGTTTTTAGCACTTCCGCAGTGGACTCATATTTTTAGACCGGAGGTTGCTGTGTGGTTGGCACACACACACGGTTAGTTAACTTTGTGCTCAGGTGAAAGCCTGCACAGACGTGGTGTCTAGACTTAGATGAGTCATGTAAAATGACTTCTTGTCCCCTGTTCTGTTGGCCTACATACACCGTTAGTCTGTTTTGGAGTATTCTGTAAAATGTCCTCAGTAAACCAATCCATGCCCCTCTCTGTTGTCATTCAGCAGGAAGTCCATGTTCAGGTGTAAAGTGCAGCTAGACTAATGAGGCTGAGGCATTGTCTGCAGGTCTTAGTGGTCTGTTTGTGTCTCATAAGACGATCGTGCTCCTCAGTAGTGTATTTCTGATTTCAATTTATTTTATTTTGCTGGGCTGTGTAACCCTTGAAGTCTGGCCTGACCTCTGGGGCTCCTGGGCCCGGCTAATCTCTAAATATGCCTTCTTAGTAATTCAGCCATGTCTTCAAGCAACATCAAGCAGCAGTTTCTTCTTTGTGCAGCATTACTTTAGATACAAATAAAGTTTATAAAAGTCTCCGCTCTAATTCTGCAGCACTTTGTGGAAATCAGATTAAGTCTGGATGGCAGTATTTATTCTTCAGTCGGGGTAAATACTCTGCCAAGATACAAATTGCTTTTGTAAAAACTTGAAAGTTTTGCAGGATTCTTCTGCAGCTCAGTCTCAACCTACAAAAACTCTACACTCAGATATGTCAGATGCACAGGCGATCGTTTGTGATGTTTCCACCACACAGTATGAGCAACATTGTGTTGTTTCTATCAGCTGTGATAGGCTATAAAGCCTCTTCTGATCCTTGAAGCCAACAAAAAGCATAATTAAAAGGAGGTTTGTATTGATTAATTAACATAATATTGAATTTATATTTATTTTGTGTTTTTAAAAGCTGTCCTTTGGTTAGAGACTTGGCCTGTGAATTAAAGGAATAGCTCTTGGCTGTTGTGCTCGATGTTGACCATGAAAAGTTGTTCATGTCTCAGACAGCTGCACAATATTAACAAACTGACTGCACTGGTAAGATCGGTGTTGTCTATGAATGGATGGAAAATGGATTCTGTGGACAGAATTCATCCTCATTGTGTGCACTTTGAGTTCCACCTGCAGAGGCTGAAACTCACTTCATAGTAGGGGTGGGCGATATGACCTAAAATCTATATCACTGTATTTTTCCTTCATATCGCAATAACGGTATTATATCAGGGTTTTCCAACATGAAATGGGGTCGTCTTTTCAAAACATGATTCTGGCTCTGTTTGTTCTGTGTTGTAAGTGTATGCAGTTTAATTGTGTTCTTTTATGCTTGTCTGAATGTTTCAAATGCTTTTAATGTTTTAATGTAAAGCACATTGAGTTGCCCTCGTGTATAAAATGTGCTATACAAATGAGGTTGCCTTGCCTTGCCTTGTACACATCCTAGAAGATGGAAATGTCTACTAATGTGTTAGAAAAAGGTCTTGGCCACATTGTGCTTTTGAAAGAGTCGCTATACTTTATTCATTTATTCATTTAGTCTTTCAAGTCAAGTAGAACCCGGCCAAGACAGAATTAACAAATTGAGTAATAAAACTATGGTGTATAATCATTAAAGGTTGAGCAATTAAATTCACCACTTAAAGCAGTTCCAAAATGACCCCTGTATTTACCAGATACAAAGCAATAATGCATCACTAATTAAATCTTATAGCCTAACTGAAGAATACTATGATATCTTTATTTATTATTTTGCTTCAAAATGTTTATTTTGATGTCACTACTTTTGTTAAAAAAATTTCAGTACCTTTATCTAATATAATATATATCTTCAAGGACTTGCCTTTGCCTATTTACATGTTAGCCTTATTAATTAGGTTGTATCACGCATTAGGCTTCGAGGTTTGACCATAGACACTTACCTATAGCGATGTGCAGCCTGTGTCCAAAACAGGGTAGCCTGTTGAGCTGCAGGGCTCTAACAACGTTTGCATCACTGTCCGTCGTCATGCACACCATAGGGCCTGATGAAATCCCTTTTATTTTTTCCAAATTCCCTTTTTTAATTTTTTAGAATTCCGCTTTTTACCCTTTACACTTATTTTACCACCATTATGGGTGCATCTCAAAGCTCTAAACTTCAGTCTCCTCGCTCCTCGGCCGAACCGGAAGTACTTACTGACTCGCCATTTTAACTTGCGTCCCAAAGCTCTAAACTCTGCTGGAGGAGAGAGGAGCGAGGAGCGAGGAGACTGATCCGAGGAGGGATAATCGAGGAAACAAGAGAGCAGACTTTGCGGAAGTCTTTTCTCTGACAGACACGCCCCCTTATCTAATATCACTCACTGATTGGACGCTGCAGCGGCTCGAACTTAACCGAAACTTAACATCAGCTGAGTTTAATAACAGAGAAAAAACGGACCTTAAAACAGTCATTAAGGGTACCCTGAAACAGATCATAAACACACGTTGGTTTCTAAACAGTCTGTATGATGAGCTGAGATTGAAAAGTGTTTGATGTGAATTTTAAAAACAAAATACTGATCGCAAAATCATCAATTCAACATTACAGAGGATGGATTATGTTATATCTGATTGTTTTTGTCAGATTTACTGTCTAATGAAATAGAGTAATAGAGTCTAACATCATAGATAGAATATATATCAATGATCAGTTATTCCTCCTGTTAGTTTCCCCATTTGTTCTGGTTTTCTTCATGAAGAGAAGTCTGACAGTACATTTTGTCTGTTAGTAAAAACACTTGTTATATTTCCTGTCAGGTTAATAAAGTTTCATACGAGGCTGATCATTAATGAGCACAGGGTTTGAAAAGAGTTGCATGGTTTCTATTTTCCCTTGAAGTAATAAATAATTTAATAATGAGGCATTTTACCGGTGAATCGATCCGTGATGCTTCAGTACAGAATAAACAGAGAGCTGATTCTCTTCATGTGCAGGTGTGTGTTAAACATGTAAACACAGAGACAGAGATCTGTTACTGTTTATATTGATCAGAGTTATTACAGTGAACATGTGTGTTAAACAGGTGTGTGTTAAACAGGTAAACACAGAGACAGAGCTCTGTTACTGTTTATATTGATCAGAGTTATTACAGTGAACATGTGTGCAGACACAAACAGCTGTTAAAGCCGTCATCACAAACCGACGTCGCTTCACGTGACGCTCCGGAGGAGAGGACGTCTCATTTCTCTAAATACAAATCTCCTCTCTCCTCTCTCCTCTGGTTTCATTTCCTCGCATCTCTGGTAGGCGGGACTAAGACGCGAGGAAGAGACACGAGGATGGACGTTTAGAGCTTTGAGATGCACCCATAGTGTGTGCTTTTTGTGTCAGTGAATAACATGTCCGTTAATGAAATCCTTACATTTATTGATGCAACACTCTGTTTTTCACTTGGCTTTTGGAGGACAAGTGGTCATCACACTTATTTTTATGTTTCCATTCAACAGTGCTAACAGCATGTCACCTGACACAGAGAAGTCATTTGGGAAGTGTTCAGCTCTGTATTGTAACGGATTGGTTGTTTGGTGTTTGCTAGGGTTAGTTATTAATTAGTTATGATGTTAGTTAATTAGTTGATGATCAGTTTTCCGTAATGTCAGTAAATGTGTTGACCAGGATAGCAGGCTTGTGATTGATTGAGGGAGAATGGAGGCGGGAGATGTGTGTGTGCGTGTGTGTGTGCGTGTGTGTGTGTGTGTGTGTGTGTGTGTGTGTGTGTGTGTGTGTGTGTGTGTGTGTGACAGAGAGCAGAGAGAAGGAAAAAGAGAGGCTGAGGAATGTATGAATCAGAGCCAGGTTCGGAGCAATTATTTCACCTGTGTGCTCGTTGGGGGAAAAATTTGTTAGGAGGCATGTGCTGCTCAGAGTCCAGTCATTATCAACATAGTGTATTGTGAGGCTGATATGTGGCTCGGTGGTGCGGCTGGACGGACAAATAATCAGCTGTGTTTTGGCTCGCTGTTTCGCTTTCTGCACGCCGGTAAATGTTTACTTCCTCTAGTAAGCGACGTCAGTGACTCGGTGTCACCGGCCTTAAAAGTGTAGGCGCCTTTACTTTGAAGTAAATCTCCCACATACAACTACTTGGCCCAAATGATGTGTAACAACGCTTTACCGCGGTAATTACTGTATTGCAAAATCCATTTTGTGGCAACATATTATACCGGTGAAGATAAAGACACCGGTTTACTGCACACCCCTACTTCAAAGAAGGGGTGTCCCAATCCGATTTTGAAATCGGGTATCAGTCCGATATCGGCAAAAAATCAAGTGTCAGATTTTATCGGCCTGCATCTAAAATCTCCGATGCAAGCACTCCCATACAAGCCAGTCAATTCCAGACTCTGCTCCAGCACTTCTATCCAGCAGCGCCCGGATCCAGCATGCAGAGCCCACGTGATCACAACAACAGCGTGTGCTATGAGTAGGCGTGATGTCGGCCGGGTGGCAGTGTTTTTAGTTAAAGTCAGAAAAAGACCTCGCAGCTGAGTGCAAAACTCTTCATGCATTAGTTCCCCGTGGTGGCACAGAGCCAGGGAAATTTCATATGACCAACCTCAATGCGCATTTGAAGCAGCATCACAAAAAACAGCAGGACGCCGTCTGGAGAGCCAACCAAGTTTGACTCCCCACTCTCACTTAGCAACAGCAGCTGAGTTCCTCTGTGCTCCCTGCACGAGTGTCCAGAGCGAGAGGCTCTTTACCGTCAGATATCATTGAGGAGCACAGGAGCAGGCTGACAGCGCAGCATGCCCAAATGCTTCTTAAAAAAGACTCTCCACATCATGCTCGGACTGCAGAAAGTGGAGATGGAGGAGTAGGAAGGGTAGTCATCAGTTTAGTTAACTGACTGATTATTATTGTTATTAGAGGGACATGCTTATTTTGAAATTGTTTGTTTTTTTGTCCCTGCCCTCAGTTGTTCCCACCACATACTGACAGTAGAAAATAACTGAAGTGAACTTGAATTGTTATTTTGCACTTTAAAAGTATCATTTGTTTTTATTGGATTTATTGAGGTTATTTTTTCAGGGTCTTCTAATTTATTCTTTATTTATTTTATTCAATTGTAGTATGTGCTTATGTTTAAGGTTACAATGCATGTAACCCATTGGTTAATGATACATGGGTGAGTTTTTCTCATACCTACTGTTGCTGACTATTGTTCTCTGTTTGAGTAATATCACTTGATCAAGCCTGTTCTAACATTCCATACTACAAAATAAGTAATAAAAGTATGTATGATTTGTGCTGATATCAGATCGGATTGATATCAGGATCGGCCAATACTCAAGGCTGCAATATCGGTATTGTATCTGAGGTGAAAAGGTTGTATTGGAACACCCCTACTTCATAGGCACAAATAGTTTTATGGATAAGACGTGAAGTGAAGTATTCAGTTACATCCTGCATGTATTGATTTCATCACATCTTCAGTGCTGATGATCTACCGTGTCATGAATGTATTGATTACTGATCACTGACTGTGGAAAGAAAGTAATGGCTCACAGTCATGCGCCCAAAGCAGAGGTCACTGATGATTAATCCCTGCATCTGTTTCATTGCTCTGTTAATTTCACCTCTGCTGACTCAAAGAAAGACAAGCTTCACGGAAGCCTTGAAGGCGACGGTGTGTCAAAGAATCTGTCATCCCTGCAGTCAGAAAAACACTCCTTACTGACAGATGTGAACAGACACTTTGGTTGCAGAGACCTATTTATGTTTTGTAAATTTGACCCACTCGTACTTCACTTCGTACTGTTATTTGTATTGTCTAGTCCCTTTACTCCACTGAGTTTACAAGGAAGATATTTCACTTTGAATTCATTACATTTATCAGATAATACTCTTGGAGATATATATTTTTCTTTAAAAAGCCTTTTGGCCTTCCACTTATAATTTAGATTATTACCATTTAATTAATTGATTGCTTATTACCTGGCTACTAACTTAAAGCTAGGGTTGGCAGTCACGGAAAACTAGGATGAATTTGAATGTGTAAAGGAAGTCTATCCTGAAAACGTATTTGTGTACCAAGAGTCATTTCCCTGTTTCCTCAGGACTCCATCTATGTTTAGAGTTTTTAAAAATAGTCCCAGTGATTCCTCGTCAGTGATCGTACCATGGTGATGGATTCTTCTCTGCCTGTTGTGGTGGATTGAACATGAAACTGTCCTCATTCAGCTCTCCTTCTTCTCTGAGCTCTGTGGTTCACACACCTTTAAAAAGAAACTAATGTCACAGCTTTGAACCCTGCTGCTATCATCACCACCACTCATGGTTTAACTTTCTTTGTAGAGATCACTAACCTAAAGTTTCTCTCACCTGCTCCACTCCTTCATCATATTGATGGACAGGATCCAATATGTAAATGTCTGTAGCCTGCTGATTTAGCATGCTAACCGAAGCTAACGTTTTAACCACACTGTTTTGATGCTAACAGAAGCTAACGGTTTTACCTCACCTTACGGTCTATGGAGTCAACAAGCAAAAGCTAAATGTGTCTGAACTGTTTTCTGTGGATTGATTTGACATGACGTGTGATCAGTTTGTCTCTGGTGTTGCTCATGTTAGTGAAAGTTGATAACCATGGTCAAGGGGTTTTGACCAATCAGAATCATATCAAATTTAAATGAACTAATTCAAATCATTAAAAAGTCATTTTCAAGCCTGAGTTAAGCTTGTTTGATGTCGATTTTGTTCATTTCTGAGGTAAAAACTTGTCTTACAACACTGTAAGAGAGCATGTGAACTGGGATCTTGAGCTTCTAAAAACACAAACATAGATAAGGAGTCTCATTTCATTATTCAGGAAGATTTAATTCTACTTCCTATAAATTAAACAGACTCAGTTCTAAATTTATAATGCTTAAATGCCAATGAAACCAAACACCTTGTAGCAACCCCTCACAAGTCAGAAGCCTCTGTGCTCTCTGACAAACGGCTGCATCAGAGGAGTACAATACATTCCAGTATCTTTCCTTTCAGAGTCTCTTTTAGTGCACCATAAACCTTGACATAATTCTTGTTAGGATCTCTAAGAGAGTGAAATCCTTCACTTCTGTTGCTGTGTTGTTGGGATAAATATGTCAGTGCAGCAGCACAGAGCGGTCTAAGGAGGATAAGATGTAACGTTTCCCTGTCCCGTGCTGATCGATAAAGGTCAATAATGTCATATAGGGTGTTGATGCACTGTTCATTAGATCCTGCTGGACTGATTTCTTCACTGACTGACGCAGACAGATTCAGCCACTTACTGTCTCCAGCACTGCATCATGCTGGGAATAAAACAAACTCTCTGTGGGAACACTTCTGACAACACCAGAGGACTCCAGATTCATTCAGCTGCCCACACAGAGGGCCGAGTCCAGACTACCAAGGTGGTGGCAGAGGGCGGACATATTATTAACAACCTGCAGTGGCCCGATAACACTGAGGGAATAGATTAGACGGGGCAGAGCTGGCTGTTCTTCCTGAAGAGTTTCACTTCTTTTTTTCTAATGCAGTCTGTCTTAATCCCACACACTGTAACTGCCAGAAAAAGGTCCATCTGTTTCCTGCATATATCGGCTTCTTGAATGTGAAAGTTCTCAAACTTTCTGAAAGTTTTTACTGCCCTTTGATGCAAAGGATTTGAATGGAGCAGTGCGTCTGAATGATTTTCTCTGTACTGTTTTTTAACGTAATTTCACGAGACGTATACCGCGTGAACCCTGTCATGGTTTGATCAGTTTCTGTTAAAGAACAGTACAATGTGTTACCACACTGATAGAAATGATCTCCTCCCACACACACACGCCTTTGTGCCGTCTCTCTCCTCACTTCCTCGACTGTTGTTGGCACACATCGTTTCTCAGCAGAGACGTCTGCACATTTTAATGGCAGAGATTTGATCAAATGTTCCTGTGAGCAGCAAGTGGAGAACTCTGACTGCTCTGAGTGTTTGTATGTGCAGCTCAGGAGGAAATATCTACAGCTGATCCATCATTCATAGGAAGTCAGTCAACCGCTGAGACAATATATCTGGCAGTGAACATGGCTGATGACAAGTACAATACAAACAACATGTAGTTTGCAAATGAACAGCTAGCTCGACAACACAGAGCTGACTGTATGTAGAGAAAAGGTCATGTGTGGTCCAGAGATATAAAAAGGTGGAACATCTCACCAGCTTAAAGGTACAGTGCGTGGTAGTTAGTGGAATTTAACTGACTTGAAATGGAATATAATAGTCATAACAGGGATGCAAATTCAAAGTATTCTCTATGATCAATCTTTGTAAATGCTAGCAATCAATAATCTACTGCTTCTTAATTCATACACTACCAGTCTAAAGTTTGGACACACCTTCTCATTCAATATTTATTTTAATTATTTCCAACATTGTAGATTAATACTGAAGACATTAAAACTATGAAATAATCTGGTTTTGCCATAATCTGGATTACAACAGTAGTCAAATAGGGCTATCCATTGTGTACTAACCCTACCTCTGAACAACACAACTGATGGTCTCAAACACATTAAGAAGGCAAGTCATTCTACAAATGAACTCTTGACAAGGCTCATGTTCATTAGAAACCATTCCAGGAGACCACTTCATGAAGCAGACTGAGAGAATACCAAGAGTGTGCAAAGCTGTCATGAAGGAAAAAGGGGGCTACTTTACAGAATCTAAAATATAAAACAGATTCTGCTTTGTTTAACACTTTTTGGTTCATTCCATATATGTTCTTTCATAGTTTTGTTGTCTTCAGTATTAATCTACAGTGTTTACTATCATTACAATAAATGCAAACTCTTGAATGAGGTGTGTCCAAACTTTTGGCTGGTAGTGTATATATATTTTTTTCCTATATCAGAAAGAAACCAAATGCATTGTTTTCTTGTTTAAGACGCTGGCTCATAAAGATATTCTCTGCAGACATGTAGTCATATAGAGCGAGGCTCAAACTACTACATGTGAAAATGCTGCAACAATAGAACTGAACAGTGTAACTTTGACTTGTTCTTACTGATAGAAATAAACATGTCTGCTTGGTTTGGTGTCAGTCGGGAGAGCCACCGGGTCACAAGGAGCCGGGTAGCAGTGAACACGACCAGAGGGCTCTGATGTTGCTGGTGTGCAGAGATACTGGCATGCCAGCTTTGCTAGTCTGGGAAATCTCTCCGCATTGACTTTCCATCAGACTGTCAGCTTTGTGTCCAATGATGTGTGAACATCCTGCGAAAAGTTCTCAAACTCTGGGTCTGCAGTGGTGGCTGTTGCGTAGTGCTGCTTGGGGTGGATCCGCAACCCCTGGTTGAGCTTCTCCGCTGTGTGCAACACCTTCAGCCAGCTGGTTTGCTTTGAAACATTCTGTAACTTCAACATAAAACACCGTCCAGAGAGCTGAATATGAAATGAGACCAGACTTTGTTTTTCTGTACCAAAAAACTAAAGTAAAAAGGTCTGTTCCAGTATGTTCTTAAAGCCTCTGGAAAAGTAAATGTAATATTTAAAATTAACATAGAATATCAGAATGTAATGTGTAATCAGGCTTCAATGAAAATCTGAGTGAAAATAAACATCAACAACTCTGAAAAAACTCTGTTCAAAAACATCTTATTTTACAGGTCAGAGCATTTCTCAGGACTGTGTGGGCGTGGCCTAACTCTTTGAATGACAGGTCAAGAGAGAGTTCACAGCCTGCATGTTTGAGCGGTCTGACTCTGAATCTAAAGACATCAAAACTCCAGAATCTGAAAATGATTCATTTACAATGGTCTCTGAGTGCTGAGTCACAAAATACTTCAGAATCAGGACTTCTATCATTTATTAGTTTTATCACTCTGTAGTCTCCGGGGCATCAGGACCATGGGACGCCCGGAGCAGAGGAGGCTGAAGTGTAGTATGTACACGCAGAGGAGCTCGGCTCCGGGTGTCAGACGGAACTGTTTGTCTAAACTCAAAGCTGTCTGGGGAAAGTTAGTGAACCGGTCCTGGGGAAAGTAAGTGAACCGGTCCTGGGGAAAGTTAGTGAACTGGTCCTGGGGAAAGTAAGTGAACCGGTCCTGGGGAAAGTTAGTGAACCGGTCCTGGGGAAAGTTAGAGAACCGGTCCTGGGGAAAGTTAGTGAACCGGTCCTGGGGAAAGTTAGTGAACTAGTCCTGGTGAAAGTTAGTGAACCGGTCCTGGTGAAAGTTAGTGAACTGGTCCTGGTGAAAGTTAGTGAACCGGTCCTGGTGAAAGTTAGTGAACCAGTCCTGGTGAAAGTTAGTGAACCGGTCCTGGGGAAAGTTAGTGAACCGGTCCTGGGGAAAGTTAGTGAACTGGTCCTGGGGAAAGTTAGTGAACCGGTCCTGGGGAAAGTTAGTGAACTGGTCCTGGGAAAGTTAATGAGCCGGTCCTGGGGATAGTTAGTGAACTGGTCCTGGGGAAAGTTAGTGAACCGGTCCTGGTGAAAGTTAGTGAACCGATCCTGGTGAAAGTTAGTGAACTAGTCCTGGGGAAAGTTAGTGAACCGGTCCTGGGGAAAGTTAGTGAACTAGTCCTGGGGAAAGTTAGTGAACCGGTCCTGGGGAAAGTTAGTGAACCGGTCCTGGGGAAAGTTAGTGAACTGGTCCTGGGGAAAGTTAGTGAACTAGTCCTGGTGAAAGTTAGTGAACCGGTCCTAGTGAAAGTTAGTGAACTGGTCCTGGTGAAAGTTAGTGAACCGGTCCTGGTGAAAGTTAGTGAACCGGTCCTGGGGAAATGAGCCAAGCATATGCAGGACTGCTTTAGCCACTCGGCCGCGGCTCAACTCAACCGCGTCCCAAAGTTTCCCCAAATCCACCGCAGTTATTAAAATAGAAGAATGACAACAAGCTGTGATCTTCAGCGGTGGATGTGCAGACAGAGACACACGAGCACAGCGGTGCAAAGAGAGACAGCTATACAGACAGATTACAGGCAGTACGGGATTAGCAAACAAGCTAACAGTTAAGACAACACTGAGGGGAGCTAGCTGAGACGTCAGGAGACGGTCTGAGCAGGAGTGGAGTAGTTTTGTTGAACATGTGTGAACGTGACTCAGTGTTTCATTTCTGATTGGTTAGATATTTATTACTTAATAAATATCAGGTTAAAACCCCGTGTGAAAACATGTTAAAAAACTTAATTGAACATATTTGAAAAATGGAATGAAGTTGAGTTCTAATATTTTGACATAGCTTTTAGTATTTACATATGGTCTGAAATATCAGAGGTGGAATGTTTTTGTTGATTTGGGTTCCCAGAGGCTTTAAGACTCAATTACTCAGGGGACTTTGACAGCTATAAATGTTAACGTTGATGCTAGCTTCTGTTCATTTTGAGCAGAATCAACAGATTAAGTGTCATTGAAGGTAGGGTCTGTGTTAATGGATGAAGGAGATTTTTAATGAACTGTCCACCTCTTCACTGTGCTTCAAAAGGTGTAAAGAAAAATAATGGAATCAAAATGTGGGTTCACAGGATCGTATCACCCCTGATTTATATTATGTCTCTATGATAGCTCAGATCTGTTCCTCACTTAAGGCGTCATCTTCCTCTGCTGGGCCTGGACTAGATTGTGAGAGAAGATTGGGATCATGGAGGGCAGATAGTCTTTGTTCCAGAAAAGAGCACACGCTACAAAGTCTGCAGTGAAAGCTAGAAATGTCAACACTCAGCCACATATTCTGGTCTGTTCCATTTGAGTCACTGGTATGGACCAGTGACAATATGAATCCCCTGGAGAGGTACAGTAATGGAGTGGGGGTTGGGTGGAGGGATAACTGGGCTGGTTGAGCTGTCAGAAGGAGGAACAGAGTCAGTGCTTGTACCTGAACAAAACACGCTTCAGTCCATGAGCTTTTTCTGAGCTGCCGTCCTCGTGGTGCACTGTAAACCAGAACAGTTCTTCATAGCCATTAAGGGTACAGCACTCAAAACAAGCTATTAAGTTGAACCAACAGTTAATGATTGAGTTATCTGAATGATTAATGTTGTTTTAATTATATGTGGATCAATTTTATTGAGTTAATATCCATGTCCAAAAAACAACTTTTGAGTGTACAGAGGGACACTGTGTATGACATCATCAACGTCACCACATACGTCTTCACACACGAGAAAAAACACACAATGGCTGTGCTTAATAAAACAGGAAGCACAAGGATTCAGAGCTCCAAAATAAAACAAGAAACACAAGGATTCAGAACTCCAAAATAAAACAGGAAACACAAGGATTCAGAGCTCCAAAATAAAACAAGAAACACAAGGATTCAGAACTCCAAAATAAAACAGGAAACACAAGGATTCAGAACTCCAAAATAAAACAGGAAACAAAAGGATTTAGAAGTCCAAAATAAAACAGGAAACACAAGGATTCAGAACTACAGAATAAAACAGGAAACACAAGGATTCAGAACTACAAAATAAAACAGGAAACACAAGGATTCAGAACTACAGAATAAAACAGGAAACACAAGGATTCAGAACTACAAAATAAAACAGGAAACACAAGGATTCAGAGCTCCAAAATAAAACAGGAAACACAAGGATTCAGAAATACAAAATAAAACAGGAAGCACAAGGATTCAGAACTACAAAATATAACAGGAAACACAAGGATTCAGAACTCCAAAATAAAACAGGAAACACAAGGATTCAGAACTACAAAATAAAACAGGAAGCACAAGGATTCAGAACTACAAAATATAACAGGAAGCACAAGGATTCAGAACTACAAAATAAAACAGGAAACACAAGGATTCAGAACTACAAAATATAACAGGAAACACAAGGATTCAGAACTACAAAATAAGACAGGAAACACAAGGATTCAGAACTCCAAAATAAAACAGGAAACACAAGGATTCAGAACTACAGAATAAAACAGGAAACACAAGGATTCAGAACTACAAAATAAAACAGGAAACACAAGGATTCAGAACGACAAAATATAACAGGAAACACAAGGATTCAGAACTACAAAATAAAACAGGAAACACAAGGATTCAGAACTACAAAATAAAACAGGAAGCACAAGGATTCAGAACTACAAAATAAAACAGGAAACACAAGGATTCAGAACTACAAAATAAAACAGGAAGCACAAGGATTCAGAACTACAAAATAAAACAGGAAACACAAGGATTCAGAACTACAAAATAAAACAGGAAGCACAAGGATTCAGAACTACAAAATAAAACAGGAAACACAAGGATTCAGAACTACAAAACAAAACAGGAAGCACAAGGATTCAGAACTACAAAATATAACAGGAAACACAAGGATTCAGAACTACAAAATAAAACAGGAAACAAGGATTCAGAACTACAAAATAAAACAGGAAACACAAGGATTCAGAACTACAAAATACAACAGGAAACACAAGGATTCAGAACTACAAAATAAAACAGGAAACACAAGGATTCAGAACTACAAAATAAAACAGGAAACACAAGGATTCAGAACTACAAAATAAAACAGGAAACACAAGGATTCAGAACTACAAAATAAAACAGGAAACACAAAGATTCGGAACTACATAATAAAACAGGAAACACAAGGAATCAGAACTACATAATAAAACAGGAAACACAAGGATTCAGAACTACAAAATAAAACAGGAAACACAAGGAGTCAGAACTACAAAATGAAACAGGAAACACAAGGATTCAGAACTACAAAATAAAACAGGAAACACAAGGATTCAGAACTACAAAATAAAACAGGAAACACAAGGATTCAGAACTACAAAATAAAACAGGAAACACAAGGATTCAGAACTACAAAATAAAACAGGAAACACAAGGATTCAGAACTACAAAATAAAACAGGAAACACAAGGATTCAGAACTACAAAACAAAACAGGAAGCACAAGGATTCAGAACTACAAAATATAACAGGAAACACAAGGATTCAGAACTACAAAATAAAACAGGAAACAAGGATTCAGAACTACAAAATAAAACAGGAAACACAAGGATTCAGAACTACAAAATACAACAGGAAACACAAGGATTCAGAACTACAAAATAAAACAGGAAACACAAGGATTCAGAACTACAAAATAAAACAGGAAACACAAGGATTCAGAACTACAAAATAAAACAGGAAACACAAGGATTCAGAACTACAAAATAAAACAGGAAACACAAAGATTCGGAACTACATAATAAAACAGGAAACACAAGGAATCAGAACTACATAATAAAACAGGAAACACAAGGATTCAGAACTACAAAATAAAACAGGAAACACAAGGAGTCAGAACTACAAAATGAAACAGGAAACACAAGGATTCAGAACTACAAAATAAAACAGGAAACACAAGGATTCAGAACTACAAAATAAAAAAGGAAACACAAGGATTCAGAACTACAAAATAAAACAGGAAACACAAGGATTCAGAACTACAAAATAAAACAGGAAACACAAGGATTCAGAACTACAAAATAAAACAAGAAACACAAGGATTCAGAACTACAAAATATAACAGGAAACACAAGGATTCAGAACTCCAAAGTAAAACAAGAAACACAAGGATTCAGAACTACAAAATGAAACAGGAAACACAAGGATTCAGAACTGCAAAATAAAACAGGAAACACAAGGATTCAGAACTACAAACTAAAACAAGAAACACAAGGATTCAGAACTACAAAATAAAACAGGAAACACAAGGATTCAGAACTACAAAATAAAACAGGAAACACAAGGATTCAGAACTACAAAATAAAACAGGAAACACAAGACTAGACTATGACAAGACACAACAAGACATGGATCACTAAACTCTCAAGAGAGACAAACGATAATTAATACAGAATAAACACGGTGGTGCGGTGGGTAGCACTGTTGCCCTGCAGTGTGAAGGTTCCTGGTTCAAGTCCCCGGTTGGGCAGGTTCCTTTCTGTGTGGAATTTGCATGTTCTCTCCGTGCATGGGTGGGATACTCCAGCTTCCTCCCAAAGTCCAGAAACATGCTCACCAGGTTAATTGGTCACTCTAAATTGCCGTAGGTGTGTGTGTGTGTGTGTGAATGGTTGTCTGACTCTCCATGTTTGCCCTGTGATAGTTTGGCGATCTGTCCAGGGTATACCCTGCCTTCCGCCCAAAGTCAGCTGGGATTGGCTCCAGCCCCCGTGACCCCAGAACGGGATAAGCAGTCAAGATAATGGATGGAACAAACTAAACTAACCAAACCATGACATGGATTCAGTTTCATCTATTATGCATGAATTAAACATATGAAAAATGTAACTCATACATTTGAGTTGGGGAAACTTCAAAATAAAAAAAAGAAAGAGAAAAAAATTGTATTTTATAATTTCCGTTATACACAAAAATTGTATTTCTGCTACTTAAAAACTCTTATGTGATCAGTTACCACAAACATTTTGAGTCATTTCAATTTATTCAGGTTTACAGTGTAAAATGTTGGATTATTTCAGCACTCAGTAACCAGGGATTGAGATTATAAGGATACATCATGGGTGTGTTAGAGGTAAAACATTCCTCGTGTTCTTTGAAGACATGATGCGATTTCTTCATCAAAGTCACCATGACCTCAGAGTGATAGTTATTATTTCACTACGAGGTTATCACACAACTTCCTGCTGTGCTGTGCAGTATAAACACAGACTCTTTTAAGTTCCTGAATAAACAACCAGTGCTGTCAATGTCTGGAGGACATCATGCTCATTGTGTTGTTCTCCACAGAAGTGGATTTTTTCAGAATCCAGGGGTAGATCTGGAGCGAGATCAGAGACAGACTGAACTTCTCCGTGGACCTGACTGGCACTGATGGAGGAATCTTTTAAACAGATGATGATCTGTATCCACTGATCTAATAACCAACATGATGTCAGAAATTAAACAACTGTGCCGTGCCGTGCAGGACAGCTTGCACTTGGAAACGTTTTGGTTTGAAAACACGTTTCCCAGATTTATGCCAACATTTTGCAATCTTTGGAGAATACTCACCAGACTGTGAGCTCTGACTGTTGCCATGTGTCATCAGGCTTCCTCAAGCTCTAATATTTTTCTCAGCTCATATGATCATATCAGCATTAAGAAGAAAATGTGTTCTGTTCAGATATAACACGTTCAATAATCAAATGCGATGAACATAAAGAATCATCTGCTGTAATGTGAGGCATATTTACGTTGACAAAAATGGAAATGAAGATGATTATTTCATCCCAACACCTTCTGCAGGGCTGATGATTAATGGGACAGACATTCCTGTTTGGATGGAGAACTCACCTGACAAAACACATTAATAACAAGGCCTGCTTTACATTCTCTTCCTGCCTGCATGGAGCTATCAGTCCAAGAGCAGGGAAGCATTTGTCTGCATGCAAAATGGTCTCATCAAAATATATAGAGATAAAAAAACAGGAAGCTGCATCATGGAAACACATACTCTGTGTTTACCAAAGTGCAAACGGGCGACTCATTTCATTCCATCAGAGGCATCCGTGTCTTTTGTTTTGTCGGTGATTAATAGAACAGACGTTTCATTTCGGAAGGGAATGTGCCTGACAACACACGGGCAATATTCAGAGCTGCTTTACATTCTGTCCACAGTGCTATCAGTGGAAGTGCAGGAAGAAACATTTGACTGCATGCAAACTGGCTGGAGATTTTCAATTTAAGACTAAACATCAAAACCAATTTTCAGGGAAGGCTTGAGCCACTGCAACCTCAACCTGAGTCTGGTTTCATCACGTCTGGACATTCATATCTCAATCTTTCCAAACTGAATCGCTCCATTCTATAACATGTATGCATTTGTTGGTTTTATTACCATATTCATGAATTTTCTTGTATCTTTTGTGCCTGTAGCTCCAAGCAGAGACTCAATATAAAGGAAATACACAGGCAGCAGGATGATAAACACATATCAGCTTCATTTCTATCATTTATTCTGAATTAAAAGGACTGTAATCATAAACACGTTGGATTTAGCAAATGATGAGTGTAGCTTTAACATCAACTTATTGTTTCTATTGAATCACCTAAATATATGTTGGACATAAAAATCATTCAAGTCAACTCATCAAGTTTTCTTTAACTAACCAGCTTAGCTTACCTCAAGGTATTCATCATTGATACACATTAAAGCTGGGGTTGGTAGTCAGATTTAGATCCACTTTTTGTTCTACTGGTTTAAATGATCTTTATGTCCTGATGGTAATCAATACATAATGTGTTCTTAAAAAATAGGTAAAAAAAGCTGCTATCTACAGCCAGAGTAAACCTGGAAAACACCAACCAATCCCTGCCATCAGGAGCCAAATGATGAAACCAATCAAATCCCATCCTGCCGTTCTGCCCGCCTCCTGCAGAGCGTACATTTCATGTTTGTTTGTGTTTTTAACTTTCACTAGGAGAATGTTTTGATGTTTTCTTACCGCTGAGTGAGACATGAGTTGACGTAGTGCAAAACACAAACTATGTGCTGAGGACCAGTTTTGAATCAGTCACCATCACATGGTTGTGAATCAGCGGCGCTCGTGCATGTGAGCGGGGGCATCGTTTTGGAGGAGCTCTGAGGGGAGGGGGGAGGGGAAATGCTACATTCAAATTCATGCTTGTTTTCTGTGACTACCAACCCCAGATTTGATATCCAAATAGAGATGAGTCATGAAGTGATGCAATAATAAAGGGATAATGTTTGGTGAATGGGTGGATCTGCCTTTTACGGCCCAATTCCACCAGATCCGTGACCGGTCCGTCTCAGATTCGTCACAGCACCGGATCGGATTTCGGTTTCTATTCTAGTCAATGTGTTAACTTCCACTGGATCCACTCCATAGTGTTCCGGCTGCGTCTCTGATCCGGCAGGTCCGAGTCCTCCGGATCAGATACACAAGACTTCTATTCTTGCTGGATGCCGGAGCACGACGCATCAATCTCAACAGAGCAGATGGAGCGGGACAGGAAGTCAGGTTTCACCAAAACAAAATGAAAACATCCGGTTAATTTTCAGAATAAAACACTCTGTGTTATCACCAGATCGTATTTCACTTAACTACAACAACAAACCAAAGTCATGATGAGCGGAGCCAGGCCTGGAGTCAACAGGTCAGAGGTTTTCAGAGGACCAGAAAGACAACATGGATGAGGAGAGGAGGAGGAGGAGAATCCTTGATTCAGGGATTGCCGCGGGAAAACCTCAGTCACATGACTCCAGCTGTCCGGAGGTCCTGCTTCGTGCTGAGTTCTGAAAACACAACCGGTGGGTGTTGATGTGTTTGTATAATACCGCTCATCACTCAGCCAACAACTGAAGTCTTAAAGAAGTTGACAGCAGATAATAATTTAAGGATGATTTTATGGATTTAAATAATATTAATCTACACAGCTAAAGAAACAATCCATCTGTTCCAAGGTCACTACACTGCCTTGGCTGCAGTTTTTTATCAGCCTCCTTGTGGGATGAATTAAATTAATGAAACTGAACATTTGAAATCACAGTTTAAACATTAGCCTGATTATTTTTTATAATCTGCATTAAACTGTTTACTGCATGTAATGTTAGACCAGGTGAACAGGACCGCTGCAGGAGTACGTTGACTTTAGTGTCCTCATTCAGCTCTCCTCCTCCTCAGAGCTTTGCAGCTGATGCACCTTTAAACATACATGAGGCTGCTGCTCTCACATCTGTTATCTCCCAACTCTCAAGACCAGCATGAGACAGAGAATTATGTTTACAACAAGGTTTACCAATGCTGGCAGAATGAATGTGTTCTGCCACAGTGTCAACAGGCAGTGGTGAAATGTTTTGCCGTTAAGAATGAATCACAGGGTTTTATCAATCATGTTAAAGTATTTAATACACATAGGCATGGTTATTTATAACATATAGTGCATTATGTAATGATTAGTATATTAAGTTACATCTTGAGAAGTTCATATTCGTATGATCATTTATTCACAGCTGCAGGTTGAGAGGTTGAGCAGCTTCAAAGCTCACAGATTCAAAACCTCTGAGACAGAAAGCTTTAAGAGTCACACAGTTTTCATAAGTTTGACTGGAAGACTCCAACAACTGGTCATTTATATTCACCATCTATCTGGGCCAATCATCCAGGGCCCGTATGCACGTTCAGCCATTAGCTATGAAAACGGGCCGTTTGTACTAAAGGTGAAAAATAGATGGATTAGCGGTCTGCATGAGTCAGGTTAACACCCCAACAAAGCATTACATTTAATGGAGGTAGACCCACCATTACAGGTGCTAACAGCAGGATTACCTCACCTGTTAGGCTGTTTAAAGGATGAAGGACATTGTGCTTATGTGTTACTGTTTAAGACCAAATATGTGAAGACAACAGATATTTAGGGATCGAACGAATCCTTTGGAAAAGTATGAAGATGATGAAATAAACAGCAAATTTAGATTTAGGAGACGCAACATAATTCTTAGGTAACCTACGAGCAATACCGTGAAGTGAATCCTTCTCAAACAACTCCATTAACAAGTCCTCATCCTTCAATGGGGGGACAGGTGGTCCTCCACCTGGACCACGTTGGTGGCGGTGCTTGTTGCTGAAAGCTGCTTTCATGTTACTTATTTTATTTTGTAGGTCTTCTTCTGTGTGCTCAGAAACACCACACACATTTACCCGGTTCAAGATCTGAAGCCAAACTTTCCCTTTCTCCTTGTTTGTTATCTTTGACTTTGATTGACTTGCTGATAACAGCTGTTTGTTCATTCTAGATTCTTCTAATCAAATGTCCATTTCTTCTTCCTCTGAAACATTGTTTCTTCTTGATCTTCTCTCAGTCACAGCGGTACCGCTCACCATGTTTACTGTTGTTTATGCGTAGTAGGCATGCACAGTTTGAATTTGTTGGATAGGTGTTTTCAGGAGGTTCTCTGGACATATGATGTTTTGCACCAGCCTCGCTTTCATGGCGCAATGAGTATATCAACTAGGGATGCTCTGATCGATCGGCCACCGATCATTATCGGCTGATTTTTGTGAAAAAGTATGTGATCGGCCAATCAATGCCTTCATTGGCGATCACAAAAAACCATCACCTGTGGCTCATACTTTGCAGCCTGCAGCCTGAAGAGGACCTGTGTGTAATGTGCCCCCTCCCCCTTTCCTTCACACTGCGCAGGCGCGCAGCGGCAAACCACAACAAACATGTCTGCCATGTGGAACTTTTACACAGTCTAAGAGTGATGTAAAGTTTGCATCCTGCAACACATGCGACGAAAAAATACCTCGCAGGGGAAGCACGTTAAAAAAGCCTCAACACAACCAATTTAATAAGACATTTAAAGAGCAAACACTTGGTGGAGTATGGTGAGTTTTTGAGACTCATGGCAGTGAATGAAAAGAAGACAGCCGGAGCAGCATCAGTCAGACGGCAGCTAACACAGCCCACGGTGGCAACACTCGCCTGTATGAGCGTGACAGTCAGAAGGCTAAGCAAATAACCCCAAAAATAATTGAATCAGGCGAGATGAGCCTTTCTCAGAGGTGGAAGACACCGGGTTCTGCTGACTGCTCTCTCACTTGGAGTCCCGCTACGTGCCACCGGGACGTAAATAATTCACAGACGTAGTGCTGCCAGAGCTCCACCAGACTGTGTACTCTCACATCAAACGTCTCCCTAAAGAGGGAATCCCATTCTCTGTAAGTTTCACGACTTTCAAACATTGCATATTCAGAAAGACAAACTTGTGAGATATATTGTCTTTTATTTATTTGACTTTCTGCACTATTTAGCCTGTTGAGAGCCTTAATGTTTCCAATCTGTTAAAGATTGGGTTACTGATAGCAGGTACATTTAAGTGTCTCTCAGTTGTCCTTCTGACTGAATAGTTGCTAACGTGCCTGCAACAGGTTTTTTTTGTATTTTTTCTCTTGAAGAAGTTAGTAAAAAGACGTTTTTCCTAAATTAAGATGATTTTATGGTTACATTTTTTCCCAGATGATGTAGCACTCACCATAACTAAATTGAAAAATGTACAGAAAATCCATGTGATCGGTATCGGTGATCGGCAATGATCGGCACTCATGGCTGATAGGTATAGGAATCGGCAGCATAAAATCTGATCGGAGCATCCCTATTAACCAAATTATTTGCAGTTGTGCATGCAGCTAATGCTACGGCAAAATGGTCCGTTCCATAATGGTACGTTAAGACTAATGGTCCCGTTTGTGTAATGGCTGGACGTGCATACGGGCCCTTGTCTTGTACAAAACATTAGCTGCTCTTTGTCTTACAATCAGCAAAATGCACACCTTATATCGTAAACATAAATAAAGTACCAAACAGCGAGTGAAAATGAATAAATGTCTGCAACTTTCTCTTTTTGCTCTCTCTCATCAAAGTGAAAACTGAAAATGCAGCACTGGTGTTTTGTTCCCCTTGAACTTGTTATTTCATCATGAGACTGACTGATTGTTGATCTCAGGAAGCATGGCAGGCAGTCTACTTAAAAGATCTGCTGCTCAGTCTCTGGCTTTCAGTCCACATACTGAGGTGTTCTCATCAAAAACCCTGGACCCCAGATTGTACATGAGGTCCTGTTCCAGTATCTATTCATTTAAAATCATTTCAGAGGTTGTCTGCTATCTTTGATCCATGATTTTTAAAATCATCTCCACACACAGAGATCTTCTGATAATATTAGTCCCATGTGAATCATCATCTTTGAGATTCAGGGACCCAACCTTTAATCAGGAAATCTAAATTGAAGTTTTGACCACATTTAGGGCACATTTAAAAGGCTCATCTGGTGACGCAGCGTGGACAACCATTAGCAGGAAGAGCAAACTAATCCATCAGAAAGATGAAATCACAACATGATCAGTTTGATGCAGGCACAGCAGCATGCAGCGAGGAGTGCTCTCCATCCTTCATCTTGATATACAGAGGATAACTGAGTAGATACTGTTCTTACCCTGTTGGAATGAAAAACAGACACACAGTGTCAGAGTTTGAATCACTTGAGGTCAACACCACTCCACTGTGAACACGGCTAGAGGCTGCTTCATTGCTGTGTAAGCAGGTGTAAATGTGGATTCAATCACAATCTGATGAGCAGGCACCTTAAAGGTCCGCCTCCATCATCGCTGAATGACTGTGTTTAATGTCTGAGTGCTGACATGTAGTGTGAGGCATTTGGAGATATGAAAAGCAGTAAATAAATACATTCCACCACCCGCTCATCATTCAGCCTTCAGCACAGCGCCCATGGCCTTCTGAATTAGCATATTTATTATTATTAATATACTTTAAATCAATGTTGAGACATACAGCACGAGGATTATACCTTAAAAAACATTAATTAAAACTGTGATTATAGATTTGTAATAAACCATAATCCTCTCTGAGCCTCTGATGGGCCAGTTCATACAAACTGATGCTGTGAGAGTGAGCATCACTCACAGCAGACAGACTCATTTAAATTCGGAGGAGATGCCAAAATGATACCAAACATGATATAATGGATTTTGAGTTGTTACATGTTTTCCCTGAAATGGTGCAGCCATAAAAAGTCTAAAGGCTGGTTTATACTTCTGCATCGCCCCTACGCAGCAGAGGCGGACGTGGACATGAGCACCACATACTTGTGCGTCGATGTGTCCGTGTCACGCAGCAATTCTCCTCCGAAACACTAGAGGGCAGTGCGGTCTCTCTGATAGCTGGTCGCCTGCTTCCGGCCCCGCTACGATCTCTGTTTACTTTCCCACAGAGATTCAGAGCGTGTTCTGTTAATCTACAGCTGATACATGTTGCTGTTTATCATACAGACATGATTACATGAAGAATAGAGAGGAGGAGATGAAATACACGGATGCTGAGCAGGGATCCCTGAAGTGCTGTAAATGCGGGAAACACAATGCAGTCAAGCGGACCAATCACAGGGCTTGCGGTTCGGTCGATTCTATGGGTAGTTACATTTTGGAGGAGGTGCACGTCAATTAAGTGCATAGGCCTCTGTGTACAGTCATGGCCAAAAGTTTTGAGAATGACACAAATATTAAATTTTCACAAAGTCTGCTGCTTCAGGGTTTTCAGATGTTTCTATGGTATAATGAAATACAATTAGAAGCATTTCAGAAGTATCAAAAGCTTTTATTGAGAATTACACAGAATTCATGCAATAAGTCAATATTTGCAGTGTTGACCCTTCTTTTTCAAGACCTCTGCAATTCTCCCTGGCATGCTGTTAATCAACTTCTGGACCAAATCCTGACTGATGGCAGTCCATTCTTGCATAATCAATGCTTGGAGTTTGTCAGAATTTGTGGGGTTTTGATTGTCCACCCGCCTCTTGAGGATTGACCACAAGTTCTCAATGGGATTAAGATCTGGGGAGTTTCCTGGCCAAGGGCCCAAAATCTTAATGTTTTGTTCCCCGATCCATTTTGTTATGACTTTTGCTTTATGGCAAGGTGCTCCATCATGCTGGAAAAGGCATTCTTCATCACCAAACTGCCCTTGGATGGTTGGGAGAAGTTGCTCTCGGAGGACGTTCTGGTACCATTCTTTATTCATGGCTGTGTTTTTAGGCAAGAGTGTGAGAGAGCCCACTCCCTCGACCGAAAAGCAACCCCACACATGAATGGTCTCAGGATGCTTCACTGTTGGCAAGAGACAGGACTGATGGTAGCGCTCACCTCGTCTTCTCCGAACAAGCCTTCCTCCAGATGCCCCAAACAATGGGAAAGGGGATTCATCAGAGAAAATGACTTTACCCCAGTCCTCAGCAGTCCAGTCCCTGTACCTTCTGCAGAATATCAGTCTGTCCCTGATGTTTTTACTGGAGAGAAGTGGCTTCTTTGCTGCCCTCCTTGACACCAGGCCTTCCTCCAAAAGTCTTCGCCTCACTGTGCGTGCAGATGCACTCACACCTGCCTGCTGCCATTCCTGAACAAGCTCTGCACTGGTGGTGGCCCGATCCCGCAGCTGTAACACCTTCAGGAGACGGTCCTGGCGCTTGCTGGACTTTCTTGGGCGCCCTGGAGCCTGTTTGGCAACAATTGAACCTCTCTCCTTGAAGTTCTTGATAATTCGATAGACGGTTGACTGAGGTGCAATCTTACTCGCTGCTATAAACTTCCCTGTTAGGCCCTTTTTGTGCAATGCAATGATGGCTGCACGTGTTTCCTTGCAGGTAACCATGGCTAACAGATGAGGAACAATGGTGTCATGCACCATCTTCCTTTTAAAGTGTCCAGTCACTCAATCATGACAGATTGATCGCCAGCCTTGTCCTCATCAACACCCACACCTGTGTTAATGTGTGTGACACCTGTGTGTCATTGAAATGATGTTAGCTGGTCCTTTTGTGGCAGGGCTGAAATGCAGTGGAAATGTGTTTTTGGTGATAAAGTTCATTTTCAAGGCAAAGAGGGACTTTGCAATTAATTGCAGTTGAGCTGATCACTCCTCATAACATTCTGGAGTATATGCAAATTGCCATTATAAAAACTGAAACAGCAGACTTTGTGAAAATTAATAGATGTGTCATTCTCGAGACTTTTGGCCATGACTGTAGGTACGGGAGCTACGCGGACCTCCGGCGTAGGCTACACCGTGATTGGTCTGTGATTGGTCCACTCGGTGGCATTGTATATCCTGCATTTACATAACTTCTGAGATCCCCACTCATCAGCCGTGTATTTCATCTCCTCCTCTCTATTCTTCATGTAATCATGTCTGTATGATAAACAGCAACATGTATCAGCTGTAGATTAAAAAATCACACTCTGAATCTCTGTGGAAAAGGAAACAGATCGTAGCGGGGCTGGAAGCAGGTAACCACACTGCCCTACTATTAGTAAATAAAACTAAAATAAACAGTTAAAATTGATAAAATAATAAAACAACATTAAAATCAATATAATAAGCAAAGCAAAGTAATACAATTGTTAAACCCAACATAGAAGCCAGACTGAATAAGTACGTTTTTAGTTTGCGTTTAAAAGTACAGAATACAGAGTATGTTTCAGACAAAATGAAACTACCTCAGGGAAGAAGAGGAAGACTTTAAAATCAGAGCGAGAGGTACTCTGAGTTATGGAGTGCAGGATCTTCACAGACTGCAGTGCTCTCTGCTTGTGTTCAGTGACACCAGCCTGAAGTGAACAAAGCAGGCTCACAGGGAGGTAACACACCGGGGAAACAACGGCAGGTACGGCAGTGAAGGACGCCACAAACAAGGAGCTGCAGCAATCAGTGGAAGTGCAATGAGTGAATGTCAGCTTGGGCTGATCATACGGTTTTCACGCTAATAAGATTAGAGGTGTAATAAACTGCTGAGCGAGGGCAAATGAGTAAATGTCAATTACAGTTAATAACAGTAAACCTAAGAGCAACAAGGACATAACAGAAGCAAGGGATGGTGTTAAAGGAGGGCTCAGTGATGAATATCTGGGATTACTACAGGAGGACTACCTCACTGAAAGCAGTTCTTTCTCCTCGTGACAACCTTTAATAGCAGAGAGGAAAAAATAAAGACATGAAGACAGCAGGAACACCTAAATGCTTATCATGTGTGCTGTGAAAGGTCAGATACATCAGGTATTCTGGTTCTGTTTCCAGTCTTTGAGCTGATACAGGAGACACTTGTTGCGTTCAGCTGAGTCCTGCTGAAGGTCTATTTGTAGTTAGCATCATGTCCTGCTTTTAATGTTTGATTATGAAGGCCAGTGGATATTTAGTCACCCAACTACTCCTGTTATATACATCAATCCATCAATCTTTATTTGTATAGCGCCAAATCACAACAAACGTTATCTCAAGACTCTTTTAGAAACAGAGCAGGTCTAGACCACTCTATGTCAAATTATGAACAGAGACCCAACACCAAGACAGGATAAGACTCAGTCTTAATCCACCATGAGCATTGCACCTCACAGTATTTAGCTAGTTACAGCAGAGAGGAAAAACTTCCTTTAACAGGCAGAAACCTCGAACAGGACCAGACTCATGTTAGACACACATCTGCATCGACTGAGTTGGGTCTGGAAAGAGGGATAGAGGAGAATAAGAGAGAGAGGGAGCGCTGATAGTGATGAGACGAGTAGTAGTAGCTATTGCTGCTGGAGTCCAGCACGTCCGTATCAGCTGGAGTCTGGAACGTCCACAGCAGGAGGAGGTCTACGGCAGCTCAGAGGAACCTACGAGACAAGGGAGCTCAGGGACTCCAGAAAGGTCTATGGTTAGTAACTTTAATGGGACAGGCAGAGTTAAAGTAAGTGATGAGGGGGTTGGGGGGAGGGTGAGATAGGATCCTAGTGTGTCAGTGCACCAGTTCCCCCGGCAGTCTAAGCCTATAGCAGCATAACTAAGAGCTGGTCCAAGCCTGATCCAGCTCTAACTATAAGCTTTATCAAAAAGGAAAGTTTGAAGCCTACTCTTAAAATCAATCAAGCTTTATTTATATAGCACCTTTCATACAAATAAAATGCAACCCAAAGTGCTTTACAGCGATTGAAAACAAGAAAGAAGCAGAAATGAAACAATGCTGAGACATTTTAGTGGAAGATAATAATAATGATAATAATAAAACTAATAAAAATACAAATTAAAAATAAGAACAACTTAAAAATAAAATAAAATAGAGACCAATGCACACCAAAATAAAATATGTGTAATTAAAATAAGTTAAAGCATCAAAATTAAGAAATAAAAATAGTTAAAATAAATATTTAAAAGGTAAGGATAAGAGTTGAAAAATAAAACTAAGGCTGAAAAATATCAATAAAACTGAGTAGATAAATAAAATTAAATAAATGAATGAATAAATACATAAAAATAGAATAAGATAACAGTTAAAATTACTAAAATAATAAAGCAACATTTAAATCAATATTATAGTAAAAGGTAGGTAATAAAATTGTTAAACCCTACATAAAAGCCAGACTGAATAAATACGTTTTTAGTTTACGTTTAAAAGTCTCAATATCTCCATCAGCTCCTCTCAGATCCTCCGGCAGGCTGTTCCATAGTTTGGGAGCGTAGTGGCTGAAAGCAGCGTCACCAAATGTTTTAGTTCTGCTCTTAGGAACAGCTAAAAGAGAGGAGCCGGAGGATCTGAGAGACCTACGTGTGGAGAGGGTGTCTGCCTCACGGACCCTGACTGGTAGATGATTCCAAAGGAGAGGGGCCTGATAACTGAAGGTTCTACCTCCCATACTACTTTTAGAGACTTTAGTTACAACCAAGCGTGCCAGATACGACCCTGGTGGTGAGGCTTTCAGCAGTGTGACTGCCCCCTGGTGGCTGGCTGCAGTATAGGTAAAAAAATCCATCTCCCCCATACATTTGAATTGGGGAGCAGTCAAACTTTAAAAAATAAATACACATGGTACGAATGTTTCTCACATCCGTATGCTGTGGTTATATGTAGTTAGTATTTGACAGTTTTGTGTCCAAGGCCTCTTTTTTCTGAAAAGTTTCTTTTTCGTTAGTTATTAGAGTTTAAAAAACGGGGTTTTACTTCCTGGTTTCCTTTGATTCACAGCCGCCGTAGAGAGGAACTTCAAAGGGCACACAGCGTCTTGTGACGTTACGCTGTAGGGCGGAGCTTATTACAAAGGCTTCCCAGGCTCTGGCTGCACAATGGCTGCACCCAGGAGCAGGATTTTTTGGCTTCAGAACTGTACAACGGGAAGAGGCGGAGCAACGCTGTCCATTTTTATTTACAGTCTATGGGTACAACCAGCAGACTTATGAAGGCACAGTAGATACTCTGTCAGTCAACTCCAAATCTAAATCTATACTTCATTTTGTCAGATAATGAATAACGAATGCTGTGAGTGTTCCATTCAATCATCCGTATCACCCCCATCATGCCTGTGTCACCTGAAGCCCACAAATCTCGACTACAGAAAAACAACCAGCTCATAAATGATGTTTTCTTCAGATACAATAACACACAGTGAGTGTGGGCTGTGACTATTCACTGATTAGTGCATGTGTGGTAAACTGAAAACAGAAACACTCAGAGCCTGTTCATCATAATGAAGAGACACGTTATCCAGTGCAGTCTGAATTACCTCAGCGTGTTGCTGGCGCTGTCATTAGGATTGTTGCCAGACAAGCGTTAACATTTAGGTCAAATTACCACCGTGCATAATTAAAGCATCACAAAGCTGGCTGTTGTCTGTAAGTCTTGTTAGTTTTTCTTCATTTCATCAGAGCGCTGTGTAGAAGAAGAGGAGGCTTTGACACAGAGACAAAGCTGATAAGCATGATTTGTTTATTGTTGAGCTTAGGCGTCTTATGTTGGTTTAAAAATGCATCAATGAAAACTACCCCTTACTTTATCCTTCAACAAATTAACTAAGCTAGAGTCTCTGCATTTAAGGTGCATTTCCACCAAAAGTTCCAGGGTCTTTTAGCCCCCAGATCTACTGTACCCTGAACTAAAAGGTTCCTGTGCCCCCATTGTTGTCTGCGTTTCGACCGTGGGCTGAAGTCCTGGGTAGATTGTACAAATCAGGCCAGTGACGTATGGAGAAACAAAAAAGTAAATGCACTACACCACCAGACCAGTAGAGGGCAGTAAAACAAAGAGGAATGCCATTCATCACAGATGACACCATAGAAGCAGACGGACAGGCAGGTATCATTATAAGCAACACAACAGTTAGCCTGTTAGCATGAAGAGACTCAGCTGGTGCTCTTTTAGATGGTGCTATATTTCATCACAGATGGATTCACTGAATCAACACGTGAGAGGAGATAAGAGCGAGTAGCAAAGACGTTTCAACACGCCTTTAAAATCCTTTTGAACTCAAAAAGCCGTGGCAGAGATCGGCCGGTGTTTTGGTTTAAACAGCGACCCTGTTAACTGGAGACTTTCAGCCGGATGCATCCCTCATAAACGTCTTTAGACGATCATTAAATATCTGATGAGGATATTTTGAAATCTTAATAAAAACTAAACTAGTTTGCATTCCCAGGAACTCCCTCTGTGTTTCAACAGCTGTGTAAACTCCACAAACACTGACACGTTCAGCTGAAGGTCTCCAGTTTACAGGGTCACTTTTAAAACTGGAACACCGGGAGGAGAGACGCATTCACGGTGGGCTGAGAGAAGACTACTGTTACAAGCTGCTAAATCAAGAGAATCACAGCTTCTTCTTTTGAAAAGTACACACACATACAAAAAAGATAGAACAAATAAAAACTAATGAAAGAAAGAGAAATCAAGTGAATCACAGATGTGTGTGATGTTATTGTGGACGGAGGGAGGAATAAAAACACTGTGGTTAATCTACCAATCAGACACGTTCAGCATTGCAGGCCCTGACCCCCGAAATTCCCGGGACCTTTGAAGAGTACTACCCCTCAAGCAGGGGCTTTTTAGGGGGAGAGATTATCTACCCCTGAACTAAATTTAGACCCTGGGTCCACCCGTCGTAAAACACCGTTAGCTTTAATGTGAATAAAACAACAGCGCATGGTCACTTTGGGATGTCAGTGCTGGATGGAAAGTAGATGTTTTCTCTGTGAGGATGCTAGTCACATCCACAAATCAGGACATGTAAACATCAAGAGCTAGAAAAGCACACTATGCCAGTTTAAATAGAGTTAAATAAAACATGGCTGCCGGGCAAAAATAAAACCTCTCACCTTCAAAATGTGAGGAGCTGAGTAAACAGCTGCATCATGGATCTCTGCAGATCAGGTCCTCTTTATTTGTTTCATAAAACCAGGGGGTCACACTACATGAAGCACACAATACACAATACCCACCTTTTATCTAATGCCATACATCAGAGAGTCAGTATCACTGTGTTTGTTTTCTGAGGACAGGCTTTAGGACCGTCCTGAATCCTGAGAGGAGACCTCGCCCTGCTTTTTCATTCTCTCAGTACCCGAGGAATCCTCTTTATGTGCTCGAGTGAGAATCATAACCATGCCTCCCTTTATTATCAATATAAAGCACTGACTGGAAGTCAATATCTGTGAAATGAAACACTCTCCACTAAAGCCACAGACTAAAGCATGACATCTCAAAGATGTGATGCCATCAAATGTAAAACCCCAAGCTTTCTTCATGTTGGATTCTCTGAGTGATGGAGGGATATTTCACAGGAAGTCCCGCTGGGTTTCTTCTGTGGAGCCTCAAACATCTCCTCTTTATTGATCCTCTCTGGTGCGTTTCAAATATTCAATGTTGATGACAGCAAGGATTCATTTGATTCACTTTGGCTGTGCACATTAAGAACTTCTGTATTTTTACATGAAGAGATCTCCTCTGTGTCTTAAAGAGACGGCTTCTCTTCACTCTACATGTGAACGTCCCTTCTTAAAGGTCACGTACTTTAAACTGAATTAACTGCACCGCCTTCTTTTTTATTTCATGAGGCTGGTGTATCAATTGGGTACACTGATGCAGGAGGTGCATCATCCAATCAAGTTAATGCATGCACACAACCTAAATAACCTTACATAATGCTGTGTTTGAGCTATTCTAATAAAGACAGAAGACAAATACAAATTCTAACTGGTTTTAACGTCCTCTCTTCTCTCCTCTGGCTTCCTCTGCGTTTTAGATTTTCAGATTTTACTGACCACTTTTAAAGCTCGGATTGATCCCGCCCCGAACTACATTGCAGAAATCCCAACAAACTAAGAGCCATCTTGCGGCCTGAGATCCTCAGTTGGGGCATTTTTGGTCGTTCCAAAGTCGAGGCTCAAATCCAAAGGGGATCAAGCTTTCTCCATCAGAGCCCCTCGACTTTGGAACGACCTCCCTGAGGAGATAAGGCTCACAGAGTCAGTGATATCTTTTAAATCTCTTCTTAAAACACATTTTGTCTACACTGACATCCGTCTTGTTTTTAAAGGGTTAAATGGGCTTGCCCCTCCATCATTGATCA
Source organism: Notolabrus celidotus (assembly GCF_009762535.1). Taxonomy (NCBI): domain Eukaryota; kingdom Metazoa; phylum Chordata; class Actinopteri; order Labriformes; family Labridae; genus Notolabrus; species Notolabrus celidotus. The sequence continues at coordinate 1,819,520 of NC_048287.1, read as the reverse complement.
AATTTATCAAAAAGAAAAACATAATATGATAAACACTCAAGCACAAACAAGAGGAGACTGTGATGTACCAAGACGTAAAACCACATTCAGCCAAATGGTCTGTCAGAGGCACACAGTCCTGGAACAAACTACCAGCTCACATTAAGGAGCTTGAGAACTACTGTACCTTTAAAAAATCACTTAAACATTAAAAACAAACCAGTCATGAACTCATGAATAATCTGTTTTCTCACTTGATGCCCTTTCCCGGGGCTTCGGCCTCACCTTCCATCCTGTTTTTATAGTCACTAAAGTGTATGTTGATATGTAAAATGTGTTTGTAAGTCAGTTGGTGTAGTGTCCTGTTAGCTGTCTTGTGACATCCTGTAGTTTTAAAACTTGTTGTTTTATGTTTAATGTGAGTACCTGCCTTAGGACTATGGAGGAAATATAGCTATTGTGCTAACTCCGGCATAGTTACATTGAGGCATACTGTTGAAATGTTGATTAATGTGCATTGTCCTAATCAAATAAACTCAAATTAAATTAGATTTTTACAGACTTGCTTTTACATGAATTCATCCTTTTAACTGCTTTCACTTCTATTTTATTATTATTTTCAGTTTTGATCCAACTAATTAATTGGTTTAGAATTTATTTGATTATTTATTGTTGTTGTTGTTAATAATTTTTTTTATTTTATTTTAATGTTCCGAACTTATCCTTTTCACTTTTTTGTAATTAACCCGATGTGATGTTGTCCTCTTATTCTGAAAACCTCTTTTATTGTCCTTTTAATGCTTATATTTACTTACCCATTTTTATTTATTCATTCATTTGTTTATTTATTTATTTATTTGTATTAATATATATATTTTTAATTTACTCATCCATTTGTATTTTTTATGTTTTATTTATTTATTTATTTTTTTAAATTATTATAACTATTATTTACTATTATCCATGTGTATTTTCTTTTAAATGTACTTATCTATTTATATTTTTTATTTATTTTATTTATCCATCTTTGAAAACCCTCTTAAACAATGATTTTATTATTTATTGTCTCACCTCTTCATTCTGTTTAATGTATGTGTATTCTTTCTAACCTCACGTTGTATTCGGTTTTGCATCGTTTAAATTCCTCCTCCCTGTCTGTCAAAAGGTTTACTTTGTAATTCCAACCATGCTTTGTTTGTCAAAGCACTTTGTAAACATTTGTTTTTAAAGATGCAATATAAATAAAGTTATTATTATTATAAATTTGATTCTCTCAGTATTTCACTAACAGCAGAAACAACATGCCCTTACCAATGCAGCAGCATGTTTGTAAGGTTGAGTGTCTAAGTGACTCATTGAGGCTCCACATGAAGAGTGGAGCCACAGTGTTTTTGAGGTTTTTGGCACTTAGTGCAAAAGAGGGTGCTTTTATGCCCTCCCTTTTCTGCCTGCAACAAGAGGGTAATAGTGTTTTATGTACTGGTGTAATATAAGAAGGTTATCTGCAGCACGTAAAACAGGCTCATTTGTGTGCTTTGTGGTTTATGAGAGATTTCAGCGCCCAAGCTGTGCATTTAATTTCTCTCTGTGCATGTTTAACCTTGTGCTTGTGAAGCTTTTACCATTAATATTACAACATTCACTCCAGTGTCGGGCCATATAAGTGGGAGTGAAATTGCTGTCATGACTTTGAGGTAAAAATGACGAAGCTGCTTATTCAGACATGACATGTTGAATCACCGTCACATTAATGTAATGAGGGGCATGTCTGTGTCAAGTGTCAAGGTTACCTCCTTCCAGTTAACTCTCACTGCGAGGCTGCGTTCATCTCCGTGAGCACACTCTCCTTGTACAGCAGAAAAACCTTTCTCAAGCATATAACACATGGAGCCCTTGAAACGGCAGAATTTTTGATTTCTCAAACGCTCACAAGAGGCAAGCTGGAGAGGAAAACAATTTCCACACAACAAAAACTGAAAACACTTTACAGTAAATACACCCTGCAAAGTTGATGACTTCTCAAAAGTGAAGATTAGGGTGAAAATCACAGCTCACACACTGCTGCCTTCCACCCCCTTCCTTTCTCTCTCTCTCTCCCCCTCCTCTGAAGTGTGAACAGACGCTTTGCTGTCTCAGCTTAGCAAACTTTGATCAGTGCAGGGTTGCCAAGCTTCAGTCAGACAAGGTCAGAGGAACGAGATGATGGCCGGTGTGTTGTCAGAAGTGGGGAGTTGCCACCTGTTTGAGAATATATTCTGCTTGCTCTGGCGTCTGCCTGGACCCCTGGTGCCAAAGGGCTTCAAACTGAGTGGAGTCAACAGCCTGCTTTAAAGAAGTAGGCTTCATTGAAGTGTCCATTACAGGAGTCCCCAGGTATCCTTGTCAAACGTGCTGCCTGAGACAATAACCAACCTTGGGGCTGTATGCAAATCCACATTCTGCTGTGAGTTATGGAGCAGTGAGTACCCGACAGGATCACTTCTAAGCCTTCCTGAGCGTTGGCCTGTGTCAGTGCTGCTGATAAACGGCTGTACAGTTTGTTTTTCTGCTCTGATAGCAAGAACAGAATCAACAGAAAGCTGTGCCGCTGTAGTCTTTCTCAGCCAGACCTAAACTCAATCCTCTTTGCTTCCCTCCAGGGTGGAATTTGAATGACCTGATCAATTTCTAATCAGGAAAAACCTGAAGCCGTTCTCTCGTTGTAATGGAGTTTCCCACAAATCTTGTGTATGGAGGGCTCCCTCAGAAATGATGCAGAGCAAAGGGCAGGTAGCCTGTTTTCTGTGTTCATTTTTCAGATTTTCTTCTCACTTGTGTGGCAATGATAGCACTTTATCGCTGACGTCAATCTGTGGTTTGCTAAATATAGCAGCGAGTGTGGAACCCTGCACACACCTGCATATCAGAATGAAACCCAGACCCTGTTTAAAGGCAGAGGTGGCCTTTTCATGTCGAAAATGGAACCCCGGGAGGTCTGCCTGCTTTGTCGGTCATGAAAAGCCAAGGTCTGAAAAACATTCCTCTGCTCATTTTTATTCTGGGAATTCTGTCAGCAGAAAGGTTTCTGCTGTTTGTATAGGCTGCACATAGCTCAGACATGGGCTGGAGAGATATTTCCAAACCCTGCCTGTCAGATTAAACCTCACAGCCGTGTCAGATAAAACCCTCAAGAGCCACATGTTATCATATGAACTGGTTATTCTGTACAAATGAAAGTCAGTGTTGTGTGTTTGCATGCTTTCTGCTCTCAGAAGCTTCATGCTTCTTTTTGCTATTTAAAGCCGAAGACAATTAAATGAAGAGGAAGAAGCTACTGTGTTGTCACCCTTGGGTTTGTCCTCTGTATGGCGTTATATTTGCACCGCAATTTTGAGCACAAAAAATGTTGTTTTTTTTTGCAAGAACTCAAAATTAGATTTTGTGAAAAAATTAGAATCAAGCAAAAAACAAAGAAATGTGCTACAATCATTATTTTTCATGCTTGCAGAATACACATACATATTAAACCTCTGTTGTAACAAGACAGCTGAGCCACAGACTGATTTAACCCCTGGATCTTGTAAAAATAGTATTTTAAAAGTAATATCATTGGACCAGTCCTGCAGATATATTATGTTTTGGTTCTCTAGAGGTAGAAGTGTTGATTCTGATGCTTATAGATACTCCAACGACAATACCACAGACTCTGACTTCACAATAAAGGTTGTATTTGAACTACACATGGCTGTTTGGGCTAGAGTTGTGAATCAGCATGATGGCTCATTGCAATGTGTGCGAACAACACCAGAACACAGTGATGCTATTTGGTCTGCAGCACAGTTAAACCTTTTACACATGCTCTGTGAGTTAGATTAGGTCTTTTGGGCTTATTTGCACAGGTTCAGCAAAAACTGCACGATCCTTTTGTGAATCAGACTCTGGTTATATGAAACCAGATGAGACAACAGGTCTTCACAGTACTTCAGGGAACAGTGTCCTGATGAGTTTGCGACCTCAGAAGACTACTTTCAAGTCTTCTTCAATACAGCATGGTGCTCATTTAGAAGCAGAACAATAACAGGATATACCTGATTGATGTTGTAAACCAGGACAGACTCAAAGCAATGTGTATTAACCCTTCTCTTCAAATATGTTGATTCAGGTGTCATATATTAAAAAAGCAAGATGGCGGCAGCTGAAGTTGGGTGCGCATGCTTCATAGGTATGGCGTTATATTTGTGCCACAATTTTCAATCAGTCCATCCACCCTCTGATGACCAAGGAGAACAGCGTCCTCCAGCTGTGGATAGCAGCTTTATTTTTAACTCTTTTTTAAGAACACATTATGTATTGATTACCATCAGGACATAAAGATCATTTTAACCAGTATAACAAAAAGTGGATCTAAACCTGACTACCAACCCCAGCTTTAAGGCTGATTTATACTTCTGCATTGAAGCGACAGCATTGCCTACGCTGGAGGTCCGCGTAGCTCCTGTACCTACAAAGAGGCCTACTCAGCTGACGTGCACCTCCTCCAAAATGTAACTACGTGTTGAATCCAAGCGGCAACCTCCGGTCTAAAAATATGAGTCCAATGCTGAAGTGTTAAAAGCTGCAGTTCATCGAGGATCCGCTTGAGGCTGGCTCCGGAAGTACCGGAAGTCACATACACATGAATGGGGAAAAGACGATCTTTGCAGCATTAATAAACATGTTTACAGCCTGGTTCAAAAGATGAGTGTAATCTGAATAGCTAATTTCTCGATGTCCTCTCACTGTGAGGGGGGTGAATTTTTTTCTAATTTGGTAATTTAGAAGATATTGCGATTACTAGTCTTCCAATGAGAGGCACAGCTGCCTGCAGGAACACTGCAGCTGTTGGCTAGGAGGCTCAAAGCCCGCCTCTTTACGTCACACTGGCTCGACAGAAGCAATATGGCTGCCGCAGCCGATTGGTCTCAAAACAGCTCTTCAGAAACAGATGGATGACGTCACGGATCCTACGTCCATATTTTTTACAGTCTATGGTTGAATCTAAGACCGCAAGCCCTGTGATTGGTCCGCTCGGCTGCATTGTGTTTCCCGCATTTACAGGACTTCCAGGATCTCCGCTCATCGGCCGTGTATTTCATCTCCTCCTCTCTATTCTTCATGTAATCATGTCTGTATGATAAACAGCAACATGTATCAGCTGTAGATTAACAGAACACACTCTGAATCTCTGTGGAAAAGTAAACAGAGTTTGTAGCGGGGCCGGAAGCAGGCGACCGGCTATCAGAGAGACCACACTGCCCTCTAGTGTTTCGGAGGAGAATAGCTGTGAGACATGGACACATAGACGCACAAGTATGTGGGGCTCATGTCCACGTTGACCACTGCTGCATAGGGACGACGCAGAAGTATAAATCAGGCTTCAGACTTCTTTTTGCATCCAGTAGAGTCGCCCCCTGTTGGCCGTCAGAAAGAATGCAGCTTTGATGTTTGCTTCCATTTTCAAACTTATCCAATGCTTTAAGGTCTCTATCTTTGTCATGCTCCCAACACTTTTAGCTTTTTTTGTATCAAACAGTTACTTGACTACTTGAATTGACTTTTAACATTCTATTAAATTATATAAGAATCTACCCTCAGCATTTAGAGTCATTATAATCCACTAGTGAAAGAAACACCTCCAGTCCTGAGATTTTTTTATTTTTATTTTTTTTTTCGATTTATTTGTAAAGGGACCATGTACAATATTTAACATAAATGTCACCATCTGATGCATTGTACCAGAGTTAGCTTAAAGCTTGAAATGCATTGTGTCATCAAAAGAGCAAAACAACTTCAAACTGTTTCCCTTGTGCACAATATGTGGATGACTTGATAAACATTTAGTGGATCAATAACTGTGTAAGGTATTTTTCCAGTCTGTCGATGAATTGTGCTCTTGGACTTTCCTTTTATTTCAGTTAACAAAAGCTAGTTATCGACATGTTTTAACGTGGGGTTTGAGGGCGATTAGGGCCGCTGTCTCTTTGTTCCAGGAAAACGGTAATAATTTGCCCAATCCATCAAAACATTCGAGGTGTTTGATGATGGTGTTTTTAAGAGCTCGGGGACTGCAACACATCCTCTGTAATTTGGCAGAGAAAACAGATCCATAAACGACACACTGAAAATGAAAGACTGTCACTGAAAATAGTGGTGTGATATTACAGAGGCGTTTCATCAAGGACTATTACTGCTGCTAAATTACAATAATGATACTGAGCAGTGCACAATCTACCATCCCTGTGTCCTCAGAGTTAAACAGTATTAGAGGCAGACTGTTTTCCCCCTGTTTACTCTGTGTGTCACAAATATGTCCTTTTATTTGCCTTCCAGGTGGATCATTAAAGAATGACCGGCACATCAGTCACTGACCTCACAGAGTCAACGTCAGTTCATCTGGATGAGTCTGACTAACCAGGAGCCATCAAGCAGACTGGATCACGTCGTGGATTTACATCTCTAGGGTCCAGAGAATCTGAACAGAAAACATGTTGATGGATTGAGTGGACTTCTAATCCTGTGTTGTCTGAAATGAACAAGAGGGTGTGCAGTGGTATATTTGAGCTCCTGCACCATGTGCTCATCAGGGTTGTTTTTTCTCACACCTTCATGACTCCAGCATTATCATGATGCTATTTTTGTCTGTCGCACCTCCAAAGTTCCCAGCCAGCGGATTCTGACTGTGACAACATGTCTCTACCAAAGCGGAGAAAAATCAGGACTTTTGCTCTGCTGTTTTGTGTCATCACATTCACAATGTTCCTCTTCAGTTACACTTTCCGGGATCCCTCTCTCTACTTCTTCAAGAACGCTTTCCGCCTATCAGACAACTTTTTCTCCAAAGGGCTGTGTGCCTGTCGACAGTGCATGACAGAGCTGGAGGATGACCCTTGGTTTGCTGAGCGCTTCAATCAGTCCATCCACCCTCTGATGACCAGGGAGAACAGCGTCCTCTCCGATGAAACCTTCAAATGGTGGCAGGTAAGGTTCAGGGGAAGCTGTAGGGGGATTTGCTCTGCTATAGGAGACTGAGAAAATGCACATTCAGCTTCTGAGGGCAGATGAGGTGGTGAAAAGAGAAATCATGAATAAAGAACACAGAACACAGACTGCTTTAATGCTCCCAAGAACTGTTTGTTTTTGCCGCATTGATTGTTCCAAATCCAAGGGATCTTCAGCAGGATCAAGTTGTGAAGCAAACTCCCACGCACAATTTGTTCATATTACCAAGTGAGGAGGTGGATTTCTCTCACCATCTTTCCCACATGTATTTCAAAGAGCAGAGATGTGCTCCACCATAACTTAAATATATAGGTGATAACTGAAGAAATGCATTCATCTATATTTATTCATATATGATCAGGTGACTCTGAAAGCAAACATGCTCACACATAATGAAACATGTCACTCTTGATCATGTGCTTGGCCGCATTTATTCCTGTCTGAACCTCTAGGGGGGAAATATGATGTTTTTTTCATCTTCCACTTTTAACTGGTGTGCCTATACTTAACCTGCCTCACCAACATTTCCCACAATGCCTTTCTCCAGCTTCAGTTTGAAGGAACAGTTATTCTTCTTTAAGCGGGGTAGCATGAGATATAGTAAGTGTACTACCCACAGAGGATGCCGGTGAGCTCTGCCGCTTTGTTGAGACACTGCAATACAAGCCAGGCTACAAACAGCTGCAGACAAGGTCGACTCTACCAAGTGATACAGAACATTTTAAGAGACTTTGACCCAAACACTGATGCTGGTGTAAGTGTGCGCGCTATTCAGAGAATTTTCAGGGCTCTTCCTTACTTTGCTTTCAGAATAATACTAATAATAACTGTATTTATGTAGCACCTTTAAAAACAAATATTTACAAAGTGCTTTGACAAACAAAGCATGGCAGGATTATTGACAAAATAAACCATGAACAGACAGAGTGGAGGGTAGAAAATCTAACAATGCAAAAACGAAATACAACACAAATGTTTAACAGGAATAAATGAAACAGTGATGAGTGATGAGACAGCAGACCAATAGAATAGAATGTACTTCATTAATCCCAAAGGGAAATTCAGTTGTTTGGCAGATAAAATTATAAAAATCACATATTATTAATTAATAATTAATTAATTACTTATTAATTATCAATAAATCATTATTAAAGATGTTTTTAAATAAATATATAAATGAATAGATGAATAAAAAATAGAGAAATAAATAGATAAATGAATAGATAGATAGATAGATAGACTCCAGACTACACTGAGAGATTTTAACAGTCAACTCAAATCAAAGGTCACAAACCTGGGAGTGGTTTTAGATCCAGATTTTAATTTTAATGCTCATTTTAACAAGGTCGTAAGTACTTCATTTTATCATCTTAGAAATATTGCAAAAGTCAGACCTTTTTTAACACAGATAGATGCCGAAATTTTAATTCATGTTTTTATTACAAGCCGCATCGATTACTGTAACTCCCTTTTTACGGGCCTGCCCATAAAATCTCTCAGAAAGAAAGAAAGAAGAAGAAGAAAGGTACTTTATAGATCCCCAGGGGGGAAATTCAATTTTTTCACTCGTGCTATTTTGGACATGCTACACATACAGTTTTTTTGGTATATACATACAAATGCACACACATGCAGTGAGCATGCTTAGGGAGAGATGTCAGAGTGAGGATACTGCCGTCAACCAGCGCACCCCGAGCAGTTGGGGGTTCGGTGCCTTGCTCAAGGGCACCTCGGCAGTGCCCAGGCAGGTGAACCAGCACCTCTCCAGTCACCAGTCCACTTGCCAAACTTCGTCCATACTGGGACTCGAACCGGCGACCCTTCGGTTCCCAAGCCAAGTCACTATGGACTGAGCTACTGCCGCCCCCAAAAAAAAAATCAGGGGAGAGCCCGAACGCAGTCCCCCACTACCACAAATTATGCAGTCGAGATTCCCACATTTGGGGAATTCGCAGGGGTCAGCACAGCCGGAGTGCAATGGCTGAGCCTCGCCCTGGGTGAACCACCTTCTTGATCATGGTATCTCCCCTGCCAGGTAAGTATCCTTAAGTATAAAGCTGCAGCTTGTTCAGAACGCTGCAGCCAGAGTTTTAACAAGGAGAAAGAAAACTGACCACATAACTCCTCTTTAAAAAACTCTGCACTGGCTCCCTGTTTCTTTTAGAATTGATTTTAAAGTCCTTTTACTTGTTTTTAAAGCTCTTAACAGCCTTGCTCCTCCATACATTACTGATCTCCTGTCATTTTATGTTCCAGCTCGATCACTGAGGTCCTCGAATGCTTCCCTTTTAAATGTTCCTCGTGTGTCTCACACAGGCACCGGCACAGAGAGCTTTCTGTTTTTATGCCCCTAGGCTGTGGAACTCTTTGCCTCTGGACATGAGAACAGCGAGCTCTCTGGGTGTTTTTAAAAGTAAACTTAAGACTTACCTTTTTAATCTAGCTTTTAATGTGGAGTAATTTATTTTAGCCCTGGACTGCATTATCATTATCATTATTATTGTTTTATTATTTATTATTATTGTATTATTTTATTTATTATTATTATTTTTATCATTATTATCTAAACCATTGTTTTAACATGTATTTATTTATCTTATTTATTTATTGTGTTCATCTGATCTCGTTAACTCTACCTTATTTCTAACTTTTATTTCCACTCTTAATTATTTTATTAATTTTACTGTGTTGATTTTCTTTTCTTTTTTAAGTATTTCTTTTTTTTTAAATCATGCCTTCTATAATTTTACCATTACTGTTTTTTTCTTACTGTCTGTTACTCTGTGAAGCACTTTGGGCTACATGTTTTTATGTATGAAAGGTACTATATAAATAAAGTTGAGTTGAGTTGAGTTGAGATAGATAGATAGATAGATAGATAGATAGATAGATAGATAGATAGATAGATAGATAGATAGATAGATAGATAGATAGATAGATAGATAGATAGATAGATAGATAGATAGATAGATAGATAGATAGATAGATAGATAGATAGATAGATAGATAGATAATTAAATAAATAGATAGATAGATAGGTAAATAGATAAATAAATAAATGAATAGATAGATGAATAAATAAATATATTAATTCATAGATAAATGAATAAAGAGATAAATAAATAGATAGATAAATAAATAAATAAATAAATGAGTAAAAATAGATAAGAAAATAAAAGCGTTTAATGGACAATAAAAAGGTTTTCACAAGACGACATCACATCGGAGATAAAGAGAAAAAGAAATATTAAAACAATTGATAATCAAATAAAATTAAATCAGTTAATTAGTTTGATAAAAACTAAAGAAAATAATAACTAAAAATAAAAAGTGTTTAAAAGGATGAAGTTGTCAGGGTGTGCTCTCAACAGAGGGACCCAGGAGCTGAGACAGAGACAAATTGAAGAGTACAATCAATTTATTGTGGAGACAACTGAAGCAAAACAAAATATTCAGGAAGCCAGCTTCAAGACGCCACATAAAAGCAAGTCTGTTTTTGCACCATTCGCTGACAAACAGTAGGTGTTCTTCTGCCTGCAGTGTGTTTCATGAACCTCATGCAGTCCCATTTATAAAAGGATATATTTTTTAAGGTATAAACATGCAGATATCCCCTCTGAGTGAAAGAAGACCAGAATGTGATGATCTGTTTGTCTTTATATGTGTTTAGTGACATCATGGCATTGATGTAACACCACACATATCAGGTAGAGACACGTATTAAGACACTTTTAGTTGTCTTGTATTGTCTTGGGTGCTTTAACACCAGAGCTGTTGTTTTTCACACTTTTTGAAGCCATAAATTAAAGTATACTGTAACTGTGCCAGATCCAGCTCTGAAGCATGTGGTGAGGGAAGATTACTCTGAATAGGATTAATTTGAATTCATGATAGCAGACAGTGATGGTGAGATGAGGACATATGTGGTGTGATGTACGTGTTGAGATCCTGTCGAATAAGCCACTGAAACCATCAAAGAGCCTCTTCAACATGAGCATCAGGGATGTGTTAGGAAGACCAGAGAAGATATCAAACTGTTTCTTTTCTCATTTATTCAGGTGGTCCTTTGGAATTTAAACAATCAGAAGTGGGCCTTAAGAAGCCCTGGCCTCGTTAACTTGAGGCTTATACTAATGTTAATGTGTTGGTTTTGTCGGCTTAGCCTTAGACTGGTGATGTGGAATTTGTGAGACGTCGGTTTTTACAGGCCACATAAGATCTAACAAAACTTAAAGCCTCTGGGAACCCAAATCAACAAAAACTTTCCCCAGGACCGGTCCGCTAACTTTCCCCAGGACCGGTTCACTAACTTTCCCCAGGACCGGTCCACTAACTTTCCCCAGGACCGGTTCGCTAACTTTCCCCAGGACCGGTTCACTAACTTCATCCAGGACCGGTTCACTAACTTTCCCCAGGACCAGTTCGCTAACTTTTCCCAGGACCGGTTCACTAACTTTCCTCAGAACCGGTTCACTAACTTTCCCCAAGACCGGTCCACTAACTTTCCCCAGGACCGGTCCACTAACTTTCCCCAGGACCGGTTCGCTAACTTTCCCCAGGACCGGTTCACTAACTTTCCCCAGGACCGGTTCGCTAACTTTCCCCAGGACCGGTTCACTAACTTTCCCCAGGACCAGTTCGCTAACTTTTCCCAGGACCGGTTCACTAACTATCCCCAGAACCGGTTCACTAACTTTCCCCAAGACCGGTCCACTAACTTTCCCCAGGACCGGTTCGCTAACTTTCCCCAGGACCGGTTCACTAACTATCCCCAGGACCGGTTCACTAACTTTCCCCAGGTCCGGTTCACTAACTTTCCCCAGGACCGGTTCACTAACTTTCCCCAGGACCAGTTCGCTAACTTTTCCCAGGACCGGTTCACTAACTATCCCCAGAACCGGTTCACTAACTTTCCCCAGGTCCGGTTCACTAACTTTCCCCAGGACTGGTTCACTAACTTTCCCCAGGTCCAGTTCACTAACTTTTCCCAGGACCGGTTCACTAACTTTCCCCAGGTCCGGTTCACTAACTTTTCCCAGGACCGGTTCAATAACTTTCCCCAGGACCGGTTCACTAACTTTCCCCAGGACCGGTTCACTAACTTTCCCCAGGTCCGGTTCACTAACTTTTCCCAGGACCGTTTCACTAACTATCCCCAGAACCGGTTCACTAACTTTCCTCAAACAGCTCAGAGTTTAGACAAACAGCTCCATCTGACACCCGGAGCCGATCTCCTCTGGGTGAACATAGTCCACTTCAGCCTCCGCTGCTCTCGGCGTCCCATGGTCCTGATGCCCCGGAGACTACAGAGTGATAAAACTAATAAATGATAGAAGTCCTGATTCTGAAGTATGTTGTGACTCAGCACTCAGAGACCATTGTAAATGAATCATTTTCAGATTGTGGAGTTTTGATGTCTTTAGATTCAGAGTCAGACGGCTCAAACATGCAGGCTGTGAACTCTCTCTTGACCTGTCAATCAAAGAGTTAGGCCACGCCCACACAGTCCTGAGAAATGCTCTGACCTGTAAAAGAAGATGTTTTTGAACAGAGTGACTTCAGAGTTGTGGATGTTTATTTTCACTCAGATTTTTGTTGAAGCTTGATTACACATTAGATTTTGATATTCTATAGGAATGTTTAATATTCCAATTACGTTTCCAGAGGCTTTAAATATATATCTCCATCTCTATATCTATATCTATATCTATATCTATGAATTGATATAAATAGATATCTTGTTGTGTGTATATTGCTTTAAGTAAACAGACTATAAATAGTTTGTGCCTCTCTTTGGCTCCACACTCCACACTCAACTTTCACACTTTAACCCGGCGCTGCAGTCAGTGTCAGGATCTGTATGTCTGCCTCTCCCAGGATGGATTTTGTCACTTGCTTGATCGCTGAGTGTCAACATTAAACGGCAGCTCGGGGGGGAAACCCTCAGATTCAGAGTGATTGACAAGAAGACCTTGTGTTGGCTGTGAGTGTTAATGAAACTGCTCCTCTCTATTTAAGTTTCTCTTAAAGCGTCTTAATTGATGCACATTTGGCCGGCCATCCTCAGGGATCGTAAAGTGTATCTCACATAAAAATGAATCCAGAGTTATTGGATAGCATAGCTGTAGAAGTGTTTTATGGACGATGTCTTGTTTAAATCCACCGTCTCGAAAATTAGAATTCACATCAGCCGTATAACTTATTAGACACCAGTCCCAATTTAATCCAATCCAAACAATATATATTGTACTAACTGTGAGTCCCATTATTGAAGTGCAGCTCTTTAAATTAGAAAAGCCTATTCGCAAAATTTATGTCACACTATTATCTTACCTTTGTCTGGAAGGCATCCAGTGCCTCAGGTATATTCACATTCACCTCACACCGTGTCCAATTAGAGGCAAGAATAGAAAAATTACTGCAAGCTTGCCTCCTGTCACTTCTGGTTTTGGAAAGTGCTGCTCAGAGGGAGCCTGATGAAACAAGTGTCACATATCAGCGTTAGCGCAGACAGATGGCTCATGCGGCCCCCCTGCAAGACAAGGGTGTGACCTTTCAGGTGCACCCAGACTCCCTGTTACATGTCAAAGCTTGCATGTTACACAGCTCAGTGAAATGTCTGCAATTAGTCAGGAAATGTGTCCACTATGACTCGTTTAATCCATTTGTTAAGGGTTAAAGCATGGGTTCCCAAACTTTTCATCCCAATGACTCCCAAAATATTGGTGCCAAAGACTCGCCCTGTCCCTCAAAGTGATTTAATGTGTCTTCATTTAGCTGGTTTGCAGAAAATGACCCTACCTATATGAGCATGTGTCTGTGTTTCCTGTGCTGTTATGAATTAACCTGCTGCTACTGATGCCTTTGATAATTAACTGTTCACTAACTCTAAACTTAGGAGTCATCTGGAAACAAAGAAAGGCAGAAAACTCATTACATTTTCTATTTTCAAGGTTTCATTTCAAGGTTAGCTACTATTTTTGTCGATATTTTTTACTGTAATGGGTAAAATGTACTATTTTTAGATAACTTTTAAACAGTCTGGAAGACATCTCACGACCCCCCATTTGTGTCTTGCGACCCCCCAGGGGGTCCCGACCCACACTTTGGGAACCCCTGGTCTAAAGCACAGTTTTAGTCATTGATTAAAGGCTCTTCTTCATGAATCATTTTTTGTGCTAAATAAAGTGAACAAAGTTTCACCAGGAGATTATTTGCTCAGTGGCAAAGCCCCCAAAATGTAGTTTAGTCTGAGTCGCTTAAACTCAGCATCTAAACTGGTGAGATTACTGCAGAACATTCTGTATCCGCTCTGTTTCCAGCTGCCACAGCACCATATCATTAACAGCACACAGTGTGTATTCCTATAGTTATTCTCTGTCTCCCCGAGTTAAAAGCCACCAGAAGGAGCCCGAGCCAAAAGAGCCCCCCGCAGTCAGAGCTAAGCCGCCCCTGAGGTTATTTCAGAAATGTGTTCGGTGTCTTGAGCTCCGCTGCCCTTGTTCAATCACTTCTACTTAAAGTGGCCCTGGAGCTGCCGCTCTCTCTGAGGCCTCTCTCTCTGCTGTGTCACCAGTGGTTGCAGTCAGAGAGGCAGCCGGCCAACTTCAGTGGAGTGGTGGAGGAGCTGTTCCAAGTCATCCCCGATGACGTGCTCTACATGGATGCCAGTCCTGAGCGCTGCAGGACCTGCGCTGTGGTTGGGAATTCTGGGAACCTGAAGGGCTCCTTGTACGGCAGCCTCATCGACTCCAGTGACTTCATCATAAGGTCAGTTGCCACTTCAGTCTATGGTGTGATTGTGAGGCTACCACAAACACATGCATGTTATTACATGTCAACATTTTGTTCCCTTTGTCTCATGTCTTTATGTCTGCCTGTTTAAAGTATCTTCATTTATTACAATTACCTTTTTCAATAGCTTTGGCTCCATCTCCTCAGTCACAATGACACTGTCCCTCACAAACATACATGCTGCGGTACAAAAACAGACAGGGGAAGAAATGTGTCTACCCCATGTTATTTGAGGTGAAATCCAGATAGTTAACCCACATGTTCAAAATATCCAGCACACTCTCATCCCATGTCTTTAACAACAGAGTGTCACGGTGTCTTTTACAGATGTGCCTTTTTGCATCTAATGAAGAGAGGCCAAGTCTGATTTTGTTGCCTTTCTAACAGTTAGATAATGTGAAACTGTCTGCTAAGGTGGTATGGGTATAAATAACAACAAACATAGTTGTTTTTTTTATAAACAAGTCTACACTTTCTAAATTTATACTATATTTATTCAGCGCCAAATCCCAGCAAATGTTCTCCTCAGACTCTTTCCAAACAGAGCAGGTCTAGACCGTACTCTATGTTCTATTATTAACAAAGACCCAACATCAAGACAGGATAAGATCCAGTTCCATCTTACAGACAGGACTCAGTCTGATCTCATCTTAATCCACCATGAGCAGAGCACTTTGCAGCATTTAGCAAGTTACATTTATGCGAAAGTGTTAAAAACTGCAGTTCATCGAGTGTCCACTTGAGGCTGACTTCAGAAACACCGGAAACCACATAGACACCCATTCAAAGAGACAATCTTTTCAGCATTAATAAACATGTTTACAGCCTGGTACAAATAAAAACAGTTGAACACACTGTAAGGGTGGTGAATTATTCATAACACAGCATTTTTGAAGATATTAAAATTATGAGTTTTCCGTTATGAGAGGAACAGCTGACTTGATTGACAGGCGGGATTACTGTAGCTGTTTGCGATGAGGCTAAAGGCCCGTCTCTTTACCTCACACTAGCTCGACAGAAGTTATGTTGAGTTCAACATTTCCAATATGGCTCCCGCCGACCATTGGCTTCAAAACAGCGCTTCAGGAACAGATGGGTGACGTCATGGAGACTACGTCCATTATTTATACAGTCTATGGTGTAGACCAGGTATAAATCCCACGACCAGTGTGATGACGACTGTAGTGTCTATGCCTGCCGAGCTAAACCAGCGCCCCTGATCTTTGTTTGTTCTTTGCGTGTTTACAAGAGTGATTTCAGGTAGAATTAGAAAGTAAATAAAGTATCTGTGCATACTTGAACAAAACGATACCATGAGTCTAAAGAGACACTTAAGGTGCATTTCGACCAAGAGTTCCAGGGTCTTTTAGCCCCCAGAACTACTTTACCGTGAACTAAAAGGTTCCTGTGCCCACATTGTTGTCTGCGTTTTGACCGTGGGCTGAAGTCCCGGGTAGATTGTGTAAATCAGACCAGTGACATATGGAGAAAAAACACCAGACCACCACATCGGAGGATAACAAGCTACACTACACCACCAGACCAGTAGAGGGCAGTAAAACAAAGACCAATGCCATTCATCACAGATGACACCATAGAAGCAGACGGACAGGCAGGTATCATTATGAGCAACACAACAGTTAGCCTGTTAGCATGAAGAGACTCAGCTGGTCTGTTTTAGATGGTGCTATATTTCATCACAGATGGATTCACTGAATCAACACGTGAGAGGAGATAAGCGCGAGTAGCAAAGACGTTTCAACACGCCTTTAAAATCCTTTTGAACTCAAAAAGCCGTGGCAGAGATCGGACGGTGTTTTGGTTTAAACAGCGACCCTGTTAACTGACGACTTTCAGCCGGATGCATCCCTCATAAACGTCTTTAGACGATCATTAAATATCTGATGAGGATATTTTGAAATCTTAATAAAAACTAAACTAGTTTGCATTCCCAGGAACTCCCTCTGTGTTTCAACAGCTGTGTAAACTCCACAAACACTGACACGTTCAGCTGAAGGTCTCCAGTTTACAGGGTCACTTTTAAAACCGTAACACCGGGAGAGACGCATTCACGGTGGGCTGAGAGAAGACTACTGTTACAAGCTGCTGAATCAAGAGAATCACAGCTTCTTCTTTTGAAAAGTACACACACATACAAAAAAGATAGAACAAATAAAAACTAATGAAAGAAAGAGAAATCAAGAGAATCACAGATGTGTGTGATGTTATTGTGGACGGAGGGAGGAATAAAATCACTGAGGTTAATCTACCAATCAGACACGTTCAGCATTGCAGGCCCTGCCCCTCGAAAGTCCTGGGACCTTTGAAAAGTACTACCCCCCTAGCAGGGTCTTTTTGGGGGGAGATTATCTACCTCTGAACAACTAAACTTAGACCCTGGTTCCTCCGGTGGAAACGCACGTAGTTCCAGGGTAAAGTTCCTCCGGTCAAAATGCCCTTTTGTTGTGTCCTTGCAATGGCCCAACTTGTCCTTGAAAAGCACTACGACTACAGGGAGTACAGAGGGTTAAAGAAAAGCCTTGAAAACAGAGACTCTATTAAAACTGACAGCTGAGGTCACCATACTACCTGCTACCCTTTAAATGAATTTGGTAAACCTTGGGGGTTCAAACCTTGGATGGAACGGGGACCTTTGTAATCGTTAACTGTATGTGAAAAGGTTTTTCTTCTCCCATGTCACATTTTTAAAGCGTCTCTTAAATTCAATCAACTGATCCGGTGATTTCCTACTGAAGGGCCCCGTCACTTCTCAAATAAATCCAGTCAGCTGCCACTTGTCCATCATTTTAATTTAAACAGACATGTCTTGTATCATAATAAGTTAATTAACACCATGGAAGATGAGCTGGGGATTGAAAATGTCTCATTTTACTCTCCGTTCTGTGTGTCCATGCGGGGCCCAGCCTGCACTCAGCTCATAGGTGTTGTTTCAGATTTCTCTTCACACAAACAGGCTCTGCATTTCCCACACATTCTGTTGAATTATCTTAATAACACAGCAGATGAAAACAATGGAGTTTGATTATTGCGTCGTGTTTCCTGTGCTGTAGGGCAGCGGGGAACAAAAGGGGAGTTTGTGGCTCTCTGTAATCTGTCACACCAATTGAGGCTGAGCGCAGAGTGAATTTAACAAAGATGGAAAACACAACAAGATTTTCTCTGAGGGCCTGTGGCTGTGCTTTTTTCTGTTTAATTGTTGGCTTCATGATAAAATAAAGTGAACTTATTTATACAAACACTCTGTCACAGACTCGAGCACAACGTTCTCAAATTTCTCCCAGCTGGTCAAAGCACAGATTAAGCCTTTTCTGTATTTCTTTATTTAGATTCTGTCAAGGCGTCATAGGTCAAATATGCAATTTCCTAAAATAGAGTAGTGTTCAGATTTTCTCAGAATATTACATAACAACTTTGCATTATGTTACAACCTTGAATTGCATTTTCTATTACGAGTATACCACGAGAAAAAAAGATTCAATCAGTAGTGTGAGATTGTTCTTCACAGATTGGATCATGTGTGTTGTTCTAAAGATACTTACTGGCTTTAAAAACACTCATTTTAAAAGATGAATGTTCAAACCGCTGACAGTGATAGGATATCAGCTCAGAAAAACCAATGCCTTTCAAATACCCACAATGCAATCGGCCAAGATCCTCTAAAGCCTCCTTTATAGACTATTATGAATATTGCACAGTGCAGGCCTGGCGGCTAAAGCCTCTTGTTTGCTCAGCAGATTGAAGTGGTGAAATAGATTTGGATCTTAAAAAGAGCTTTTGCTTCTGCCTCCGACAAAAATCCTCTCTGTCGTTTTTAAATAATGAACTGTTTTAGAGAGGATGAGTAGACCTCATAGTTACTGAAATAACACTTGTAATACATCTTCAGTTCTGCTGTAACATAAAAGATTAAACATCAACAGATTTAAATCAAATTTAAACACATAGGGCCTGATCTACTAAGATCCCAAATAACAAGCGCTAATTTGTGTGTGCAAATAATAATTTTGCACGTGTTATTTCTGGGTGTGTTGCGGGTGATCTACTAAGACTGCGTGCGCAAATGATAACAAGTGCAAAAGTGGTGCGGACCGCCCTTTAATGAGGATTTTGTGTGTGCTATCGGCTGTCACCATGGAGAGTCTGAGAGAACAGAGTGGTCTTAAGCGATAAATGAAGTTTGAAGACATGGAGTTGGAGGTTTTAGTGGAGGAGGGAAATAAACACATCGGTGAACTCCAGCAGAGACATCTCAGTGTTAGAAACACGATTTGGGAGGCCATCTGTGAAAAGGTGAATGATGTGAGAAAAAACAGAAGATCTGCCGATGAAATAAACGCATCTACTCTACTCCAAAACACAATCAGTGTTTTGATGGAGTTTAGAGAGCGATTTGATGAGGCTTAGTCTGCCACTCTTGCTCTAGAAAAGTTAGGCGTCACTTGGATGAAGACAGTCGCCTCACTGTCCCAGGGAGCAACTTTCAGGTGAACGTTTTTAATGCCTGATATCATCATCCAGCAACTGTCCCAAAGATTCACCAGCTTAAATGGAACTGGGAACATGTTTGAGTCAATTCACCCCAACACACTGCTGCAAGCACGAGATGAGGAGTTACGCAGAGCTGCCTGGTGCAGCTCAGTGAGCGCTCATTCTCCAAGTTAAAACTAAAAAAAAAACCCTTGATGAGCACGATGGGACAGGAGAGACTGAGTGGACATGTCATGTTATCTATTGAGAATGACAGATCAAAGAAAATGGACATACAGTGCATCGTGGACAAGTCCGCGGAGCTTAAGGCTCGTCCAAACAGTGGTGAGTAGGCCGATTACTTCATATTGATTTTTTGTTTGTATGTGAAGATGTGGGCCGCTGTGCAAATTTGACTAAACTGTATATCTGTTGATACAGTGACCTACTGTGCTCTCATTATATGAAAAAGTTAAAGTGGGTGTCAGAATGATGCGGTCGCTATCCGTGGTGCTGAACTGCTTTGAATTTGTGTTGTTTTATTATTATTATTTTGTTCTCTTGGTTTGATTGACTAAAACATTTAGTAATGCTTGTAAGCCCAGCTTTTGTGGGCATGTTGTAAAGTGATGTTATGATGAGCTTTACAGTGACCGCAGCCAAGTGTGCGTAACACTGTGCCAGTTTGCACCTACCTTTCAAACGTGCTAAATATAGACACAAAAACAGCGCGCGCTATCTGCTTCAGGTTTGATAGATCACATTGCGTGTGCTAAATGATTACATTTGCATCTCCTCCTCCCAGTATTTTGCGCGTTCTGATGATCTGCATGTATTCTGTATATTCATGAAGGCAAACACGCTAAATGGATAGCGAGTGCTATTTTGCTCATTTGAAAGCCGCAATCCTCGGTGCTCCCGGTTAGTACGTCAGCTCAAGTTTGCACGTGTTTTTATACACGCAAACCTTTAGTAGATCGGGCCCATTGTCCACGTTTTTATTTGGTTAAAGGGAAAATAAGACAGACCTCATGAAGTTGAAGACACACTTCATTTCATCTGTCCTGAAATTCAGATCCATAGTTCTAACAATGAGGCCACATTTGGACCAAACAGGAAACAAAGCTAGCCTTGACATGTGTTTTCTCTCATGATCAACTTAATTTGATGGAAAATGGAACAAAGACCCAACATCAAGACAGGTTAAGATCCAGTCCCACCTTACAGACAGGACTCAGTCTGATCTCATCTTAATCCACCATGAGCAGAGCACTTTGCAGCATTTAGCAAGTTATAGTGACAAGGACAAACTTCCTTTAACAGGCAGAAACCTCCAGCAGGACCAGACTCATGTTAGACACACATCTGCTGAGACCGTGTTGGAGAGAGCGATAGAGGGAGACGAAGAGAGAGAGAGATGATAGTTGTGAGACGGATAGTAGTAGTTGTAGCAGCTGGAGTCTGGCACACCCACAGCAGCAGAGATCCTGAGGAACCTACGAGACAAGGGAGCTCAGGGACTCCAGAAAGGTCTATGGTTAGTAACTTTAATGGGACTGGGAGGGTGGGGGGCAGAGATAGGATCCCAGTGTATCAGTTCCCCCCGCAGTCTAATCCAATAGCAGCATAACTAAGAGCTGGTCAGCACTAAACTAACTATATAACTGTTATAACTAAAGCAGGAATCAAATGCAAAGACAAACCAGATTCAGTTAAACAATGCAGCATAACAGAAGGATAGCAAAGACAGTGAATGCCTCTGTTTGTTTGTTTGTTTGTTTGTTTGTTTGCACACTCAATTACCTAAATACTCGTGCACGTGATAATATAGCATTCATGGAGCACTATGAGTCAACACTGGTCCTTCTCTCCACCCCCCGCCAAAACGACCAGCAGTAAATATAACACAGATAACAAACCGAAGGAACTGCTGAACTGTTTTTTTATGCAAGCAGCTGTGCAGTTATGGTCTCCATTGTATTATGTTGCCTTCATAAGCAGAAGGCGAGTTATTATTCCACCAGTTTGCAGCAGTTCCCATGAACAGCGATGTTATCAGTCCTTCACCGAGCGCCAGTTATGGGGGAGGCAACAAAGAACCATTACTTGCTAGTCCTTGTACAGCAAACACATAGCTGGAGATTGAAAATTCAGACATTAGAAAACAGCCACCATTTTTCATCATCACTCATAGAATTACTGTATGTTACAGCAGTAAAACAAAGAGCATTGTATGGTGGCCCTGAAGGCCAAAAGTAAAACATATTTCAAAAGTGCAAAATAAATTTCTCAAAAACACAAATACATTTCACAAAAACACAAATACATTTCTCAAAACACAAATACATTTCACAAAAACACAAATACATTTCTCAAAACACAAATACATTTCTCAAAACACAAATACATTTCACAAAAACACAAATACATTTCACAAAAACACAAATACATTTCACGAAAACACAAATACATTTCACAAAAACACAAATACATTTCACAAAAACACAAATACATTTCACAAAAACACAAATACATTTCACAAAAACACAAATACATTTCACGAAAACACAAATGCATTTCACAAAAACACAAATACATTTCTCAAAACACAAATACATTTCACAAAAACACAAATACATTTCACAAAAACACAAATACATTTCACAAAAACACAAATACATTTCACAAAAACACAAATACATTTCACAGATCACAAAATGTGTGAAATGTTTTAGTGTTTTGTGAAATGTTTTTGTGTTTTGTGAAATATATTTTGTGCTTTTGAAATATTTATTACTATTGGCCTTCAGGGCCACCGTAGCATTGTGTTGTAATGCTGTTAATGATGATCAACTGTAGAGCAGCAGAGAGCATCAGAGCTCTGTCTCTGTTCCTTCTCTTGCAGCATGTTTGGATGCACAGCAGTCAGGTGACGTATACATCTGTAACTTGGCAATATGGCAAATTTGATAAGGCTAAATTGTTATCATTACCAAGTCATATAACAGCATCCTGAACAAAGGTTGAGTTATGTTTATGAGTCTGCTCTATCACTCCACATTTAGCTCCTTCTGTTGCTCGTTTTCCTTTTTATGTTGTTGTTGATCCCCTCCATATGTGCATGTTTTGTGTTCTCTTAAGAAGAATCTCCAGGTTTTTGTAGTACATAAGCCAGAACTAATACATGTTAGTACTAGCATTACACAGGAGTCACACTGACACACTGCTCCTGTGAACATTGATCAGGCGTTTCTTGTCTGCTAAAGCATTTTATGGCATGGTCATAAAACTCTCAGACCCCGGCAATGTCACAGCTGTGACATCATGCAGATCAATGTTTACTGTGCTCTGTGTGGATGATCTGGTTTTCTTTTATATGATTAAGAAAGCATTCATATGTAATATAGACGGTTTAATAACCTGTTGAAACACATGAATGTAGGTTTAATCCTTTGGTGCAGAGGTGTGGAGCCTGTCCTGTTTCCTGGATGAATAAGGACTGTTATGATCTAGTATCCAGTATCTTCTAGAGTAGGCTTTAAGATTATTTTATTGGATTTTAAATCTCTTAAGGGTCTTGCTCCTTCTTATTTATCAGATTTGCTTTTATCATATGAGCCAGTGAGAGCCCTCAGGTCTTCAGGTAGTGGACTTTTAATGGTACCAACAGTTAGAACAAAGACTCACAGTGAGGCAGCTTTTTATCATCAGAATCAGAAGCCTTTATTGTCACTGTAGCTACAACGAAATTAATGTTTACACTCAAATCCAATGATGCACTCACTCACTCAAGGACAAAAACAATACACACATGCAATCGTTCAATACCGACGTTCCATGAAACCATTTAAGAAGTAAAGTGTTGCAGTGTAATACATAAGTATAAAATATAAAGTGTCTATGTGCAGCAAAGTGCGTAGTGTATTAGCAGCGATAGACCTGGTTAGTTTTTTGTTTGTTCAGTGTGCTGATGGCTGTTGGAAAGAAACTGTCTCTGTGTCTGGTGGTAAGGGATTTGGCAGCTCTGAGGCGTTGGCCAGATGGTAACTGTTCAAAGAAGGGGGGACCAGGGTGGGAGGGGTCTGCAATGATCTTTTTTGCTCTCTTGGTGTAGTGTGCAGTGGCAAGTTCGTCCAGAGGGGGCAGGGAGCATCCAGTGATCTTTTCTGTGGACCTAATGACTCTTTGCAGAGCCTTCTTGTCCGCAGCGGTGCAGCCTGCATACCCCACTGTGATGCAGTACGTCATGACACTCTCTATGGTTGCCCTGTAAAATGCCACCAGCAGCTTGCTCTCCACATTGTTCCTCCTCAGCAGTCTAAGGAAGTACAGCCTCTGCTGTGCCCTTTTTATGGTTGCTGGGCTGTTGGGTGACCAGGAGAGGTCCTCAGAGACATGAACTCCTAGGAATTGTATGGTCTGCACCCTGTCCACGCACACTCCATTGATGCAGAGGGGGGGTGGGTCTATGTCCCGTTTCCTCCGAAAGTCCACCACCATCTCCTTTGTTTTTGTGGTGTTCAGTGTCAGGTTGTTCTCTGAACACCACTCTGACAGTCTCTGTACCTGGTCCCTGTAGGCAGACTCATCTCCTCCTGAGATGAGCCCCACGATGGTAGTGTCGTCCACAAATTTGATGATGGTGTAGGACGAGTGGGCCGGAGAGCAGTCGTAGGTGTACAGGGAGTAGAGGAGTGGGCTCAGCACACAGCCCTGTGGGGAGCCGGTGCTGAGAGTGATGGAGGAGGAGGTGTAGGGGCCAGTTTTAACTCTCTGTGGGTGCTCTGAGAGAAAGTCTTTAATCCAGGAGCAGATGGGGAGGGAGAGGCCTAAGTCCACGAGTTTGCCCACCAGGACAGTGGACAGTGATGGCAATCGCGTCCTCAGTTGACCTGTTGGCTCTGTAGGCGAACTGGTGTGGATCAAATGAGGCTGGGAGGCTGGCTTTGATGTGATGGAGGACCAGTTTTTCAAAACACTTCATTATGACCGGGGTGAGTGCCACTGGTCTGAAATCACGGCCCACGCCTGTGGAACACCCTACCTGAAGATCTGAGGCTGCACAGAGCATCAACATTTTTAAAAGAGAACTCAAGACCGACCTTTTTAGTCTCACTTTAAACTGAGTTTCATTCTTATAACAGTTTTATTTCACCTTACTTTATTTATTTATTTTATTTATTTATTATCTAGTTCAAATTTTAGTCCATTTTTATTCTATTTTATTTATGTATGTACTTATTTGTTTTATTTTTTAAGTATAGCATCTTATTTTCTTTTAATGGTTTAATATTTTAGTGTTTTATTATTTGTTTTATTTATTTTCTTTATTTATTATCTTCTTTGTTTTGGTGAGTTTAATTTCCTGTGTTGTTTCCTCATTCAGATATCATGACAGTGTTTCCTCAGTTTGTTCAGAAACGTCTTTTTTATTTGTATTTATTTATTTTATTTTTATAGTTATTGTTATTATTATTGTTGTTGTTGGATATATTGTGTTCTTAACCTTAGGATTGCGGGGTGGGTTTGGGGTTGGGACTGGGGTTGGGGTTGGGATTAGGATGGGGGGGTCTTGTTTCCATCTTTTCTTGATTTATTCTATTTAAGTTGTTTTTATGTACAGTATTTTGTGTTACAATGTCATTGTATGAAAATCGCTTTATAAATAAAGTCTGATTGATTGATTGATGATTGTTAGCAAATTGCTCTCATGATGATGCAGCTGAATAAGCAGCTCTCACCTGCAGTATAACCAGACCATCCCTAAAATATACTAAAGTAAATTTCATGCAGGATTGTTGCACCCCCCTTAATTTATCACAGCATGGCTTTGTCAACCTGCTGTGACATGTTGCCTCTGCAGAAAGCCACATTACTGCGGTTATCTTCTTTGACAGCCCCCGCTGTGACAGCAGCATGGCATTGTCTAACAATTGAATTATCGGTTGGCAGGGACAGCACAGGACAAGAGTTATTACGTTGTTATTAGCTGAATGGTTTCCAGCAGGAACACGCCTCTATCTGGAAATGTGCTGTTTCTTTTTTTTATCTGCAGTGTCGGAGCCAGAGTATCACATCTGGCGTCATGCTCGGTTAGCACTGGGGTCAAAAGGTGATGTAGCTGCACCAGAACATGCAGTTTCACATGAAGGTGTGGAATACATTTCTCATGAAACTTTGCTAAAACGCTTTGGGACAAAACTGTAGAAGTGTACAAGTGTTCAGTGTTCCAGGAGAATAAGGATTCACAGTTTTGAAACACTGAACACAGAATGTTTTGCGATCCGCAGTCACATCCCCTAAGCACATTTATTTGCTCCACGGGCACAGCAGCATATTTTATGTGAACAGAAGTCGGCTTTCCAGGGTGTGTGATTGTCTCATCATTCATATTTACTCTGCTGAATTGAGGATCAGTCAAGCTTACATTCTACACGCTCATGTAAGCCCATCCAAATAACTTCATTAAGATGGATCTTAAAGCTAGCAGATGTAAGAGGTAGACACATTGCATTTGTGACTCACAATCTTTGAAATAGGCTCTAAAACCAGCATTTTCACACCACTTATACACGCTTCTTCCAGCTCAGACTGTCTGCGGTTTTTGCTCTGCAACCAGCATCAATGCTTTTAAACATGTTTACAAGAATCAGAACATTGACTTTGTTGATCCCGCAGTCAGGAGTGTTATTACCATAATGAGGTGTTCCATGAGTGACCACATTCTCCTATCAGCAACCTATTGACGGATACGCTGTACTGTGTGTTTGTAATCAGTGCCCTCACACTTTCCTCCTATTTATTATTATTACTATTCTTATTACTTATAATTAAACTCCACTTCGCTGTTTGCACAACAATTCTGCAATCCATCCCGTCCTCTCCTCGTTGAACATATTTGCAGGTCAGAGGCATGATTGCCACTTGGGCTATACACACTCAGAGCGTCTTGAGAACATTCATCAGAGTCCTTTTGTGAGGTGAACTCAAATGACTACAGAGTGAAGCTGCAGACCGCTCTCTGGTGACATAAATTACACTCTTATTTCTTTGTTCTTTCCTGGAGGGTGTTTTTGTAAAAGGCAGCTCATTCAGCAAATACACACCCAGGTGATAAATGTATAGATGTGCAGGTGAGAGTAGGCCTTTATCTTGCTGAGTTATACTTCACATATTTAAGTTTCAATTAACAAGAAAAACTGTGAAACAAGAATTTCAGAATCAGAATCAGATTCAGAATCAGCTTTATTTGCCAGGTATGCTTGAACACACAAGGAATTTGACTTTAGTAAACTGTGCTCTCTTTGTACAAGGCATAAGAATAAGAATAAGAATAAGAATAAGAATAAGAACTACAATAAAAAATAAAATAAAAAATATAATAACAATAACCTTAGCTATAAATACGAGAAACAAAAAATAGGCTTGATTAATATGTACAGGCTAAAATAATATGATAAAGTGCAGTGGTGAGTTGCAGAGGTAGTTTTTACATTATAAAATAGAAGTTAAATAATACAAAAAATATAAATATGGAATTCTGCTTGGAGAATTGTTGCATTGTGTATCTACATGTATATTTTAACCATGACATGACCGGCAGTTTCAGCTATTTGAGCAAATTATCCTGCTTATTACCCAACTACTAACTTAAGTGGAAACAGGTTGTTAAAAACATTAATTAAAGATGATTTTATTGATTTAAATGATTTATGTTTACACTTTTTAAAAATAGTCCCAGTGATTCCTCGTCAGTGATCGTTCCATGGTGATGGATTCTTCTCTGCCTGTTGTGGTGGATTGAACATGAAACTGTCCTCATGCAGCTCTCCTTCTTCTCTGAGCTCTGTGGTTCACACACCTTTAAAAAGAAACTAATGTCACAACTTTGAACCCTGCTGCTATCATCACCACCACTCATGGTTTAACTTTCTTTGGAGAGATCACTAACCTAAAGTTTCTCTCACCTGCTCCGCTCCTTCATCATATTGATGGACAGGATCCAATATATAAACGTCTGTAGCCTACTGATTTAGCATGCTAACAGAAGCTAACGTTTTAGCCACATTGTTTTGATGCTAACTGAAGCTAACAGTTTCCCCTCACCTTACGGTCTGTGGTGTCAACAAGCAGAAGCTAAATGTGTCTGAACTGTTTTCTGTGGATTGATTTGACATGACGTGTGATCAGTTTGTCTCTGGTGTTGATCATGTTAGTGAAAGTTAATAACCATTGTCGAGGGGTTTTGACCAATCAGAATCAAGCTTCTTACACAAACAGAAGATCAGTTAGAGAGCCAGGTAATAAATTAATTTAATGACCCTTTCCCACTTCCTAGTAATCATATCTACTTAACTTCTAACATGAATGTGATTAAAAGATGTGAGGCTGTTTCTTTTACATTAAAAAGCAGCATAACAGAGTGGGACTGTTGTAGACAAGTCACTGAACCTAGAGTCTCAGTTAAGTATCGAGTCCTCAATGCTCAAGTCCGAGACGATTTCGAGTCACCAGAGAAGAATGTGAGTCGACTCAGAGTCACGTCCCATCACCTGACTCTGAGTTTGAGTCGAGTCCT
Source organism: Notolabrus celidotus (assembly GCF_009762535.1). NCBI lineage: Eukaryota > Metazoa > Chordata > Actinopteri > Labriformes > Labridae > Notolabrus > Notolabrus celidotus. Next base: position 1,791,664 of record NC_048287.1, on the reverse strand, counting down.
CATTATTAATAGTTTATTTATTACAGGAGGACGGCTGTTTCACTCCAAACTATTCCCTGCATGAGCCTTACCTGAGTGTGGGACAGTTTGGATGTGTAGATAACACATTTCATTCATAGACATTAGACTCTCACTGATCCTGTCTGTCTGCAGATTTGAACTTTCACTACAGTTACAGTGCTGTGCTTTGTACATATATGTGCACAGTGACTGGGGAGACTCTCTCATTGTTTCTGCTGCTATGGGAACACTGCAGGCATCTAATAGTGTCAAAATTACCTGCAGCCCACCTGCAGCTGAACAAGATGGCATGTGAACCTGCATGCCTCAAACTGGATGGATATTAGGACCTTGTACATAAACTAACTAAAACCATGAAACAGTATTTATCTGTAAAACAGTTCCCATCTCAGTCTTCAGATTCTTAAAGCAGTTAATGCTCCAGGTCCAAGTCACAGTCCTGGACTCCAGTACTCCAACACTGCAGAGTGACAATATTCAGTGTAAAATTTGTGATAAAAACGAGAGGGATGGATTAAAAATATATATATATTGAATTCTGGTAATCTTTAAAACGATACTGATTATTCTTTTCGCAATAATATATAGCCAATAGTTTGTTAGTCAGTTACATATGGGGCACTGTTTGTAAAGTTGTGCACACAGAAAAAAACAGCAACAATTCCACATTAAGATCTGAAGTGTCTTATAAACGTAGTGTGAATTATAAAAAAACACTTTTTATCCCATTTAGAGGAATAATTTTGATCTTCACATTTAATTTTGGAGTGACAAATGCATTCAAGTTAAAATCACTGTTAAAGCTAACTGCTAAATGTTAAATATAAATGTTGAATGTTAAATCAAATATAAATGTTAAGTATAAATCAAAATGCGAAATATATATCCAAATGTTATATTGTTGAATATAAATGTTAAATATAAATGTTAAATATAAACGTTACATGTTGCTAAGCGCCGCTCGAGTGGCTGTTTGTTGCAGCAGCTCTCTCTTCGTTGTTCTTTTTTCATATCTGTTTAGTTCTCTTTGTATTTGGAGCCTGTCAGGACTTTTAATGACTCATATGTTGGCCATGGTCGCATTGTTTACATACGAGATCAGCTGTTAGCAGCCCGTAGCATGTTGATGCTAAACCATGCTAGGCTCGATGTTCCCTGCGAGCTGAGGAGAAGATCTTACAGTCCCCACCGTTATGGGGAATGTAAGATGTATCTACGATAAGGTGGACGAGCTAACCCAGCACCAGAGTAGCATCATGCTACATTAAACAAACTCCATAACGTCTCTATTCCCATCAACAACTTGCCCCTCTTCCCCTCCCCTCAGGTTAAGAGTCTGTGTCATCCTCGACAGCACCCTCTCCTTCACCTCCCATATCAACCACGTCACCCAGTCCGCCGACTTCCACCTCCGCAATATTAACCGTCTCCGTCCTTCACTCACTCCCCACTCCACCGCCATTCTTGTTCACAGCCTCGTCACCTCCCGTTTGGACTATCAACACACGCACCGCCTCCATCCACCACATCACACCCATCCTGCAGCAGCTCCACTGGCTCCCCATCACACACCGGATCAACTACAAAAGACTTCTCCTCACCTTCAAATCCATACACAACCTCACCCCTCCATATCTCTCTGACCTCCTCCATACTGCCACACCCGTCCGCACCCTCAGATCCTCCTCCTCCATCCACCTCACTGTCCCCCCTGCTCGCCTTGTTACCAGCTCTGGAACTCTCTCCCACCTGACCTCCGTAATACTGACTCACTCCCACATTTTAAATCCAAACTCAAAACCCATCTGTTTAAACTGGCTTACTCTATCTGACCACAACTCCTCTGTCCATTCACTTCAAACTTTTTAAATTGTGTTTTATTTACTGTTTGTTATTTAAACTCTGTTTGTTTTTAATGTTGTAAGGTGACCTTGAGTGCCAAGAAAGGCGCCTATAAATAAAATGCATTATTTATTATTATTATGCTAGCAAAGCTAACACCGGACACGAACGCCACATTGGAAGGATTTCACCTGCTGTGGGCGGACAGGATACAGGAGAGCAAGACTGCACTAACTGGTGAAGAAGGCCAGCTCAGTCCTGGACCCTGTGGAGGTGGTGGCTGACAGGAGAATTATGGCCAAGCTGTCGTCTCTGATAGACATCTTTTTTTCTATATATATTCTTGTTAAATTCTTGTTCTGTACACCTTCTTGTTTGCTGCTGTAACTTCATGAATTTCCTCGTTGTGGGACGAATAAAGGAGGATCTGATCTTATCTTAATATTTAGCTAATATGCAAATTGGCACTGCTGCCTAGCAGAAATACCAAAATAAGGGCTCATAAAGCGATACAGTCTAGGCAATACCATATTAGGTCTAGGCCTCCAAAACTGCATCTGATATTTTCTGCCAAATCAGTGCACATTATGGATGGCGGGCAGTCTGGCTAATTACCCGTAGGAGTCAGTTATGAAAGACTGTGGTTGGGGTATCTGTGTCACTTTGTGAAGCTTTCATTTTGGTACTTGTGAATTTGCACATTAGATAAATAGTTAAGATCGCAGAGCAACATTTACCATTTATATTTATATTTAACATTTGGATTTTACATTCAACATTTAGATTTAGAATTTACATTTAACCATGATTATATCCGTAATATGTTTGATGTGACAAAAGTACGGTGAAGAAGATCACACTTTTTGCTCTAAATGTGATTAAAAAAAAGTGACTTTTAAAATACACACTAAATATTGATGATGTTTCGGAGCTGAATATGTAGAAATGTTGCTGTTATTTTCAGTGTGCACACCTTTACAAACGGCGCCCCATAGTTTAATCTTGACCTTTTCTGAAGATTTTTGCTGCAAAAACAAACAAACAGGAAATGCTTTGTTACCATATTATATTGGTACTCACCTTACACAAGATGTATTACCTCAGGGAATAATAACTGAATGAGCAGAGACAGGTATATCAAAAGCAGAGGAGGGGAGACCACTGATTAACAGCTGATGTGCAAATTCTGGTGCTAGACCTATCCATAAGTGAGTCCAACAGGCCAAGAAAAACAAGAACTTGATGCATTATTTTTAAAAGCTGTTCCGTTTGGGGTTTTTTGGAGCTGAAATCAAAAGTACAGTGCAGTGTTAGCATATTTGATAGAGCTGTACAAAGGGTTATGCAGATGACACCCAGCTCTACCTCACCACTAACCCCTCGTCCACTCTCCCGCCCGCCTCCCTCACTGATTGCATCTCTGAAATAAAAACCTGGTTCACCCTAAATTTCCTTAAATTAAATAGCAATAAAACCGAGATTCTCCTCATTGGCACCAAATCCACTCTATCCAAATCCAACAGCTTCTCCCTCACCATTGATAACTCCTCCGTCTCACCCTCCCCCCAGGTTAAGAGTCTGGGTGTCATCCTTGACAGCACATTCTCCCTTCAACCGCACATCAATAACATCACCCAGACTGCCTACTTCCATCTTCGTAACATCAATCGTCTCCGCCCCTCCCTCACCCCCCACACTGCTGCCATCCTTGTCCACAGCCTTGTCACTTCCCGTCTGGACTACTGCAACTCTCTCCTCTTCGGCCTCCCTCACAAATCCCTCCATAAACTCCAACTGGTCCAGAATTCAGCTGCCCGTGGCATTACCCGAACCCCCTCCATCCACCACATCACTCCTGTCCTCCAACAGCTCCACTGGCTCCCTGTTCAGTTCCGCATTCAGTTCAAAGTCCTCCTGTTAACATTCAAGACCATCCACAACCTCGCCCCCCCATATCTGTCTGACCTCCTCCATGTTCCCACTCCCTCCCGCTCCCTCAGATCCTCTTCCTCCATACCTGTCTGTCCCCTCCGCCCGTCTCACCACTATGTGGAGCCGAGCATTCAGCCACTCTGCTCCCCGTCTCTGGAACTCACTACCACTTCAACTCAGAAACACAGATTCTTTCCCCCATTTCAAATCACAACTCAAAACACATCTGTTTAAAACCGCTTACTCCGTCTGATGCCAATTGCACTGCCACTTTTTATTGTTTCTATTTTTTCTTACCACTTTGTTAGTTTATATTGATTTCATTTTGACTTTGATTTTGTTTCCTTTAATGTGAATTCGTGTATGTATATATTTATATCTGTGCGGTGTCCTTGAGTGCAGAGAAAGGCGCCTTTAAATAAAATGTATTATTATTATTACCACAGCAGCCAAGCTTTAAATCCAACCTTTAGCTTTTGCTGTGTGGGATGTCCTCTACAGATTTCACCAACCAATTAAGACAAAAATATAAATAAAAAAGCAATAACAGGTGAGAGCATGCCCTGAATGTCAGGACATGTGGACTGAGAGCATCCCTGCTGAGCTGCTTGTTAAGTAAATCCATGTTGTGTAATATAAATGATGAAGGAGCCCTCATTAGCGCCCCTTCAGTGTCCACATGCATGTCTTCTATTTAAATGTACGCATGTGTGTCTAATTATAAGGAATTGGTCCGTCTTTGAAGACATGCTTTGCTGTTTGCTATCTTCTTTTGAAGTCTGGAGCCAAGATAAACATTCAGCTTTAGATGACACTACACAGGTTTACTTCTCCAAGCTCATCTGGATGCCTCTGCCGATGTTTCATCAGTCCGCTCTTTAATCCCAGCGGCTGATGTCAGCTGTGGTTTCAGGACACTCTTCTAACAGGTAGAGTGCTGCACCATTCTCAAAACAACCTTGAGTGCAAGTTTAGTATTCACCCTGTTAATTACAAAGCCTGAAGCTTTAAAACCCCACCTGAGACTCTGCGCTTTCATCTCATCCGGGGCTGTTGCTTCACTCCAGTCCCACTGCTTCACTTACCTGATAAAAATGTACACAGTGTTCATTCCTCATCATGACTATTAGTCAGCTGGAACTGCAAAAGCATTTTGAAAATTCACACAGTTTGGCTTTGAAAGGAGAGGGAGAGGGAGAGGGAACCAGGGAGTAAAGAAATGAAACAGCACTGAAATACCACTGACCTTTGAAAGTGCCAGTTGGCTGTGACATGCTGCGTGATCTGGCTGCACCTTGAGGCATGCGGCTCTGTTATGGAATGCTGGAGTTCACGGCTGTAAGCATTTCAAGGACTACTGAATAATAATTAGACAAATAATGTTTCACAGCCTGCTGCTCGGCAAAATGCATTGACATTAAGAGGTCATTAATCTTTAATAAACATGACACTCTCACTCTCACTCTCAACCTGAGACTTCAGCTCATCTTTGACTCAAAATATCCGTCCAAAATACATCCTGCTGTCAGGTTAACCATCAGAATTAAACATCTGAACATAACAAAAACAAGGAGAGAATTTCTTGCTATCAGCTGCCAGTGACAGAGCCATTCTGCTGCAGTCTTTTCTAATTAACCTGAAAAAAACCTGATGTTTTCAACAACCCTCAAATTAATTCAGAGGAACGAGGGTTGTTATTTTATCATACAACATCCTGCTCTGCTGCTGCACTCATTCACTTCTTTCACTCATTCTGCATCCTTTTGTCTGCCACTGTTTTACGGATGTAGCTGAGTGGATAATAAGCCATGTAGCTTTTGTTGGAAGTGGAAAAAGACGTCAGTGGGAACACACCATAGACTGTATAATAATGGACGTAGTATCTGTGACCTCACCCATCTGTACCTGAAGCCCCGTCGGCGGGAGCCATATTGGAAATGCTGAACTCAACATAACTTCTGTCGAGAGGCGGGGTTTGAGCCTCCTAGCCAATAGCTACAGTGTTCCAGCCTGTCAGTCATAATTGTAATTTTTTTTTTTTAAAGTTATATTTTTGGCCTTTTTGCCTTTATTTTATAGGACAGGTGGAGAGAGACAGGAAATGTGGGGAGTAGAGGGTGGGGGAAGACATGCAGGAAATGGTCGACCGGCCGGGAATCGAACCGGCGACCCCTGCGACGAGGACTGTAGCCTCTATATGTGGGGCGCTTAGACCGCTAGGCCACCAGCGCCCCTCATAATTGTAATTTTAATATCTTCTGAACTGTCACCTTATGAAAAATTTTGCCCCTTGTACGGTGTGTGTCAAGAGAGAAATTGGCTACGTAGACCCAAGCTGTTTTTGAACCAGGCTGTAAACATGTTTATTTCTGCTAGGCAAGGCAAGGCAAGGCAGCTTTATTTGTATAGCGCATTTCATACAAGAGGGCAACTCAGTGTGCTTTACATTAAAACATTAAAAGCATTGGAGACATTCAGACAGGCATAAAAGAACACAATTAAAATGACAAATATAATAAAACAGAAAAGAAAAGGAAAATTAGAAATATATTAAAAATTACATTAAAATTTGAATTCAAAGTGAGTTAAAATAATCTAAGATAAGAAGGCAGTGGCAAATAAAAAAGTCTTAGTCTTTGATTTAAAAGAGGTGAGAGTTGGAGCAGACCTGCAGCTTTCAGGGAGTGTGTTCCAGATATGTGGTGCATAATGACTAAACGCTGCTTCACCATGTTTCATTCTGACTCTTGGGACTGAAAGCAGACCAGTACCTGATGACCTCAGAGGTCGAGGTGGTTCATAAAGTAGTAGCAGATCAGCAATGTATTTTGGGCCTAAACCATTCAGGTCTTTATAAACCATCAGCAGGATTTTAAAGTCTATTCTCTGACCGACAGGAAGCCAGTGTAGAGATCTAAGAACTGGAGTGATGTGGTCTACTTCTTTGGTCTTTGTTAGGACTCGAGCGGCAGCATTCTGTATGAGCTGCAGGCGTCTGATGGACTTTTTAGGGAGTCCTGTAAAGACCCCGTTACAGTAGTCTAGTCTGCTAAAGATAAATGCATGGAGGAGTTTTTCTGCATCCTGCTGAGACATGAGTCCTTTAATCCTTGATATATTCTTAAGGTGATAGTAGGCTGACTTTGTAATTGTCTTAATGTGGCTGCTGAAATTAAGGTCTGAGTCTATGACTACACCAAGGTTTCTGGCTTGGTTTGAACATTTCATCTGTGCAGATTGGAGCTGAGCAGTAACCTTTAACCTTTCTTCCTCCAAAAACAATCACTTCAGTTTTTTCTTTGTTTAACTGAAGAAAGTTCTGGCTCGTCCAGTCATTGATTTGTTCAATGCATTTACTCAGTGTTTGTATGGGACTATAATCCCCTGGTGATATGGTGATGTAAATGTGTGTGTCATCTGCATAGCTATGGTATTTTATTTGGTTGTTTCTTATTATCTGACCTAAGGGGAGCATGTAGATGTTGAATAGCAGAGGCCCCAGAATGGATCCCTGAGGTACTCCACATACGATTTTCATCTGCTCAGATGTGTATTTACCTATAGACACAAAATAGTCCCGGTCATTTAAATAGGACTAAAGCCAATTTAGTACTGCACCAGAGAGTCCCACCCAGTTTTCAAGTCTGTCCAGTAGTATCTTGTGGTCAACTGTGTCAAGTCCAGTAGTATCTTGTGGTCAACTGCTGTCTTCTTGATGCAGATCGTCTTCTTTGAATGGGTCTGTATGTGGTTTCCTGTGTTTCTGCAGCCAGCCTCAAGTGGACGCTTGATGAACTGCAGTTTATAACACTTCTGCATGGGCTTCATATTTTAAGACCGGGGTTGCCACTTGGACGTCACCCATCTGTTCCTGAAGCCCTGTTTTGAAGCCTGTTGTTGGCGGGCGCCATATTGGAAATGCTGAACACAACCTAACTTTTTCCGAGCTAGTGTGAGGTAAAGAGGCGGGCCTTTAGCCTTTTCGCTAACAGCTAACAGCTACAGTGTTCCCGCTTGTCAATCAAGGCAGCCATGCCCCTATTTGGCCAAAACATGTAACTTGAAGATCTTCAAAAATAACGAGATATAAATAAATTCACCCTGTACAGTGTGTGCTGATAGAGAAATGAGCTACGTAGACCGAAGCCGTTTTTTGAACCAGGCTGTAAACATGTTTATTTCTGCTGTAAAGATCGTCTTCTTTGAATGGGTGTGTATGTGGTTTCTGGTGTTTCTGCAGCCAGCCTCTAGTGGACGCTTGATGATCTGCAGTTTATAGCACTTCATATTTTAAGACTGGAGGTAGCCACTTGGAACACACTTGACCTTCCTTTACCTTTCCCTGAGTACTAAATGTGAAGAGGAAGTTTGTGTGTTTGTTTCTTGATTTGGTTTGCCACCCCCTCAATGGCAATCCAAATCATCTTGAAAGGCTGCGAAGATGCATCAAAGCAACACACCAATAAAAACAGTGTTTGTAGCACTGTCTGTTCTGGTCCTAAAGATTAGGGAGGTTGTTATAAACCTTTGTTGATGCAATCATACAGTCTGTGATTCTTTCCATGTGTGTTTCTGCACTTGGCAGCTGCAGTGGTGTTGCTTTTAGCCTGGATTAACTTCTTTGTGTTTGTCTTTCATCATAGTTATCTATTCTTTTCACATTGATTCAGGTCTGCTGCCAGTAGACCTGACATGCTGTAAACTCCAGGGCTGTGATGTCTTACTGAATTTATAACTGCTAATGTGTGACGGTTTAACTTGTCAGGTTGTAGTCCAAGCTTCACAGAACAAACCTCAGTCTTTACTGCCAGACTGACTTCTCAATCCAAGATCAGAGACAAGAAGACACAAAATATCAGCATGTCAACTTTCATAAGGATTTTAATATTTTAACTCTTCATCATAATCTGAAATACTTTATTTATCCCAGGGGGAATTCAGTTATTAAAGTTGCTCTATACACAACAAGTAAGAACATCTAATAATATTAATAGAAGAAGTAATTCATAAGATATAAATACAAATGAATATACAAATACAATGAAAAAAATGACTCTAAAAGTATGCAAAGAAGACTTTGTAGAAAATAAATACATGGTTGAAGTCCTGGAGATCAGGAAGAGGGCACTCTGGTGGTCTGTCTGGAGATCAGGAAGAGGGCACTCTGGTGGTCTGTCTGGAGATCAGGAAGAGGGCACTCTGTTGGTCTGTCTGGAGATCAGGAAGAGGGCACTCTGGTGGTCTGTCTGGAGATCAGGAAGAGGGCACTCTGGTGGTCTGTCTGGAGATCAGGAAGAGGGCACTCTGGTGGTCTGTCTGGAGATTAGGAAGAGGGCACTCTGGTGGTCTGTCTGGAGATCAGGAAGAGGGCACTCTGGTGGTCTGTCTGGAGATCAGGAAGAGGGCACTCTGGTGGTGTGTCTGGAGATCAGGAAGAGGGCACTCTGGTGGTCTGTCTGAAGATTAGGAAGAGGGCACTCTGGTGGTCTGTCTGGAGATTAGGAAGAGGGCACTCTGGTGGTCTGTCTGGAGATCAGGAAGAGGGCACTCTGGTGGTCTGTCTGGAGATCAGGAAGAAGGGCACTCTGGTGGTCTGTCTGGAGATCAGGAAGAGGGCACTCTGGTGGTCTGTCTGGAGATCAGGAAGAGGGCACTCTGGTGGTCTGTCTGGAGATCAGGAAGAGGGCACTCTGGTGGTCTGTCTGGAGATCAGGAAGAGGGCACCCTGGTGGTCTGTCTGGAGTCTGGCTATGGCAGTGTTGAGAACGTTGGATGCCGTAGTGGGTTTGGCAGAGGGGGGATGTAAACAGCTACCATTATGACATGTGAGATCTCCCTGTGCAGATAATATGGTCGGAGGCCCACAGCGCTCTCGCTGCTATCCCGGTCTGCCCGGACAGTCTGGAAGCCGTCAATGGAGACGTTGTGGTCTGGAATATCCTGATGCAGCCACGTTTCCATGAAGCACAACATGCTACATTCCTGAAACTCCATCTGACTCCTGGCTAGTCCTGTTAGCTCGTCCATCTTATTATCCAGAGATCTTGAGGACTTATTTGTCATATTAAATGTTTTGTATGTGACTTATCTTTGGGCCTTGCTGTGGGTGTTAGGCTGGACACACATGAATCTGCTGAGTCCGCTGATATGTGACAGCGTCTCTAGTCCTGACCGATCACATCCTTAAACTGCAGCAGAGTCAGTTCTGTCACAGACTCTCTGCTGTTTCAGCTCTGAGGCTGTAGTGGGAGGGAACCTTAGATTTACTCCAAAGATTAGTGCTTACTCATGTTTTCATTAAGGTTAACTCACCTGTCATCACATGCCTCATGTTTTATTCATTGTTGACCTTTCTCTGTGACTTTGTGAACATGCATGTCTACCTGAAGTAAAGGTCTTAATGTCCTTTTCCTCTGATCAATCAATCTTTATTTGTATAGCGCCAAATCCCAACAAACGTTATCTCAGGATGCTTTTACAAACAGAGCAGGTCTAGACCACTCTATGTCAAATTATGAACAGAGACCCAACACCAAGACAGGATACGACTCAGTCTGACCCCACCTTAATCCACCATGAGCATTGCACCTCACAGTATTTAGCTAGTTACAGTGGAGAGGAAAAACTTCCTTTAACGGGCAGAAACCTCGAGCAGAACCAGACTCATGTTAGACAGCCATCCGAGTTGGGCCTGGAAAGAGGGATAGAGGGGAGTAAGAGAGAGAAGGAGCGGAGATAGTGATGAGACGAGTAGTAGAAGCTGTTGCCGCTGGAGTCCAGCACGTCCGTATCAGCTGGAGTCTGGAACGTCCACAGCAGGAGGACGTCTACGGCAGCTCAGAGGAACCTACGAGACGAGGGAGCTCAGGGACTCCAGAAAGGTCTATGGTTAGTAACTTTAATGGGACAGGGAGAGTTACAGTAAGTCATGAGGGGGTTGGGGGGAAGGCGGTGAGACAGGATCCCAGTGTGTCAGTGTGCCAGTTCCCCCGGCAGTCTAATTCTAGTCTAGATTTTGTGGTCTGATCTGATGGAGAGTACTGAAAGCTTCACCTCTGAAGAAACACTTCACTGCTGTAGACCTTTGCACAATTCAACCTGACTTGTGGAGTCACTTGAGTTAGTCAACGTGATTGAGTCTTAAAGTACTAGCATTTTAAACTTGTAGCCTCAGCATAGCCCTGCTATAAATCACTGGTCAAGAAATCTGCCGTCAGTACAAAAGACCTCCAATTTGAATTTCATTCCTCCACTGAGGCGAAGTCATTTGTCCTGGTTTCATGCTTTCTCTAGAGGTATTATATTCCCTCTAAGCTTCATGGTGCCAAATCTTTTATAACAGAGAGCCATAAAATCTTTATGCAAGTTAATGTTTGACATTAAGTATTCATCGTAATCCTTCCACCAGAATGTCTTGAAATGTCTTCATTCTCATGTCTGTACCCTGAGTTTCTGTGCGCTCTGGTGTTCCAGGTAAAAAGCTGTTGTTTCCTGGGCTTGAGAAACCCATCTTGTTGGTGAGATGGGCTTTTCAAGGGCTCAATACATCTCCTTCAGTTTCTTTCAAGCCCATCTGGTGCAAATTTCCAGTGCCAAGGGGGAGTTAGAGCAGAAGTCTGAATATTGATTAGATCCATCTGAAATATACGCCTCCTTAGAGCTGTTGACACCACATGCCCCCACAAGATTAAGTGGATGAGCAGCCCACTGAATCCACTTAGGTTAACTTCTTGAGTGTCCTTACAGATTTGCATTAAATTGTGAGGCAGATCTTTATAATACAGAGCTTCAATGTTCCAAAGACATGGTTACAAATATGAAGAAATTATAAAAGACGGTCATTTCTATAAACTGAATTAAAATGTCATGTTTTTATCAGCAATATGAGACATCAGATGAGTGCAGTTTGGTCTTTTATTAAGACATTTGAAGAACAAATGAAGGTTGGTTCCCTGTTCTGCTTAATTTGAGAAGGTCTTTAAATGAAAGTCATCTGCATGTTCAAAAGCAGAGTCATACTTTTCTCTGAATTGGCTGCAGAAGTGATGAATATGTCACAGAACCCTGTTTAATATGTGCCGTGGTGTTCCTCTGCCCTCACAGCTGTACTTTCTCATCTGCTCTGGACTGCAGGGATCCATTTGCAGAGCAATTCTCAGATTCCCAGAAGCTTTAGTTACCATTAACAGAGAAATCCAACAATGTTGTGCTGTCAGAATTTTTCTTTCTGCTGAGATATTGCTCCATAAAAAATAGACTTGCCAATGTGTCTCTGTTTCCATACAGAGCGGTTTTCTGCTCAGTCACTGCCGAGAAGCTGGTTTGGTGTGGAGGAAACAGTCGACATGACGTGTTGATGGAGACTAAACCAATAACTCTTCTCTTTCTTCTCTCCATTACTGATGTAAAATGGGCCGAACAGTCTGCTCCCTGAGATTTCTTAATGTCTGCACAGAAAATGACACATCGTTACGGTGTAAAATACAGCTCCTTTCCCCCCAGAATGCATTAACTGATGATGCAATGTCATAATAATCAGCGCGGTGTTGATGAAACCACATCTGGTGTGGCAGCTTTATTACTGGCGACACAACACTTCTCTCCTCTGGGACTGATGGCTTTCCAACCATTTCACAGCTGCAAGACTGTTTTAGTGGGCTGTTACATTCAAGGCAGCTGTATTCCTTTGTATCTGCTTTGAAGAGCTGATTTGATACATGCTCTCACTTTGTTGGCTCAATTTAGTTCATAAATATGTTTTTAAACGTTGTGGATGAAAAGTAAAGGAAGCCAAAAATTTGAATTATTATGGACTAAGGTTCTGATTTACTAACAGTTTGCGTGTATAAAAACTTGTGTAAACTTGATAGTGCACGCAAAACTGATGTACTAACCGGGAGCACCGAGGATTGCGTCTGTCAAATGAGCAAAATAGAACTCGCTATCCATTTAGCGTGTTTGCCTTCATGAATATGCAGAATACATGCAGATTATCAGAACGCACAAAATACTGGGAGGAGGAGATGAAAATGTAATCATTTAGCACACGCAATGTGATTTATCAAACCTGAAGCAGATAGCGGGCGGTGTTTTTGTGTCTATATTTAACACGTTTGAAAGGCAGGTGCAAACTGGCACAGCGTTACGCACACATGGCTGCAGTCACTGTGGAGAGAAGGAGGCATAGGTGCAATGACAGACGTCAGAGAGAGAGAATCCTCCGTGCGCATGTCAACATATTTGGACTGTCTGAAATAAAAATAGTAGAGACATATTGTCTATCCAGCAATGACATCTTTGAGCTGCTGGATGACCTAATTAAGGGCTGATTTGGAGCCAGTCACAAAAAGGAGCCATGCCATATCTCCTATGGAGAAACTCCTTCAACACTGCATTTTCTTGCGTCTGGATCATTCCAGAAATATGAAATGTGCAGAGGTTTTTATAAGAGAATGAAAACAGATGGCCTCCCAAATCGTGTTCCTTCTGTCAACGCTGAGATGTCTCTGCTGGAGTTCACCGATGTGTTTATTTGCCTCCTTCACCAAGACCTCCAACTCCATGGCTTCAAACTTCATTTATCGCTTAAGGCCACTCTGCTCTCTCAAACTCTCCATAGTGACAGCCGGTAACACGTGCAAAATCCTCATTTAAATAGGGCGGTCCGAACCACTTTTTCAATTGTTATCAATTGTGCATGCAATAGTATAGTATAGTAGATCACCCGCAACACGCCCACCAATAGCACGTGCAATTTTTTTGTTTGCACACGCAATTTAGCACTCCTTATTTGGGATCTTAGTAGATCAGGCCCTAATAGAGCACCTTGGCAACAGAAGTACGTAGGAGTACAATGGTTTGTCAAACTCTGTGCCAACACTCATGAATGCTCCCCAAACAAACAGATTTTGACTAAAAGTAAATAAATACCAGATCTGTGTGATTTTAGTGAAGCTACAGAAGCCAGCAGCAGGTGGTTTAGAAACCCAGCGTGCACACACCAGAGAGAAAAGACGCACACAAGTCACTCTGAGCTTATGACAGCAATATCTGAGGATATGTACAATCTGTCAAACATCATGACAGAGACCCTGAGTTGTGTGTCCTGAAATAAGTCAGAGACATATGCACCAGATCGCATTGTATGAGACCTTTGTCATACGAAACAAGCCAGAAAACTAGCCTACGCTCCAACAGCAAACTGCACATCAGGGTTAATCATGTTGTGTTCCTGACTTACTAGCAGGCATAGATAAATGTTTGATGATTCACTTCTTACTAACCTCTCCATATTAGGTCCTAATTGTTTTCTCCCTGTCATTTAGTCATTGCTGGTTTCATTCTCTACATGTTTTGGTGTTTTCTTACCGCTGAGTGAGACATGAGTTGACGTAGTGCAAAACACAAACCATGTGCTGAGGACCGGTTATGAATCAGTCACCATCATATGGTCGTGAATCAGCGGCGCTCGTGCATGTGAGCGGGGGCTTTAATAAGTTAAACCAGGATACATTCTCTTTCCATGTTTCTACAGCTGTTGTAACCAAAGGCCCTGCCTGTCAACAGGCAGACCAGACAACTGCATGGGGCCCCACGCCAGTAGGGCTGACTTTAAACTGCAGCAGTGGCTCTAAATGTACAGAGTTAGGGTATGACAGTAGGAAACCTCCCTAAAGGAGCCCCAGCTGACAGCACTCAATCTTGTTGCACAACAGAGAACTGCATGCAAAATTATTCTGCAAGAGTTTCTTGATGAATATAATTCAATGAAAAATGAAGGGGGTTATACATCTGGGGGTGAGAGAGAAAGAGGAGGAAGAGAAAAAAGACAGCTAGAGTTTGGTGAGTGGAGCAGATAATGATGATTAAATATAATAGTAAATGACTGCATGCTGCGAGTCTAGCCTTCAGGGGAGAGACACTTGAATAACCTCACTTCTGCTAGCATTGCATTAGGACCTTTCTTCTTTGACTTGTAGCTTTAGTTATCTTAGCTAGCAGAGGAGCAGACTGTGCCTATCTCTTCTGGCCATGACTGGAGTCAGTGCTGCCAAACTCAAGATTGTAACGGCCTCCTGATCCGTGTCTGGTGCGTCTCTGATCCTGCAGGTCAGAGTCCTCCGGATCAGATACACAAGACTTCTATTTTTGCCGGATGCCGGAGCACGACGCATCAATCTCAACAGAGCAGATGGAGCGGGACAGGAAGTCAGGTTTCACCAAAACAAAATGAAAACATCCGGTTAATTTTCAGAATAAAACACTCTGTGTTATCACCAGATCGTATTTCACTTAACTACAACAACAAACCAAAGTCATGATGAGCGGAGCCAGGCCTGGAGTCAACAGGTCAGAGGTTTTCAGAGGACCAGAAAGACAACATGGATGAGGAGAGGAGGAGGAGAATCCTTGATTCAGGGGAAACCTCAGTCACATGACTCCAAGTGTCCGGAGGTCCTGTTCTGTGCTGTGTTCTGAAAACTTAACTGGTGGGTGTTGACGGACGAGAGAGCATGGGGCCGGACCGCAGCGGATCGGAGACGGATCTGGTGGGAGTCCCGTGTAACACTGATTGTAAACAAGACAACCACTGATACATTCAGCCGGAAGTTACCAGTTAACAGGACCCTGCTGGATTCTTGTAGGACTTTAGTTCACATTTGAAATATCAGTTCTAACCACATTAACCACACAACAACCAAACATTGTGATGCTGGTTTGAATTCAATGTTAAGAAGCTCACTGGCTCCACTGCCAAAATGTGTGCTCATATTATTTATGACAAAGGCTGTGAACTGGTCTCCAGCTGAAATAAACAAGTTTTAAGCATCATCAGCATTGAATCTCCTCTTATCAATATTTGAATGCTGACAATTTGATAAATCAAATGTGAACTGTAAAAGACTCTGACGTCTCTTCAGACATTCAAAGCATTTTAGCACCTTTGAGCTCATTGTTTTGGTTCATTGGCCTTTGCTGTTCTGCCTTGGCCTCATCACTTATATAAACTTTGCTTCAAGATACAAGATACAGCATAATAACCTGGCTCCTCAATTCCCTATGAGCTACCCGCACAGCATACAATGTCATGAACCTGAGCACAGAAAGGCAGATACAAATACAACACATCAGACCAGAGTTCCAAAAGGCAAAGGGTTTAATCGAAATCCAGGCAGAGTCGGTACACAGGAAGGCAGTCAGATCAGGCCGAGGTAATAGACAGACGTGAGGCAAAAGGCGAGGTCGAAAGAGGCAGGCGGAGACCAAAACCGGCTAGACTATGTCATGTATTGATGAAGATGAAGACTGTGAGGTACAACGAACTGGTGAGGAGACAGTGAGAAACATGAGGTTAAATACAAGAGGTAACAAGGGTGATGGGAAAGAGGTGGGGAGAAACAATCAGGGAGCAGGTGTGACCAGACGGGAACACAACTGAAACAGAGACAAGGGTTTGTGATTTCAACATAAAACAGGGAAGACAACACATGAAGGTGTAAAATAAAGGAAACTTGACAGATATGACATACAATCGTACATCCAGTGGCTAGCCACTGAATACCATGGAGCTATTAGAGCCAACGCCACTACAGAGCTAAAGGTATTCTTTAGGATTCAATGGGAATCTCAAAAAGAGCTTTCCTTTAAAGCTGGGGTTGGTAATCAGATTTAGATCCACTTTTTGTTATACTGGTTAAAATTATCTTTATGTCCTGATGGTAATCAATACATAATGTGTTCTTAAAAAAGAGGTAAGAAAAGCTGCTATCTACAGTCGGAGTAAAACTGGGAAAACACCAACCAATCACCGTTTTTTGGGTCCCCAAATTTTAAACCAATCAAATCCTGTCCTGCCGTTCTGCCCTCCTCCTGCAAAGCATACATTTCCTCAGCCTGCACTCCCCGTCTCCTGCCTCTGCTTCCCCTGACTCTACTCACTGCCCCTCTCGCTCGACCTCGGACCTGTCCCCTCTGACCCGATGAGGTGCTTTGCTCAGGACTGTAGTCTGGATCAGAGTCTAAAAAGCTCTCACCACAGGGCTCTGACAAGTAAAAGAATGAATGACGTTCAGTAAGTCCTACAGAAAATGTAGATGTACTGTAGCATTCGTCCGGACGCTGTAGTGATGACGAGCAGATTCGTGAACACGTTGATCTTTAATAACCGGTCACTGTCGGCCGTGATCACGCCAACCAACAAAACAACAATCAATGTTTGAATGAATGAAGAACTTCTCCTCTTGTCTCTCCTCTCTCCAGCTCACACACTCTACACCTCTCCTGATGCCTTCACTGACTGTCAACACTGTAGGAATTAAGAACATCTACACTGAACACGTTTAACAAACAGTAGATCTGTTACAGTATTATATATGTGTTATAACTTTTCTCCTGATATCGTGTCACCAGTACAACTGGATAATGCTAGCATGATAGTTGTGAGTACTAACAGCAGCCATGTTTGTTTGTGTTTTTAACTTTCACTATGAGAATGTTTTGGTAAGGACCAGTTTTGAATCAGTCACCATCATATGGTCGAGAATCAGCAGCGCTCGTGCATGTGAGCGGGGGTCGTCATTTCGGAGGAGCTCCGAGGGGAGGGGGGGAGGGGTTAGACGGAGTCCTGAGGAAATGCTACATTCAAATTCATGCTAGTTTTCCGAGACTACCAACTCCAGCTTTAATCAGATGGCAAGAAGAAGTTTAAATTAATTTCATTACACCTATTAATTAAACAGTGTTGAGTTTACAGGTTGTTTGTTTTGCCAATTAGCTAAGAAATAATTGTATCGAGTTTATTTGCTGAACTCTCCTTTAGGAAAACAGTTATTTCATTTGGTCATTTTTTATTTATTTTTTGGGCATTTTCGCCTTTAACACACAGGACAGCTGGAGAGAGTCATGTGGGGAGTACAGAGCGGGGGAAGACATGCAGCAAATGGTCAAGGCTGGAATCAAACCTGTGACCTCTGCGATGAGGGCTATATCCTCCATATGGGTCGTGCTTAGACCGCTAGGCCAACGGCGCCCCATTATGGTCATTTTTAAAGCCAAGAGACGACATTGTACATAAAGTTAAACTTAAATTAGCCAAAACTGTTTTCATTAAGTGTAAGAAAGCGTTGAAACAAAAAGCCTCTCACAGAAGGTTGTTCTAAGTTCTGACAGGCTCACACTGCAGATGCCAGGCTGTTGTATAACTGTCATCTCAGAGTCAGTAATGAGGAAGAGGATATTCCTCTGACTGGAGCGTCCAACAGGTGAAGCGAGATCCACATAGGATCAGATTCATATTTCCTCCTCTATGTGTCACTTCCTCCCACTGACCAATACCAACTGACGCTGTCAAACTGTGTTCCCGACAATTACTGCTGCAGCTCCAGAGAGCCCTACGGCACACAATAAGAGGGATGCCTCCTCCAACTCGCCAAACGGTAATTGTTGTGTTTAGGAAGGGGACTGGATTATTCCAAATTGCTGTTTGGATTTTAAACCCATTGTAAAGTGGGACAAATGGTGCTTTGTGTTCTTCTTTGTCTTTGGGTTTGAATGTTTCTTATCGAAATAGTAATTATGGCTGGCTCTCCATGTCTCAGTGCCATGTGGTCTGGCTGCATTCATAGATTGTGGGTATTGGTGCAGCCAGACCAAATGTTTTCCATCATTGTGGCATGTGGGTAAAATAAACCTCAATTTGAGCTGTCCAGGAAAAGATAAAGATGGCAGGGCATCCAGACAGAAGAGGGGAAGGAGGTCTTTAGAATAATAGCACAGTGAAGAAACCTCTGCATCTTTGTCCTTGCAGAATGAATCAGGCTCCTACTACCGGGTTTGAGGAGGATGTGGGGGCCAAGACGACACATCATGTCATGTATCCAGAGAGTGCCATAGACCTGGAGAACACCACCAGTCTGGTGCTGATCCCTTTTAAGACTCTGGACCTGCAGTGGATCGTTAGTGCTCTAACGACGGGCACCATCACACAGTAAGTGTACTTGTGTTCAAGCTGCAATGAATATTTTGTTACTAGGAAACAATAAAATGACTTGTTGCAATGTGAAGCTGACCCTGTTTGTGATAAATCCATGAAAATTATGATCTGAACATGCAGCTTAACACAGCTCTACACTGCTTCTCTTTAGCTAGTCAATCATTATATACAGTGGGGCAAAAAAGTATTTATTCAGCCACTGATTTTGCAAGTTCTCCCACTTAGAAAGATGAGAGAGGTCTGTAATTTTCATCAGAGGTACACTTCAACTATGAGAGACAACATGAGAAAAGAAATCCAGGAAATCACATTGTAGGATTTTTAAAGAATTTATTTGTAAATGATGGTGGAAAATAAGTATTTGGTCACCCACAAACAAGCAAGATTTCTGTCTCTCACAGACCTGTAACTTCTTTTTTAAGAAGCTCTTCTGTCCTCCACTCGTTACCTGTATTAATGGAACCTGTTTGAACTGGTTATCTGTATAAAAGACACCTGTCCACAGCCTCAAACAGTCAGACTCCAAACTCAACCATGGCCAAGACCAAAGAGCTGTCCAAGGACACCAGGAAGAAAATTGTGGACCTGCACCAGGCTGGGAAGAGTGAATCTACAATAGGCAAGCAGGTTGGTGTGAATAAATCAACTGTGGGAGCAATTGTAAGAAAATGGAAGACATACAAGACCATTGATAATCTCCCTCGATCTGGGGCCCCACGCAAGATCTCATCCCGTGGGGTCAAAATGATCATGAGAACGGTGAGCAAAAATCCCAGAACTACACGGAGGGACCTGATGAATGACCTGCAGAGAGCTGGGACCAAAGTAACAAAGGCTACCATCAGTAACACACTACGCCGAGAGGGACTCAAATCCTGCAGCGCCAGGCGTGTCCCCCTGCTTAAGCCAGTACATGTCCAGGCCCGTCTGAAGTTTGCCAGAGAGCATATGGATGATCCAGAAGAGGATTGGGAGAATATCATGTGGTCAGATGAAACCAAAATAGAACTTTTTGGTAAAAACTCAACTCGTCGTGTTTGGAGGAAGAAGAATGCTGAGTTGCATCCCAAGAACACCATACCTACTGTGAAGCATGGGGGTGGAAACCTCATGCTTTGGGGCTGTTTTTCTGCAAAGGGGACAGGACGACTGATCCGTGTTAAGGGAAGAATGAACGGGGTCATGTATCGTGAGGTTTTAAACCAAAACCTCCTTCCATCAGTGAGAGCATTGAAGATGGAACGTGGCTGGGTCTTCCAGCATGACAATGATCCCAAACACACCGCTCGGGCAACGAAGGAGTGGCTCTGTAAAAAGCATTTCAAGGTCCTGGAGTGGCCTAGCCAGTCTCCAGACCTCAACCCCATAGAACATTTGTGGAGGGAGTTGAAAGTCCGTGTTGCCCAGCGACAGCCCCAAAACATCACTGCTCTAGAGGAGATCTGCATGGAGGAATGGGCCAAAATACCAGCTACAGTGTGTGCAAACCTGGTGAAGACTTACAGGAAACGTTTGACCTCTGTCATTGACAACAAAGGTTATGTTACAAAGTATTGAGTTGAACTTTTGTTATTGACCAAATACTTATTTTCCACCATCATTTACAAATCAATTCTTTAAAAATCCTACAATGTGATTTCCTGGATTTGTTTTCTCATTTTGTCTCTCATAGTTGAAGTGTACCTCTGATGAAAATTACAGACCTCTCTCATCTTTCTAAGTGGGAGAACTTGCAAAATCAGTGGCTGACTAAATACTTTTTTGCCCCACTGTATTTTCTCCACTTCTGGTTCTCTTTTCAACTTTCAATCAATCAATCTTTATTTATAAAGCACCAAATCCCAACAAACATTATCCTCAGACTCTTTCCAAACAGAGCAGGTCTAGACCGTACTCTATGTTCTATTATTAACAAAGACCCTACATCAAGACAGCATCAGATCCAGTCCCATCTTACAGACAGGACTCAGTCTGATCTCATCTTAATCCACCATGAGCAGAGCACTTTGCAGCATTTAGCAAGTTACAGTGGCAAGGACAAACTTCCTTTAACAGGCAGAAACCTCCAGCAGGACCAGACTCATGTTAGACACACATCTGCTGAGACCGTGTTGGAGAGAGGGATAGAGGGAGATGAAGATAGAGAGGGAGATGATTGTGGATAGATGGATAGTAGTAGTTGTAGCAGCTGGAGTCTGGCACGTCTACAGCAGCAGAGATCCAGAGGAACCTACGAGACAAGGGAGCTCAGGGACTCCAAGAAGGTCTATGGTTAGTGACTTTAATAGGACAGGGAGACTTATAGTAAGAGTTGGGGGGCGAGAGACAGGATCCTAGTGTGCCAGTTCCCCCAGGAGTCTAAGCCTATAGCAGCATAACTAAGAGCTGGTCCAAGCTTGATCCAGCTCTAACTATAAGCTTTATCAAAAAGTAAGCTGAAGCCTACTCTTAAAAGTAGAGAGGGTGTCTGCCTCCTGATAATTCCAAAGGAGAGGAGCCTGATAGCTGAAGGTTCTACCTCCCATACTACTTTTAGAGACTTTAGGTGCAGGCCTGTATGTTGGGAGCATAGTGTTCTAGAGGGGTAATAGGGCACTATGAGCTCTTTAAGACATGAAGGTGTCTGATCATTAAGAGCTTTGCAGGTCAGAAAAAGGATTATGTCCAACCATGGCAGATAGACCAAGAATCACATGACTGACAGAAGCAGCTCGCTGGTATGTTGAATAATGGAGCACTTCAATGCTACAGAGTTATTTATTTGGGACTGGACCAAGAGAGACTTAATACTAGGTTACACACAAATATGACTTCTTATATATACTGAAATAAAGGAAGATTTAACATAAGACACACAATAACATTAAAAAGCTGGGCATTTGTTTGATGTCAGGGTTTATAAAAGTCTTACAGGCACATGTTTTTTATAATAAAACCATGGTCGTCTAGAAATGTAATTATGGTAGTCTCATTTGGAAACGCAAAGTGCTACCATGTGCTGTACAAGACATTATCCATTCTGGCTCTCTCACATATATTCTCCCTCTGTGAGAGGAGAGTATACGTCTGTGTGAGGAGCGTATACGTGACTGAAAGGGAGAATGTAAGTGTGTGAGAGGCAGAAGTGTCCCCTCATAATGTGCATTTTCCTCTCATAAAGGTAGAGTTCATGGAGTTCAGCTGTCTTTTAAACACGTCTTCTACATGCATCACAGTGCTTTGAAAACCTGATTGTCACAGCAGTCACACTCTCTCAGTATGTTTGTTTGCAGCCAAAACAGGATCATCACTCAGATTTAATCTTCCAGTAAATTTCCCTGTCATTCCCCATCCTCTACCAACGACCTGTAATCATTGGCTTAATTACTGGACATTTGGAGAAACGATGAGACGACTGCTAATTAACCACTGCCAATAACTCACACATGGCGGCATGTTGGATGGTAGATGAGTGAAGCCAAACAAATGTTTCTTTTAAATGTACCGTTGACTTCCAACGCTGCCAGAGCAATCTTTCTGCATCATTAAACTCCACTTTACTGCCAGTGATGTCAGTATTAGCCCAGCCGCCGTTAGATCTTAACTGAGTGTTGTGAAATATTTTGTTACATTTTCTTGTCCTGTAAAACATAATGGTGCTCAACGAGGAGGACTCGCTGCTCCTGGTCCATAATCACACTCCTGACTTTGAAGTTAACATTCCAAGTGTTTTAGTGTTAAAGTGTGTACTTTGTAATATTAGTTGTTATTATGCATTGTGTGTATTGTCATTTCCATATTATTAAACCAGAGGAGCAGGAGGAACTAGTTTGAGTGTTAAATTGTGGAGCACACACCGAGCTGCATTAGACGAGTCCGTCTAATCTTTGAATTTTAATGAGACTCTGCTGCAGCAGAGAGAGCCTTGATAAACCTTCCCTTTAATTGGAAACATTTGTCTGGATTGTATCTTACCATATACTCATTACATTTCATTTGAATCATTTGTATGCCATCGCTTTACATTTATTCCAGCCCTGCACAGCGTGGTGCACAAATTACTCTTACTTTAGATTTATACTTGTGCAATAAAAAGAGACTTCAAGCTATTGTAGAGATATGCAGCAGGGTTGCGGGCACATCTCTGCCTAAGATGTCAAGCCAGGACCCTCAGAAAAGCCTGGTCCATCGTGGCTGACCCGTGCCATCCTCTCTTTAGGGAGTTTCGCTGGCTTCCCTCAGGGAGCAGATGCACACTGCCAAAAAGCAGGACAAATAGGAAGAGGAACTCTTCTGTCCCGGTAGCAACTGGCCTGCTTAATGATGATACATAACACTATTGTTTTTATGTTGTTACTGTTATAAATGTTTTTTGTTGTGGTGTTATCTGTCACTACTGACTGAGAAACAAATTGCCCCCCAGGGATAATAAAGAAACCTTGAACCTTGAACCTTGAAGCTCAGCGTGGTTGTTATTCCTGCCACCTTTTCTTCATGAAAATTGTATAAACGCAGGTTCTGCATATGAAAATTGAGACATTTTCATAAGCAAATGGAATATGGACACCCCCAGAGAGCGGCTCCCACCTTTATTCAAAGTGCCTCTCCCGTTTTCATGTTTTAACCTTGCCTACCTGGGATGAAGCGCCACTCTGCACTGACTGCTTTTGTGTGATGAATAATTCAGAATGCCAAAAACCATGACAGTGAGCAGAGGTTACTGTGATAGCTTCAAAACCTGCCCATGACCACATTCCCTCATGCATTTTCCTGCAGAGAGACAATTGTTGTATTTTTAGACATGTCTTTAAAGCTGGGGTTGGTAGTCAGATTTAGATCCACTTTTTGTTCTACTGGTTAAAATGATCTTTATGTCCTGATGGTAATCAATACATAATGTGTTCTTAAAAAATAGGTATAAAAAGCTGCTATCTACAGCCAGAGTAAACCTGGAAAACACCAACCAATCCCTGCCATCAGGAGCCAAATGATGAAACCAATCAAATCCTGTCCTGCCGTTCTGCCCGCCTCCTGCAGAGCGTACATTTCATGTTTGTTTGTGTTTTTAACTTTCACTATGAGAATGTTTTGGTGTTTTCTTACCGCTGAGTGAGACATGAGTTGACGTAGTGCAAAACACAAACCATGTGCTGAGGACCGGTTTTGAATCAGTCACCATCATATGTTCGTGAATCAGTGGCACTCGTGCATGTAAGGGGGGGCGTCGTTTTGGAGGAGCTCTGAGGGGAGGGGGGGGAGGGGTTAGACGGATTCCTGAGGAAATGCTACATTCAAAATCATGCTAGTTTCCCGTGACTACCAACCCTAGCTTTAAGTCCAGTTGTATAAAACTATTGACTTGATGAAACATGCAGTGAATGTGTCTGATACCGGTAATTTAAGATGAATGTGCAGTTTAATCAAAAACAGCAGTTTGGAGATTTTCAAGGAAATGAAACCCTGATTTCTAAATCTCTGGTCTTGTGTTTTTACAGCACATACATACCTGTTATATCCAGGATCAAGGCAAACAAAGATAAGGTGAGTGAGACCATTATATTTTAAAAATATTTACATGACATTACATTTGTTTGCAAAAAGGGATCGAATCTTGTCAAATCAGGTGAATTGACAAATAGAAAAGCCCTCAGGTATCATTTATGACCAGAACTTGTGTTTTAATCCACAGGTGAAAAAGTTGTCCAGTCTTTTATTTTATCAGCTCAGAAATATATCAAAAGTCAAGTCCTTAATGTCAGCCAAAGATCTTCAGAAACTCAGTCAAGCTTTTATATCCTCCCGTCTTGATTACTGTAATTCTCTGTACACATGTCTCAGCCAGGAATCAATCCACTGCCTTCAAATAGCTCAAAACACAGCAGCTCATCTTTTAACAGGAACTAAAACATGTGCCCAATCACCCCATTTTAGACTGTTTTAACAACTATTAAAGGCCAGCATGGACCCGCCCCTCCCTATATGTCTGAGCTTTTATCCTCATATGAACCAGTCTGAGATCCTCTGGCAGTGCTCTGCTATCTATTCCAAGGTCCCCACTGAGGACTAAAGGTGACAGTCTTTGAAGGCTCTCAGCCATCCAGGTAATCATGGTAATTCAAAGCTTGATCCGAAAAGGCAACTGGACTTGATAGAAGTTCTTGAAGACGTTTCACCTCTCCTCCGAAAGGCTTCTTCAGTTTTGACCAGACTGGGGAAGAGCTAGAAAATATAAGCCACTAATTGTCGTGGGTGTGTTCAGGTAGTCACAAAGGGTCCTAAGTAGGGTCATTATCCAAGTTACTGACAGTCGTTAGCTTACCTCCTGGCCGTCAGGACCTCATAGTGACAGGGCTTAGTTGATGGAGGAGAGGACAGTGGACAGTGCAGGAAACTGGGAGAGGGTGGGGGAATGACATGTGGGACAGGGGCCACAAGCTGGAATCGAACCCAGGCTGCCCGCTATACGGGCACGCAACCTAACTACTAGTATAAGTCCGCGCCCTAGTGGACAGGGCTTTTTCAGTCAGAGCTCCCACACTTTGAAACAGCCTGCCAATCAATCAATCAATCAATCATTATTTGTATAGTGCCAAATCACAACAAACATTATCTCAAGACTCTTTTACAAACAGAGCAGGTCTAGACCACTCTATGTCAAATTATGAACAGAGACCCAACACCAAGACAGGGTAGGACTCAGTCTGACCCCACCTTAATCCGCAGCGCCCCAACCCTGGACAGTTTTAAAAAAGCAGCCAAAACGCACCTTTTCCTCAAGGCCTTTCCCCATTAGATAGTGCTGTCCCCACCTACCCCCCAGACCCCCTCCCTGACCCTGTGAAGCAACCTTGGGTTTCTTGAAAGGCGCTATATAAATCCCAGTTATTATTTGTACTATTATTATTAACATGAACATTTGTACTTCTTTTTATTTTGCACATTTCTAAACTTGAGCAGCGTTCTGAATGCAGACTCTTTTTTCTGATCCAGTTTTTCACAGACTTCTGTATTTCTTTTCTGCAGGTTCTCATTTACAGTCCAACATTTTTCAAGTATGTCTATGAGACTTGGCTCGAGGGTCACGGACGATATCCTTCCACTGGCTTCCTCAGCTTGCTGCTTGCTGTCCACATATGTGACGAGGTACATTAACACACTGTCTGCAGTAGTGCTCCTTAAAGTCCTCAGAGAAGTGTAATGAAGACATTAAGCCAACTTCTGGATGTTTTATCACTCTGCCTTTTCAGAGTACTGTGTTTATAAAATGATGAGTAGAATATATGATTATTCAAACTGATGCTGGATGTCTTTTGTTTGTGTCTGCTCCAGGTCAGTGTGTTTGGATTCGGTGCAGACCAGTATGGGAACTGGCACCATTACTGGGAGGAGAACCATCTGGCTGGAGCTTTCAGACACACGGGAGTCCATGACGGAGATTATGAATTTAACGTCACCCTGCTGCTTGCAGACAAGCACAAAATCCGAATGTTCAGAGGCAGATGATGCCGTGTCACATGTGCAGCTGGATAACCACCAAATGGACCTCAGCAGCCTTTTCTTATCTCTACTTCATGTGACACTGGAAGAATGTCTTCATCATCATGTCCAAAGACGTTCTCACGTTTCAGTCTTGAGCTCTAGTCAGACACGTTTGAGATCTCAGCTTTGAGAAATCTCATTCCTATGTGACTGAAAACACACAGGAGAACAACAACACTGCCACACCTCCTCCTACTCCCATGGCATTGTATAAGAAACATATTCTCACCACTGAAGAGTCTGTAATAACAAATCAAACGTGTATGACAAGAGGACAGTTTCTTGTAATTAACAAGCATGCTATACACGATCTTCTATGTGAATGTGTGCTCTTTGTCCTTTTATTCTTCAGGATTGTGTGCACTCGAGGTTTGTTCCTGTCCTCTGAGACAAAAAAGCTTTGTCGACAGCTAAACTAAGAGCATCATTATGACTCTGGTAATGTTACTTCAAAGAGGTGTTTCAGGCTTTTCTACTAAGTTGTCATTAATGCAGAAAGATGCAGAACACACTGTCTTTTGATTTAAACAACATAAACTGGAAGCTCTTCCAAAATGTGGGGCTGCAAATTGTCATCAGCTACCAGCATAGACACTGCATGCACACCTACACTGTTTAACAAAGCCAAGAGACACTTTTACTCTGGGGCTGTTTTGGACTCTTTAATGTGAAATAATAGACTACATAGACACTCTGTTCAGACTTTCACAGTCTCCAGAAAAGGAATCCCAACAATTTCCTGTCTACTTGAGTTTTTCTTTGAACCACCTTCTGGTCTGGTTATATTTTCATTTTCTCAGTGAAATATCTCAAAATCTGTTGAACAGACTTCACTGAAGCGTCCACATACATGTGATGTCATCATGATAGATTGTACTAACTTCTATCTATCGTTCTATCTAATGTCATAAAGGACGTTTTAGTCATCCAGAATTATAAAGCAGCTGAACGCTTGTCAAGTCAATGACATCTCATTAGCCTCTGATGTAAGTAGCATGAGTTCATACTATGGTGCATTTCAATGTAGAGTTCGGGGTCTTTTAGCCCCAGAACTAAAAGTTTCCTGTGCCCCCATTGTTGTCTGCGTTTCGACCGCAGGATGAAGTCCCACAACAGTTAGCCTGTTAGCATGAAGAGACTCAGCTGGTGCTGTTTTAGATGGTGCTATATTTCATCACAGATGGATTCACTGAATCAACACGTGAGAGGAGATAAGCGCGAGTAGCAAAGACGTTTCAACACGGCTTTAAAATCCTTTTGAACTCAAAAAGCCGTGGCAGAGATCGACCGGTGTTTTGGTTTAAACAGCGACCCTGTTAACTGGAGACTTTCAGCCGGATGCATCCCTCATAAACGTCTTTAGACGATCATTAAATATCTGATGAGGATATTTTGAAATCTTAATAAAAACTAAACTAGTTTGCATTCCCAGGAACTCCCTCTGTGTTTCAACAGCTGTGTAAACTCCACAAACACTGACACGTTCAGCTGAAGGTCTCCAGTTTACAGGGTCACTTTTAAAACCGGAACACCGGGAGGAGAGACGCATTCACGGTGGACTGAGAGAAGACTACTGTTACAAGCTGCTAAATCAAGAGAATCACAGCTTCTTCTTTTGAAAAGTACACACACATACAAAAAAGATAGAACAAATAAAAACTAATGAAAGAAAGAGAAATCAAGTGAATCACAGATGTGTGTGATGTTATTGTGGACAGAGGGAGGAATAAAAACACTGCGGTTAATCTACCAATCAGACACGTTCAGCATTGCAGGCCCTGCCCCCCGAAAGCCCCGGGACCTTAAAAAATACTACCCCCCTAGCAGGGGCTTTTCAGGGGGAGATTATCTACCCCTGAACTAAATTTAGACCCTGGGTCCACCGGTTGAAACACACGTAGTTCCGGGGTAAAGTTCCTGTGGTCGAAAAACGCCTGTACTTATCAAATATTAGCTTGCTTACATGCTAATCATACAGGGCGTACATGGTTATCACTGATTCTGCATCACAAAGCATGTAAGCCTCGTCATTATGAGCATTAGCATGCTATTGTTAGCATTGCTGTAGGATCTTTTCCTTCAGCCAAAGCAGGACAAGCAAACAGTAGCTGCAACCATCAGCAACACGCTGAACGTGTGTCGAAGCTAGCATCGAATTTGCTCAAGGATTGCAGGTCACTTTTATTCACATGGTTTGAGAGCGAGGTCAGAATTGAACACTCATTATTTTAGGGCCTGAAGAAGCGCCATGCTTTTTTTGAAGGAAGCAATGAGACTTGAATCACATAATAAAAAAGATGTTTGGGGTGTTCCACTAAAACAAACTTCTTCATCAAGCTTTGGTTTGTTGAGGACTAACATTTGAAACAGCCTATAAGGTGCCTTATCATTGTATCACTGATGTACTGTCTATTGTAGTTTATATCTGTCATGAACAGTAGGAGTAAAGTGCCTTTAATGCCGTTTATAAATCTTTAATTTAACGTCAACTCTTCTGATGTGTGATGACATGTTTAAGGAACCGTCACATGTTTGTGTTATTGTTGTGTATAGTGTTAATTTTTAGGACATAATGCATGGTAACAGTGTAACCATCATAACTATTTATCAGTAATGTTTTATCAATGCCACTAAATAAAATGTTTGAGCAGACACAGGAGGACTGGTATGCCCGGTTCTTGGCTCTGCAGTTCAGGTTTTGGCTGCACTGGCTGAACTTTCTGTGAATGTGTGAGGACTTCAAATCTTACAAACTTCTTATCCTGTCGCCAAGTTACCGTCTTCATCAATTAAAGCTCATGTTTGAAACCTTGTTTGATTATATAGTGGTCAGGATGTGTGCTTTCCATGTGTCCCTCTAACATTATGGGCCTCTTCAGTGTCTCTGTGTGAGAGGAGGCAAACAGGAAGTCACCACAACACTTGTTCAGTTTAAATTCTTCGGCTGCTTCACAACAGCATAGGTGTATATAGGTTCTGTCGCCTACGGGTCGAGGACATACCTGCATTAAATTCCTGTGATCTGCTGTGGCGGGGATTTAACCTGAAGGCAAGGCAAGGCAAGGCAGCTTTATTTGTATAGCGCATCTCGTACACGAGGGCAACTCAGTGTGCTT
The DNA here is from genome assembly GCF_009762535.1 of Notolabrus celidotus. Taxonomy (NCBI): domain Eukaryota; kingdom Metazoa; phylum Chordata; class Actinopteri; order Labriformes; family Labridae; genus Notolabrus; species Notolabrus celidotus. Next base: position 1,762,243 of record NC_048287.1, on the reverse strand, counting down.
TACATTAAAACATTAAAAGCATTGGAGACATTCAGACAAGCATAAAAGAACATAATTAAAATGACAAATATAATAAAACAGAAAAGAAAAGGAAAATTAGAAATATATTAAAAATAAAATTAGGTTAAAGTGAGTTAAAGGTGACATATCACGCTTTTTTCATCAATATATATTGGTCTAAGAGGTCCCCAAAACATGTCTTTAAAGTTTATGCTCAAAAAAACACTTTGAAATCAGATTTTGGTCTGCCTGAAAAACCCTCTTCTTCATTCCTCATCAGAACACTCTGTTTTCTCTCTGACCACGCCCCCTCAGGAAGTGGATGTGCCTCGGCTCTCCAGCACGTTGATCTAATGTTTACATGTTGGCTGAATATACACGGCTGCTCAGAGATCACGTTACTTCAACCCTCTGAATCTGATCCTGACGGAGAGGCGCCTGTAGCAGGACCTTTCTGAAGGATTGGTCACAGATTTAGTGTTTCTTGTTGTTTTATTTATCAGTATGTAGACCTGTGTCTTGGTACACAGCTACGAACATGTAGCTATGTGGCTATGCTAACTAGCGCTAGCACTTATCCATGATAAATAAAAATCATCCACTAGATCTTCAAATCTGCAGACGTGGGGAGTAAAACCGACCTCTACCAGAAAGGCAGCAGGACCTTTTATGAAGGATTGGTCACAGATTCTGTGTTGACGTGGGGAGTAAAACCGACCTTTGTGTTTATTAAGACAGCCTACAACTAGCATGCCTCCCTCCTAAGCTCCATGTTAGCACACGTGTGCAGGTAATGAAAAACAGAGGAGGGATTCAGTATTATTTTATCCAGTCTATGGGCTGAACAAGCTCCGAGCTCTGACTCAGTGACAGACCGGATATTGTTGTTACGTAACAAAAACACTGAAGTCTGAAACGGCTCGTTTCACACACATTTACAGAAAGGTGGAGAAATCAGAACAGGGGCAGAATGGATTCTTTTCATTCTCGGGGGGTTTGTAGACATGCCAGGGAAACATATTTCAGGTAAAGAACCATTAAAAAGTCAATTTTGCATGATATGTCACCTTTAAAATAATCTAAGATAGGAAGGCAGTGAAAAATAAAAAGGTGTTAATCTTTGATTTAAAAGAGGTGAGAGTTGGAGCAGACCTGCAGCTTTCAGGGAGTGTGTTCCAGATATGTGGTGCATAATGACTAAACGCTGCTTCACCATGTTTCCTTCTGACTCTTGGGACTGAAAGCAGACCAGTACCTGATGACCTCAGAGGTCCAGACGGTTCATACAGTAGCAGAAGATCAGTCTAAACCATTCAGTGCTTTATAAACCATCAGCAGGATTTTAAAGTCTATTCTCTGACAGACAGGAAGCCAGTGTAGAGATCTAAGAACTGGAGTGATGTGGTCTACTTCTTTGGTCCTTGTTAGGACTCGAGCAGCAGCATTCTGGATGAGCTGCAGTTGTCTGATGGACTTTTAAGGGGGTCCTGTAAAGACCCCGTTACAGTAGTCTAGTCTGCTAAAGATAAATGCATGGAGGAGTTTTTCTGCATCCTGCTGAGACATGAGTCCTTTAATCCTTGATATATTCTTAAGGTGATAGTAAGCGGACTTTGTAATTGTCTCAATGTGGCTGCTGAAATTAAGGTCTGAATCTAAAGGCCAAATTCCACCAGATCCGTGTCCGGTCCATCTCCGATCCGTCACAGCACCAGATCTGATAGGTTTCTATTCTAGTCAATGTGTTAACTTCCACTGGATCCGCTCCGTTGCGTTCCAGCTGCGTCTCTGATCCGGCAGGTCGGAGTCCTCTGGATCAGATACACAAGACTTCTGTTTTTGCCGGATGCCGGATCACGACGCATCAATCTCAACAGAGCAGATGGAGCGGGACAGGAAGTCAGGCACCAAAACAAAATAAAAACATCCGGTTAATTTTCAGAATAAAACACTCTGTGTTATCATTTGATTGTTTTTAACTTCACTATGACAAAAAAAATGTCATTTAAAGTGGAGGCAGGCCTGGAGTCAACAAGTCAGAGGTTTTCAGAGGCTGATAAAGACAACATGGATGAGGAGAGGAGGAGGAGAATCCTTGATTCAGTGATTGCCGTGGGAAAACCTCGGTCACATGACTCCAGCGGTCCGGCGGTCGTGCTCTGTGCTGCATTCCGAAGACGCAACCGGTGGGTGTTGACGGACGAGAGAGGACAGAGCCGGATGGCAGCGGATTGAAGACGGACCTGACACAGATCTGGTGGAAGTCCCGTGTAAGACTACACCAAGGTTTCTGGCTTGGTTTGAACATTTCATTTTTGCAGATTGGAGCTGAGCAGTAACCTTTAACCTTTCTTCCTTGGCTCCAAAAACAATTCATTCAGTTTTTTCTTGTTTAACTGAAGAAAGTTCTGTCTCGTCCAGTCATTGATTTGTTCAATGCATTTACTCAGCGTTTGTATGGGACTATAATCCCCTGATGATACGGGGACAGAAAGACTAGAAAAGCGCTATATAAGTACAAGTCCATTTACCATTTACCATTTACCGATAACCTCGCCCCCTCATACCTGACCGACCTCCCCAAATGTCACTCCCCATCTCGTCGCTTCAGATCGTCAGATGGAGACCTCCTGTCTCCCATCACAACGTCCAAGCACCGCACCTTGGAGGACAGAGTCTTTGCCATCGCTGCCCCAACTCTCTGGAACGCTCTCCCTCCACACATCCCCAACTCTGACTCTCTTCAATTATTTAAAAACCACCTCAAGACCTTTCTGTTCAAAGAAGCATATGACCTCTACTCCCGCTTCACCTCTGTCTTTGTTCTGTTTTATTTATTTACTTTATTTTATTTTTATTTTTCTGTAAAGCGACTTTGAGTACCAAGAAAAGCGCTACACAAATCCTATCATATCAATTATTATTATTATTATTATTATTATTATTATTATTATTATTATTATTATTATTAATATTATTATATTTTGCATGTGGTATATGTGCAATATCATAAACAAACAGCAGCCACATACCTCGAAGAATGTGCATATAAAAAGAGAGGTACAAGAGCAGCATGTGTCAGGGAACCAAAGTGAAATGCTATTTTTATGTTCCATAAGAGGAGAAAAAGAGAAGGCATATAATGTGTACAAACAGCATCTGTCAACAAACCAGACAGTGTCGTACAGCAGAGGGAACTTTTATGGCTCTGCTGTTGCTTCAGATTATTCTCAATCTAAACCAAAGAGCTCGCCCAAAACCATCCAAACAACCCCAGACTAAAGTTCTCCAGAGTACTTTTCTCTTTATACATTCTACATGCATAAGCTATTCATTATTTCATTACTCTGTTCTTATAGCAGAGTAAACGATAAAATAAATATAAGCAATGGAGAATGAAGAAACTGCCTCAGCAGGAGGAGTAGAGTTTCCTTTTCATGCTTCTGCATGTTCTGGTTCAAAGTCCCACATTTTCCCTGATTATCTCTTGACTGCATGTGGGTCTTAACCTTCCACCAGACTTTCCTGCACTGAACCTGCCTGCTCTCCACACGTGTGATGAGGTAAGTTGAAAATTCCATGCTTTGACCTTTAGTGTTAATTCAATTCTAAAGGTGAATAGATTCACAAGGACAACTTTCTTAGTTCTGTAGAAACCTTAATACCAGAGCTGAAAGGATGAGTCTCTGATTTATGTTTTTGAAATGAAAACAGAAAAACTCTCAGATGAAAAGGTGTTGACAGCGTTGTGTGGTGTTGTGTTGTTTTTTACCGTTGACATGATGCTTGTGTTCAGTTACAGCTCCACGTCATTGTGATTGGATTCAGTGCAGACCAGTATGGAAACTGTTACTGGGAAGAGAACCACTTGGCTGCAGTACAGGACAGACATTATGGATATAAAGTCCCCCTGCTGCTGCAGCCAAACAAATACGTAATCCAAATGTTCATGGGCAGATGATATCAGGCCCATATGTGCACCGGGATGACCACCAAATGAACCTCAGATCCCTTCAGTGCTTATCTTTCTTCACCTCATGCTGAAGGAATGTTTTCCTCATCAGACGGTCTCACGAGAACTCTTGAACTCTGGTCTCTCAGGTTTCTCATCCATCAGCCAAGCTTTTGTTTGAGAACTGTCTTTTACCTGCACACCTTTGTCTGTGAACAACAAGGGGAAACTGAAAACTGCCACTCCCACTCCTGGTCCTGTTCTATACTCAGATATACAATATTCACACATTCTTCTGCCCCTTTCTTCCATGTGTGATCAGGTCTGTGTGCCGAGCTTATGGTTGAGGAGAAATCTCATTGTGCAATTTGAATTTTGTCAACCCCTTCTAACAGACAGTGGTGTACGTTGCTTCTGCAGGAGACACTGCCACCTAGTGGACAAGAATGTACAAACACCACCAAACATGTCCTTAACTCTGTAAAGACTGAACCATCAAATAATTGCCAGAAATTTCTAATTCTGGTAGAGAGTTACAAAAATTGAGTTTTTATTGGACCTTCAGAAAAAAAAATTAAATAGCATTTTTCATATATGAGTTTTAATTTGTATAATATTTGATACATCAGGCATTTTGGTGCACATTTATTGCTCAAAGTTTGTTATTTTTTAAACAAACTAAAATATATAAAAACAACATTTTTAGCCAATCAAACTTTGAGTTTCCTTCAAATGTTTCCCAAAGTATTTTCAAACATAGACTTTTTTTTTTTTTTCCATACTGCACGACAACGTCATACATACTTAGTATCTGCTACAAAACCAAAAACCTAATGTATTGTATATTTCTTCTGTGAATTGTTCAGTTTTTAGTAGAAATCAATGAGCAAAAGATAATTATTTACTAGGGAGCCATGGCAACATTCAACCAGTCATCAATCATCATAATACAGCAGGTTACATATATAAAAATACAATATACATTATAAATATCTCAGTTTATACTCTAAATATACCTGATTATGTCATTTTAACATGCTCTTACATAATAAAAAGACTGTATGTTGCTTTTTGGAATAATATATGAAATGTAATAAAATGATGATCGACAGATCTGTAAATAAATGTCCTTATATATCTGCTGTATCTATTTAATATATATTATTAATAAAATTATTAAATATTAATTAGTTTAACATCAATCCAGTAATCATTCCTCTTGAAGTTTCAGGAACAATTTGAAAGTTATTTTTTCTCCAAACTTTTTCAAACTTGGTAAAAATATCACTGAAACTGCATGTATCTGATTGTATACATCAGGTTTTTACAGAGAGAATATATCACACTGATGATGTAGAGGTCTCAAAAACTGATGGATCAAATATGATACGCTTGGCGTTTAAGGGTAAGTAACTCCTGGATTACTTAAAATTAACTAAACTCACTGCTCAGTGTTCAAAGATTAATAAAAAGTTCCTCACACATCTTGAAAAGGTGACTGACTCATGATGGGTACTGAAAGAACTTTTCTGTTGGTCATCAACTTTTACTTAAACAGATATTAAAAACAAAATTTAGCTTTGTTGCTGAAATGAACTGAAACACAAGTTAACTTATTCCAATATTGTGAGCTTATATATCAGATTTGCTTTTATCATATGAGCCAGTGAGAGCCCTCAGGTCTTCAGGTAGTGGACTTTTAATGGTACCAAAAGTAAGAACAGGTTCACAGTGAGGCGGCCTTTTATCATCACGGCCCATGCCTGTGGAACACCCTACCTGAAGACCTGAGGGCTGCACAGAGCATCAACATTTTTAAAAGAAAACTCAAGACCGACCTTTTTAATCTCGCTTTAAATGAGTTTCATTCATATAACAGTTTTATTTCACCTTACTTTATTTATTTATTTGTTTATTCATTTATTTATTTATTTATTATCTAGTTAAAATGTGAGTCACTTTTTATTTTATTTTATTTTATTTATTTATTCATTAATTTGTTCATTTATTTATTTATTTATTTATTTATTATCTAGTTCAAATTTTAGTCACTTTTTATTTTATTTTTTTTATTCTTTTATTTTAGGTATAGCATCTTATTTTCTTTTAATGTTTTAATATTTTAGTGTTTTATTATCTTAGAAATGTATTTTATTTTGGTGAGTTTAATTTCCTGTGTGGAGTTTTAACATCTTATGTTTCCTTCAGTGTTTCCTCATTCAGATATCATGAGAGCTTTTCCTCAGTTCATTCAGCAACTTCTTTTTTATTTTTTATTTTATACATTTATTTATTTTTATTGTTATTATTATTATTATTATTAATATTATTATTATTATTATTATTATTATTATTATTATTATTATTATTATTGTTACTATTTATTGTTGCATATATTGTGTTCTTAACCCTTAGGATTGAGGGGTGGGTTTGGGGTCAGGGCTGGGGTTGTGATTAAGATGGGGGGTCTATTTATTTTATATATATATATATATATATATATATATATATATATATATATATATATAATTCTATTTTAAGTTGTTTTTATGTGCAGCACTTTGTGTTACAATGTCATTGTATAAGAAAGCGCTTTATGAACAAAGTCTGATTAATTGATGATATGTACCATGGTAATTAGCTCTGCCCGTATTGACTATTCATGTTACATTCAAATTTCAACAAGCTCTTTTCGGCCTGCTGATGGTAAGGGTTCATAATAAGGATATAGAAGGTTAATTCACCAAGCAATGCACTGAAGTGTGCTCCACACATCTACTCCTTCATTATAGCTGAGCAATTATTCTTCTGTACACCCATTCGCTGATTCTGTCAAAATTATAATAGCATTTATTTATACATATGTGTAAGCTGCATGATTCTTTACATTGTGATAAGTCAATCTAACACCAACCATATTCGGTATCACACACCCTTGCGTCTCAGTTGTCCATACACTGCTTCTAATGAAAACATTTATAATTTATGAGTGTTAAAATACATCTTGCTTTAATCCCCTTAGATCTGATATAATGAATACATGGACCCCTCTTTGATGAAGTCACTGAACATCCTAAAGCTCATCACTGCATACCGATCAACCCTCCACAGTAAGTCCATGGTGATTGCACTCATTCACTGAGCATGAGCAGCTTTATATCAGTGCTGTTCATGATGATATAATTGTCCCCATGCTTCAAATTCAGCCTGAACATATTATTTGATGATGGTTAAAAGCAATTAAGTGAAGACGTGCCATAGAACACTAATGTCAGGTTTAAAAATTCCCATAATGACATACTGAGAAAATGTTCTCTGTGAAGCATTCACAGAAATCATTCTTTATAAATGTTGAAGGTTTAATGAGTACATGACTTAGGCAGGGTGAAAATCTATCACCATTGTTGTTTGCTGTATTCATTAACGACCTTGATGATGACATGTTACCTACTAGTGGCTGTCAGCCTATCAGTTTTGATGACACAGTATCAATAGCTATATTCAGCTTATAATCTACACTACCAGTCAAAAGTTTGGTCACACTTTCTCATGAAATGGTTTGTATTTATTCTAATTATTTCCACACATTGTAGATTAATACTGAAGACATCAAAACTATTAAATAATCTGGTTTTACCATAATCTGGATTACAACAGTAGTCAAATAGAGCTATCCATTATGTACTAACCCTACCTCTGAATAACACAACTGATGGTCTCAAACACATTAAGAAGGCAAGTCATTCTACAAATGAACTCTTGACAAGGCTCATGTTCATTAGAAACCATTCCAGGAGACCACTTCATGAAGCAGACTGAGAGAATACCAAGAGTGTGCAAAGCTGTCATGAAGGAAAAAGGGGGCTACTTTACAGAATGTAAAATATAAAACAGATTCTGCTTTGTTTAACACTTTTAGTTCATTACATAATTCCATATATGTTTTTTCATAGTTTTGATGTCTTTGGTATTAATCTACAGAGTTTACAATTATTACAATAAATACAAACCCTTCAATGAGAAGGTGTGTCCAAACTTGGACACTGGTAGTGTATGCAGATGACAACATTGTCAGGTCTACAACAGATAAAGAGTTACAGAAAGCAATGGATCATATGTGTGAATTTCGTGAGAAATGGAAGTTGAAAATGAATAGTGATAAAACTAAGGTCATAGTTTTGGGTTGTTGAAAAGTGACTGTTAGCAAATGTAAGTTTGGATGCAATGGAAAAATTAGATTTTACATTATTTTAAATACCTTGGTGTCACCTTGAACTGCAACGCTGCATTTCAAGGGCCATTAAGGAGCTGCATAAGCAAGCCTTCTGTGAGATGTTTTCCATGTTTAGTACATGTAGACAAATTGATCTACCTGTAGATCCAATCCTCTTGGATGCATTTCTTTTGAACTTAAAGTTGCTGTGAGGAACATTTGATTTGAATCGATTTTGGCGCCCCCTTTTGGACAAACTGATACCTCTTATCTCTTGTCCTTTACATGCAAAAAGTAGTGTTTTCAACAAAAACATTATCCTGTTGTCTTCCAACAGTCAAATTCATCACACAATGTGATTATTTTCCATGAAAACAGTCCAACAAATGTTGTTTCTAAAGTGAGATGTCAATCATCCGGTCTGACACCTACCCCCTCACAGCGGTTTCAGGCATTAAAAATGCCACAGAGCAGGCATCAGTGTTGTTGCTGATGGTCTTGTTTGCTTTTAAAGGTCATGAAGAGGCATCAGTATTAGTTTCAGTCTGTTTCTCAGCCAGTTCAAAACTCCTCATAGCGCCTTTAATGTGGAAATATACCCTCAGGATGCCTTACAGTCAATTGATTGTTAAAAAGTGCCCTCCTCTGGGTTACTTTTCGTTGGATTGAATGCAGAAAAGTGGCCTTTGGATGCACTCCAGTGAACTAAATGTAAAAAAAAAAAATGCCCTCTAGTTGCTCTTGTAGTTATCTGTGTTATTTTATATTGATTATTTAATATAATTAATAATATCTATATATATCAATAGTTTTGTGTTTTCCTTCTTCCTAATTAAAGTTCCACCACAGTTAGTTATAAAAATATTCACGACCATGATTAAGTTTTAGATGCCCAAAGACTTGTATGGGGCGCCGTTTATAAAGTTGTGCACACTAAAAATAACTGCAACGTTTCTCCACATTTAGCTAACCGAGGAGTCCGACTTTAACCCATAGGAGTCAGTACTGACCATAGACTGTAAATAAAAAGGTACTGACAGAGTATGGTTAGGATATCTGTATCGCTTTATGAAGCTGTTATTTTGGTACTTCCGCTAGGCAGCAGTGTGAATTTGCGCCGTAAGTACTAAAATAAGAGCTTCATAAAGCGATACAAATATCCTAACCATAGTCATCCATAATTTAGTGTGTACGTGTATGTTTGGGTGAATTCTTAGATATATGTACGTGCGCTTGTGTGTATCTATACTTATGTTCGTGTGCTCTTGTGTGCGTGTGTGTGTGCGTTTGAATGTGTGTGTGTGTGTGTGTGTGTGTGTGTGTGTGTGTGTGTGTGTGTGTGCTTGTGTGTTGGTGGATGTGCTTGTGTGCCTAAGCGTATCGGTACAGGGGGCGCCCTTCTTCCGTTTTGTT